>NW_005353838.1:5595989-5685034 GCF_000412655.1 Myotis brandtii | reverse complement strand
GGTGCGCCCCCTTCCCGCGCCCTTTGGGGACAGATCCCACCTTCCTGCTGCCTCTGCCTCTGCCCGGAGGCTCGGAGACGGGCCTGCGCGGGGTCTTGCTGGGAGCGGGGTCCAGAAAGCCTCCTCTGCGATGCCAGCCCCACCTTTACCGGAGGGGAAACAGACCCAGAGAGCTCAGGAGCCGCTCTGGCCGAGCAGGGCACATGCAGACGAACGGTGAGCCCTGGGAAGTGTGGCCCTCAACACATCAGTGACAGCAGCCCCACGAGAACATCACTGGCAGGTCATCTGGAGCAGTACCTGCGGGCATTCCCGGCACAGTCGGCAGTGCATGTAAAAGGCCCCTGCACTCAATCTGCGATGCCAGCCCCACCTTTACCGGAGGGGAAACACCCAGAGAGCTCAGGAGCCGCGCTGGCCGAGCAGGGGCACATGCAGACGAACGGTGAGCCCTGGGGAGTGTGGCCCTCAACACATCAGTGACAGCAGCCCCACGAGAACATCACTGGCAGGCCACCTGGAGCAGTACCTGCGGGCATTCCCAGTGCATGTAACCCCCTGCACTCAGCTGCCCATCTCTGTACCTGTCATCTGAGGGTCACCACCTTTTCCAGATTTCTAAAGAGTGAATATAACACTGGACAGTTTCTAATGTTGGTTTAATCGCGTAGACAGAGCTGCAAAGGATACAGTGAAAAACACTGCTGTCCCTTCTCTCCACTGCTGCTTCCCCATTTATCCACCCCCAGTGCTTTATGGTATGTCTTAGATGCAACAAAATTACTTCTCCATGGGTGTGAAATGTATCAATTTATATATATATGAAAATAAAAATCCAAAGTGAGAGGCAGCAAGCATTTGAGATCACACACAAAATAAATATTCTGGAAGCACTGATTCCAGCAGAAACCCAAACAGCATTCTGATTATGGAGTGAAGGCAGAGGGTTTTATGAGAAAAAGAAGGGGAAATACATGGGTAAAAGGAATTTCTATTGGTACTAATAAAGCGAAGTCATTTTTCAGATATGCATGGCTCTTTACTGATTATAAAGAATGGCTTTAATGATCAGTCCTTGCTGGAAGCCTGTTTTCCTGTTAGCTTTACAAACAGTTGTTTGGAGAACAGAGCTGCTCTGGCCCACTTTAAAGGTTATTTTGCCCAGTTCAAACATTCCAAAGGTTCGAGGAGTAAGACAGAGCAGTTGTTCTGGAATGGCTGCCGAGACAGATATATAGTCTATATTTATGGCATAGAATAGCAATTCATTCCTCTTTGGTGGTCAGATCTTCAGTTGTAGAAACTACGTCTAAAGAATGAGATGAGAGTCTCTTTTTAGGGTGTATTAGACCCACAAGTTTAGCTTGAAGAATATTGACCACCTGGAAACAAGGGTAGATAGTTGAGGGGATGGGGTGGAAGCAGAACCTAACATACTCTCTGAAAGTGGTGCCTCTAACCATTTTTTCTTTTTCAGATTTCTGTTAACATGGTAGTTAAGACTTTGATAAAAATACCTTAGAGGAAGCAGTATGAACATAAGACTATGATATGTAGAGAAAGTAATGAGGGAGGAGGAATTATCTCGTTTATATGTTTGCTGCCTCACTAACCATATTCTGTACCTCCCCCCTCTGGCCGGCTTTCATCCATTCTATGAATATTTGTTGAAGGCCTACTAATGTGCTAAGTAATTACTAAGTAATGTTCTATCTACATAGTTGGGAATAAAGCCGCATGCAATTCAAATAGGCTCCCTTTCGGATATTCCTGCTCTTACAAACACGTATGATAGGGACCAACCTGGTACAATTTTATACCATATCTTCCAATATTAGAGCGCCTGCTCTGTGAAAGAATGATTAAATTCATTCTTAGTGGTTCAGACAGCAGATAGAGAACTTGTGGGTGGAAACTTAGAAAGAGATCTGACTCACATGAAAAAACGTTCAATGGTTACAATCAATGGACTGTGGAATGGGCAGCTTTAGAGAAAGACGGGGTTCTTGTCAATGACCATTAGCCTCTAGACAACAGTTTTATAAGGACAGTGCAGAGGGGATTATGGGGAAGCAATATAGTACAACGAAAAGAACTTGGGTTCTGATTTTAGGTCCTGGCCCTGCCATGTAATGGCTGTGTGACCTTGAATGTGTTACTTAGCCTCTTTGAGCCTCAGTCTCCTTACCTAAAAAGGCAGACTAGCCCTGGCCGGTGTTCTCAGTGGTTAGAGCATCAGCCTGCGTACCAAAGGGTCACAGGTTCTATCCCTGGCCCCAGATGGGATGCCTGCAGATGCCTGCAGGGGTCAACCAATCTCTCGGTCTCTCTCTCTCTCTCTCTCTCCTTCTCCCATCCTCCCTCCCCCTTCCACTCTCTCTAAAAATCAATGGGGAAAAATATTCTTGGATGAGGGTTAACAAAATAAATAAAAAATAAAGAGGGAGGATACTACCTGAGTCACCGGGTGACTGTGACGTAGATGGTACAGCACAATGCCCAGGACATTCTAGAGCTGCTCACTAAAGGGCATCTATTTTTTATCATTATTGCTGTGTTTTTTAAAATATATTTTTATTGATTTGTAGAGAGAGGAAGGGAGATGGAGAGAGAGAAACATCGATTGGCTGCCTCCTTTATGCTTCCTACTGGGGTTTGAGCCTGTAACCTGGTCATGTGCCCTGACTGGAAATCGCACTGGCCACCTCTAAGTACATGGGACGATGCTCAACCTACTGAGTCACACCAGCCAGGATGCTGTGTGTTTTTAAAATTATTTCCTTGTTAGGATTTCCTTGTCAGAACCACTCACACGTTTGGCCTGAAGCCAACTTTACCAAAGGTTTGGGAGGAAACAATGTGAAATTGAATATTAGACATCCTTAAATTTGTCCCTCAGCCATTTCCACAACTCTATTCCAGCCTTCCTTCATGTTGCCTTCCTCTTTTCTTCTTTTCTTCCTTCCAGACCACTCCCTTGAGCTCCAAATGCTTCTCACACCATGATGCATAGTAATATTCAACTCCCTCAACCTCTGTGTACAACTCTGAGCAACCTTATTTGCTTTCCACCTGAACATGTCCAGGTGCTCAGCTAAACATTAACTTGTGTGGAAGCACAAAAGCCCAACAGAAACCTTGAAATTTATTTTAGAAGGTTATTCTTCTAGAAGCCAGTCCAACTGTTTTATAACATGTATTTCTTTTTCTCCAGAATATATTCACAAATTCCCACCCAATATACAGAGAATGGGTATATGAGAACATATATAATATGGCATCAATCTTTTTCTTTTTGATCAAAGCCTTAGGGCCCAGAAGCTGGAGAGAACATTGGATTTTTTTCAGATGTCTGTTAACATGGCGGCTGTTAAGACTTCTGTAAAAGTATCTTACAGGGAGCACTATGGGCATAACACTGTAAGAGACGTAGAGAAAGTAATCCAAGGGTGATATCTCCTTTTTTGGGAGGATATCTCTTTTATATTATCTTTACTAGAGGGCTATATTATATCTATATTTAATTATGTAGCTATAAAGTACATGTTAAGACAATAAAAATCTTTATATGTAACACTAGAGCAGTGGTTCTCAACCTGTGGGTCGCGACCCCTTTGGGGGTCGAACGACCCTTTCACAGGGGTCACCTAACACCATTGGAAAACACATATATAATTACATATTGTTTTTGTGATTAATCACTATGCTTTAATTATGTTCAATTTGTAACAATGAAATTGGGGTTCACCACAACATGAGGAACTGTATTAAAGGGTCGCGGCATTAGGAAGGTTGAGAACCACTGCACTAGAGGCTCAGTGCAAGAAATTCATGCACGGGTAGGGTCTCAAGCAGCTGATGGCTGCCATCCGGGACCTCTGAGGCCTCCCAGGCCTCCCTTCCCTCGGTTAGCCAGCTGGCCCCACCCCCTGGTCGAACTCCCAGTCGAACTCCCAGTCCATGGGGACAATTTGCACATTAGGCTTTTATTATGTAGGATACATGGGACAGATCCTCCTATTCACTGGGAATTTATCATCTTTGTTGGGCTGATTTGACTGAAGAGTAGAAAAAACAATGGAAAACAAGCTAGCTGTGTCACCCTGACTCCACTATCTTCTGGCTGCATAGGGCTCAGAGTGAAACCAAGGGTCCTTATGACTTTGATTAAATTTAGTTTTAAATCATAGCTCTAGAAATCATCTCTCTCTCTCTCTTTTCTCTCTCTCCCTCACCCCCCACCCCTTCAGAGAACTAGTCTTGACGTAAGTTGTGTTTCAGTTTCTGAGCCTTAATTGGAATGACCCCCTGCCTATTTTCCCATGAAACCAGAGGGCCGCTGGAAAAGACCTCAGAGCTGTCTTCAAGACCTAAAGAAATAATTCATTACCTCACCTCTGACCAGTCAGCTCCCAGCACAACCCCGAATCCCCTGGAGTCTTGTGATCTTGCCCTATATAATCTTTAACCTGCATACCATGGGGGAATCCGGGCTTTTTAGCATTAGCTTCCCGTTCTCCTGGATGGCGCCATTTATAATAAAATAGCCAGTATTTCTCCACTGCAATTCTGTGTTTAGTGTTTGACTCTGCTAGTGCCAGGTGAACTAACTTTCTGTTCTATAACTAGAGGACAAAAGGAGAAGAAAGTCATGATTTCTATTCCACTGCTCCCTTCTTGCCAGGCCATGATTTGTGTCCCTCTTACGTGTGGCCACAGCTCCCGTCCTCTGACCAGGGAGCCTTACATGTGGTATCACTTTCCCTCTGTTGTTTTTGGGGTGGGTGCTTCACCATCCCTGCTGCTTACCTCTGCCCACACCTCTGTAAATAGTTCCTTTTTTACCATTGTAATTAGCTAGTTATTAATAATAGGAAATGGGAGGCCAGACATTATAAGCATTGCCATTTGGGCAGCGTGACCAGGAAACCACCGGCTCATTTCCACAGATAACTGGGGGAAGAGACCAACCCAACAAAGAGATAGATGCATGTCCAGTAAAGTCGGATGACATAGGGAAGATGCCTGTCAATCTAGCCTGAGGAACCATGGATTGCCTAGAGGGGATGAGCCACTACAAGCCTGTGAAAACCCACACACAAACAAAAACAATGCACTGTATTCCACGGAAGCAACATTTCCCCCTGCATACATTTGCCTTCTTTCTTTAAGGAGCCCTGCCATTTGAGTTATTACTAGTGCAATGATGTGGAGGCCATCCTGTTCACCAGGATTTGTCCTAGGGAAAACCGTATTTATCTGGAGTAAGTACTGCACTTTGACATGCTGCTGGGGATGAGAGACCCAATCCCCTGGGAGAGCTCAAGGAACAGCTGTGCAGGAAGCCCGGGAGGAACTCACTTTAGAGCAAAGGGACAGGGGAGGTGGCGGAAGATTTCCAAGGCTGTTTCACAATGAGACACTCCCTGTAACCTTCAGTAAAAGTTTACCAAAAAGAAGGAAAAGACTGTTGAAACTGGACCTTTTATGCCTTTGTGCAAGTTGGTGAAAAGAATGGATTTTGCATTCTTTTGGAGAATGGTAGCCAGTGGGGACAGCAGTTGTAAGAGAAGAGCCTAGGTCAGTGCTGAAGGTGCAAACCCCTCAGTATACAGTCTGGGACAGGAAGAACTCAGACAAACTGGAATTGGTGATCTGAGCCTAGGTCTCTGAGGATCCAGGAGTCCCCTGCTGACTCTGAATTATACATCCCATCAGCAGAGTTCAAGTCCCCTGTTTAAAAGTTTGTTGGGTGGGGAGGTGCACATGTCTATTTCATCTTCAATTTCCCTTTATTTCTTCCTGTCATTTGTTCTTGAGTTCCTAGCTGCCCCTTCTGGGGTTCATTCATTCGTTAAGTGTCTCTTTAGAAATGCTATGTGCTGGACGTAGCATTTGGAGCACGATTTCCAGGTCCCTGCTCTCCTGGTGCTTCTGAGGGGAAGAAACAAGTAATAAATAAATATGTAGATTATGTCAGAGAGTGCTAAGCTATAAAGATAATAAGACAGAGCAATAGCTCTCTGTGTGTGGGGGAGTGGGGGGGGGAGTGGGCGCGGTATGGAAGCTACTTTACTGAGGAGGTCAGCAAAGGCCCCTCAGATTAGCACCTTCAGAGGCCCTAAGAGAAAAGGTGTCAGTGTGACCCTTCCCACCATGATCCTCAGAAAACCAACCATCCCTCTTCTAAAGAACAAAACAAAACAAAAAAATCCCTAAACTTGTTGGCCTTCATTCACTCATAATTCAGCATGTTAAAGAACAACATTCAAGTGAGTAAATGTGAAGATCTAATTAGCTATGTCAAGTGATTCCTGAATCAGGCAACATCCCGCCTAGCACAAGAAGGGTGCTCCAAAGGGTAATAAATGAAGGTTTTCAGAGGAAGACTAGTGTGTGGCAAGGGAGTTAGCAAAAGAAAGGATTACAGTCATGCACTGCAGAAGGATGTTTCAGTCAACGGCCAGCACATACAGCAATGCTCCCATAAGACTATAATGGAGCTGAAAAATTCCTATTGCCTAATACCTAGTAACGTCATAGACTAGAGCAATACACTGTTCACATACTTGTGTGATGCTGGTATAAATAAACCTGCTGCACTTCCAGTCATATAAAAGTCTAACACATACAATTACGGACAGTGCCTAATATTTGATGATAATAAGTAACTGTTACTGGTTTATATATTTGTTATACTAAACTTTTAAAAAATATATATTTTTATTGATTTCAGAGAAGAAGGGAGAGGGATAGACAGATAGAAACATCAATGATGAGGGAGAATCATTGATTGGCTGCCTTCTGCATGCCCCCCACTGGGGCTTGAGCCCGCAACCTGGGCATGTGCTCTGACTGGGAATCGAACTGCGACCTCCTCGTTCATAGGTCACGCTCAACCGCTGGGCCACACCGGCCGGGCTATACTAAACTTTTTATCATTAGAGTCCACTCTTCTATTTAGGAAAAAAAGTTTGCTGTAAAACAGTATGCCATGTTCTACCTGCACAACCTCATACATCTCATGTTTACTGCATCTCTTGATGGCATCATTTTATCTTGGGCTTGATGTAATCTCGTGTTGTTTTGTACAGTAACATGCTATACAGGTTTTGTAGCCTAAAAGCAATAGGCTAGACCATCTCGGTTTGTGTACGTGCATCCAATGATGTTTGCACAACAATGAAATCTCTTGATGACACATTTCTCAGAATTATCTCTATGACTATTTTTAGACCAGGACATCTTCTGTTGGAGGAAGGGAATGACAAGGGTTTTTGTTTTGTTTTGTTTTTTTATCATGCATATTGCCTCTTCTTTCTATGGGGAATAGAGACAGCCCACATGATAGGTTATCTCCGAGGTCGGCAAACTGCGGCTCTTTGGCCCCTTGAGTGTGGCTCTTCCTAAGCCTTAGGAGTACCCTAATTAAGTTAATAACAGTGTACCTACCTATATAGTTTAAAAAATTTGGCTCTCAAAAGAAATTTCAATTGTTGTACTGTTGATATTTGGCTGTTGACTAATGAGTTTGCCAACCACCGTTATCTCATTGGTGTTGACCAGAAAATTCCAGACTGGGATTTAAGATTACATTTCTGGTAAAGGTTGAAACTGCAGTTAAGTCAGGTGTTAAATCTAGGTTTGGTATCATGGCTCTAGCACAAGTGATGCCCTTTGGGCTTGTGGTTTTTCCTTTAACAACAGTAATCAATATGCCAGTGTGGGACATTTTAGAGGACCTGTCTTGGGCCCGAACAATATGCACAAGGAATCATATCATTAAAATCTGTGTAAACATATCTATGAGCTCTTAACAAAATAAAATTCTAAGGAATAAGAAAGCATTATGTCATTGGAAATTTTTATTTCTTACTAGTTCATAAAAAATGCTGCGTCTTAGAATTGATACGTGTATTAGATGTGATGAGTATGGTTTCACTGTTCCTATCTGGAGTACAGAGGCTCCATGGCTTTTTGTTGTTGTTAATCCCCACCCAAGGCTATATTTTCCATTGTGTTGTGTGTGTTTAAGAGAGAGTGGAGGTGGGGAGAGAGACAGATTGATGTGAGAGACACACATGGTTTGGTTGCCTCCCACACGGGCCCTGAACCTACTACACACCCTTGACTGGGAATTGAAACCGAGACTCTTTGGTGGGTGGGCTGATGCTCTAACCACTGAGAACACCGGCCAGGGCTAGGCTCCATGGCTTTGTTTAACCCTATAAGATCCACATTAGGTTGTTGGGTTAAGATTTTAGGTAGCAAGTAGAAAACATCCCCCTTTTCAGAGCTCTGTTCCCTTCCATCTTTGCCTCCAAATGGATACCTCCTGCCTGAGCTCATCGCCTTCATAGGACTGTGCTAAAAGCAGCAAGAAGCAGTCAACACACATCAGTACCTGAGTCTTTTTCTACCCTTTCTCCTTGGCTGGATTACAGTCACCTTCCAAGGTATCACAGAGGATAGTGTTATTAGATGTTTTGCATAGCATAACAAGGAACACAGCACTGCAGCCTATAACATCTGACTTCCCTTTGCCTGTTTCCAAACATTTCCATAGAACTAATGCCAAATGGCTATGCCAAGGTGAAACAAAAGTAGAAAGAGGGGTTTTATACTGAGTAGTTTATTTGTCCAGCTAACATTTGTATTATCATGGTAAAAAGAGAAAATGTTCAACAATAACGAGTTAATTTTTTTTTAGAGAGAGAGCGAGAGGAGAGATAGAGAGAGGCAGCTCACTGTCTCTAATGCAAATGGTAATTGGAGTTGAGATCACCTGTGGAGGGTAAGAAGCCAGAGACAAGCCCCCACAGCAACAATATTTAAGGAATGACCAATCATAGAAGCCAAGGAAGGAGGTTTTTCAAAAATGAGGGGGCATTTGATACTGTTACAAATGCTTTAGCAGTGACATAAAATGAATCCGGAAAAGAAAGCTTTAGAGTTTAGACTTAACAATCGAACGGCTGTTAGTGGCTTTGGAATACGTGATTCCATGAGCACAGTGATGAGGAAGTAAAGATGACAACTGTAAATAGTCCTTGGAAAGGGTTATGGAGCTGAATGGGTTTATTTATGGATTTGACAGTGGAAAAGTCTGAGTAGTCTAAATGTGGGAAGTGAGGGATCCATGAAGCCAACTGGCTGTAATGAAGAGGGAGAGGTTAAATGCCTGAGGAAAGTCTTAAGGGACTGGAAGGGTTGCCTTAGATGGGAGGAGGGACATGCATCTGATTAGAAGGCTTTATCAGCATGTTTAAGAAATGTGTGGAATTGATGTGGGCAGAGTTGAGCTGGAATCAAGGCTCCTCCACTTTCTAACTATGTAATATTCACTAAGTCGCTCACTCTCTCCAATGATTAGGGCTATTTCTCTTATTGAACACCTTCTGTGGGACAGGCACTAACCAGTGAAATCATTTTTCCAGAGGAGAATGCTGAGGCTGTGTAGCCAAGTGGAGAGAACATGTGTGTTAAAGTAAATGAGACCAGGGCCCAAATCTAGGCAGGAAATTTGGAAAATCCTCACATAATTTGCAATATTTGCTTAGCAGAAGGCAGCATACAGCTGAAGCTAAGGAGAAAGGTGGGGGAAACCCATAGGAAAACCATCTAACAAAAGGAAGTTCATAAAGCCAATTATGTGTCTTCTCTTGACAATCCTTTCAGAGATGAGATGGGGTTGACAGATTTTACTTTATATTAGGCAGGACTCTTGCAGACTCAAGTATAGAAAACCCATTTCAAACCTCCTTAAATAAAGAGACTATTTTGTCTCATGTCCCAGAAAAATTCTTCAGGTACAGTGTGGATACAAAGCATCAGAGTGCCTCTTGCCCTCCTCCTCCTCCTCTCTTTTCCTCCCCATATTTCAGTTCTGCTGTCCTTAGTGTTGGCTTCACAAGGCTGACTCTTTCCTCAAAATGACAGAGATAGCAGAGTAGCCGCCGACTTCAGTAGTCCTAGGTGGGCAAAACCTTAGGAATGAGACCTCTTGTGCACCCATATGTTCATAGCAGCACAATTCACCATTACTGGGATTTAATTAACACATTCAGTCTATGAAATATGGTATTTTCTCAAACTTGGTGACTTTTCACATTTCCCTCTATTTTTATTTCCTGATTGTTTCCTTTTTG
The DNA here is from genome assembly GCF_000412655.1 of Myotis brandtii. Lineage (NCBI taxonomy): Eukaryota > Metazoa > Chordata > Mammalia > Chiroptera > Vespertilionidae > Myotis > Myotis brandtii. Next base: position 5,674,886 of record NW_005353838.1, on the reverse strand, counting down.
AGTCAGGTAATGTACTTACATGTTTCCACCCTCTCTTGGAGATTTAGAAAAAAGAAGAAACAAGATTCACCTTTATGTGAATTTATTGGACATGTATCTTGAGAGTCAAGTTGATCTTAAAAGCAATAAAAGTGTTCTGGATCCAGCATTAGCTGGAAGAAGACAGCTACCTCCACTCTACCGGTTTTCTCTTCTAATCTCCTAGATCTTTTAGCATTTTCTTTGAGTAAGTGGCTATATTAGTCAGGTTTCAATGCTCAAAATAGAGACCACTCTAGATATTATTGGCATGAAGGGATTTAATTCAGGGGATTACAAGTATTCAAAATAGACTGAAGTGTGCTCTAACTTCTAGAATAATGACCCACCCAGGGAGCTCTGAGGCAGTCACTGGAAATTGAGGTGAAGGAAAATACTTGTTAGCTGCAATCCAAAGGAATCAAGAGGCCACCACCAGTTAACTCTTCTCTGATCATCAGAAGACACTCACACTATACATAAAAGAAGTAAAAAATAATGACAAAAACATAAAGTGGAGGGTGGTAAGTTAAAAATAATAGCGATTTTAGAATGTGTTCAAACTTAAGCAACCATTAATTTAAAATAGACTGCAATAAGCATAGCTTGGTATATATGAAGCACATGGAGTTGAGATCACCTGTGGAGGGTAAGAAGCCAGAGACAAGCCCCCACAGCAACAATATTTAAGGAATGACCAATCATAGAAGCCAAGGAAGGAGGGCTTTCAAAAATGAGGGGGCATTTGATACTGTTACATATGCTTTAGCAGTGACATAAAATGAATCCGGAAAAGAAAGCTTTAGAGTTTAGACTTAACAATCGAACGGCTGTTAGTGGCTTTGGAATACGTGATTCCATGAGCACAGTGATGAGGAAGTAAAGATGACAACTGTAAATAGTCCTTGGAAAGGGTTATGGAGCTGAATGGGTTTATTTATGGATTTGACAGTGGAAAAGTCTGAGTAGTCTAAATGTGGGAAGTGAGGGATCCATGAAGCCAACTGGCTGTAATGAAGAGGGAGAGGTTAAATGCCTGAGGAAAGTCTTAAGGGACTGGAAGGGTTGCCTTAGATGGGAGGAGGGACATGCATCTGATTAGAAGGCTTTATCAGCATGTTTAAGAAATGTGTGGAATTGATGTGGGCAGAGTTGAGCTGGAATCAAGGCTCCTCCACTTTCTAACTATGTAATCTTCACTAAGTCGCTCACTCTCTCCAATGATTAGGGCTATTTCTCTTATTGAACACCTTCTGTGGGACAGGCACTAACCAGTGAAATCGTTTTTACAGAGGAGAATGCTGAGGCTGTGTAGCCTAGTGGCGAGAACATGTGTGTTAAAGTAAATGAGACCAGGGCCCAAATCTAGGCAGGAAATTGGGAAAATCCTCACATAATTTGCAATATTTGTTTAGCAGGAGGCAGCATACAGCTGAAGCTAAGGGGAAAGGTGAGAAGTAAAAAATAATGACAAAAACATAAATGTGGAGGGTGTAAGTTAAAAATAATAGCGATTTTAGAATGTGTTCAAACTTAAGCAACCATTAATTTAAAATAGACTGCAATAAGCATAGCTTGGTATATATGAAGCACATGGTAACCACATACCAAAAATCTACAAGAGACAAGAAATAAAGAGAACAGATTACAAACATAACAGTATAGAAAATCATCAACATATAAGAGAAGAGAACAGGAGAAGAAAGGAACAGAGAAGAACTACAAAAACAATAAAAATATCATATCAATGATTAGTTTAAATATAAATGGATTAAATGCTCTAATCAAAAGACGAATGGATAAGGATGTGATACATACATACAATGGAATATTGCTTGACCATAAAAAAGAAATCTTACCATTTATGACAACATGGATGAACCTAGAGAGTATTATGCTAAGTGAAATAAGTCAGATAGAAAAAGACAAATACCATATGATTTCACTTATATGTGGAATGTAAAAAAACAAAATAAATGAACAAACAAAACAAAAACAAACTCAGATACAGAGAACAAGCTGATGATTGCCAGATAGGAGGGGGGTGGGATGAAAAAGATGAAGGGATTAAGAAATATAAATTGAAACAAATGGGACTACATCAAAATAAAAAGCTTCTGCACAGCAAAAGAAACCATCAACAAAACAACAAGAAAGCCCACTGCGTGGGAAAACATATTTGCCAACGTCATATCTGATAAGGGCCTAATCTCCAAAATTTATAGGGAACTCATACAACTTAACAAAAAGAAGATAAACAATCCAATCAAAAAATGGGCAAAGGATCTAAATAGACACCTTTCAAAAGAGGACATTCAGAAAGCCAAGAGACATATGAAAACATGCTCAAAGTCACTAATCATCCGAGAGATGCAAATCAAAACAACAATGAGGTACCATCTCACACCTGTCAGAATGGCTATCATCAACAAATCAACAAACGACAAGTGCTGGAGAGGATGTGGAGAAAAAGGAACACTCGTGCACTGCTGGTGGGAATGCAGACTGGTGCAGCCACTATGGAAGACAGTATGGAGTTTCCTCAAAAAGCTGGAAATGGAACTCCCATTTGACCCTGTGATCCCACTTCTAGGAATATATCCCAAGAAACCAGAAACACCAATCAGAAAGGATATGTGCACCCATATGTTCATAGCAGCACAATTCACCATAGCTAAGATCTGGAAACAGCCTAAGTGCCCATCAGTAGATGAATGGATTAGAAAACTGTGGTACATCTACACGATGGAATACTATGCTGCTGTAAAAAAGAAGGAACTCTTACAATTTGCAACGGCATGGATGGAGCTGGAGAGCATTATGCTAAGTGAAATAAGCCAGTCAATGAAGGAAAAATACCACATGATCTCACTCAGGGGTAAGAGATCAACTGAAGGACTTATATGCATGCATATAAGCATAACCAATGGACATAAGACACTGGGGGGTAGGGGAGGCCAGGGGATTGTCAAGGGTGGGGAAAAAAGACATAGGTAATACTCTTTGTAATACTTTAAGCAATAAAACAATACAAATAAATAAATAAATAAATGGTGGCAAAAAAAATTTAAAAAAAAAGAAATATAAATTGGCAGTTACAAAATAGTCACAGACATGTAAAGTACAGTTCAGAGAATATAATCAATAATATTGTAATAACTATGTATGGAGTCAGGTGGGTGCAAGACTTATTGGGCCAGGGAGGAGCCTGTAACTGATGTACACATGCCCTTGACCGGAATCGAACCTGGAGCCCTTCAGTCGACAGGCCAACGATCTATCCACTGAGCCAAACTAGGTAGGGCTGGGAGGAGTATCTGGATTGCTTGTGATGGGAACTGGCAAAGAAAAACTGGATAGTTGATACCTGAGAAATGTCAGATTGCAAACACTTCACTCTTAAAGTAAGCCTGAACCTTATCTCAATCTTTTTGTTTTGTTGCTGATTTAGAGACGTGACTATGACCAACCAACATCTGTGAGTCACTTACTAGAACTGGCATATTGTTCCCCATTCTGTTGTTCACTATAATGCGGTTTTTGTTTCCAGCAGGGCAGGTATCTTGAAAGCATGGCCCACGACAGTAGTCTAAGACTATCCTGGCAAGACAGTACAAGCTATATGCTCAGATATAAGAAAAACTAAAATGTGCCCTGGTTGCTCTTTATTATGTTTGAGGATGTTAGGGGATTGGAAGTTCTAGAGAAAGGAGAAGATGGTATCTTTTGGCTGGAAACCTAGGTTATAATCCTAGTTATCCCTGTACCACTTTACAGATGAGAAAGTTAAACAATGAAGGGTTGGTAAACTTGCCTAAGGTCAACCAAGTTGCAAGTGGCAGAGCAGGGACTTGAACAAAACTGACTCCAAAGATCCTTGCTACCTAAAACGTAATCCATGGACCAGCAACATCACAGCACCTGGAGCTTGTTGGAAATGTAGACTCTCAGGCTGTATCCCAGACTTCCTGAATCAAAACCTGCATCTTAACGAGATCCCAGGTGACTCATAGGCATGTTAAAGTGTGAGGAGGACTGCTCTCAACCACTCTGCTGATTCTGACTTCCTAACCAGCGCTGGCTTCCTCGGTTAGGTAAATGCCCTAGAACTGCAGCTCCAGCAGCAATTTGAGGACACCTGGAATCAGACAGCTCACCAATCTTAGGGGAAATGCTTTTTTTTTTTTTTTTTTTTTTTGCCTTTAACAAAAAAAGGGAGTTTTGTTGAAGAGAAATGGGAGGTTTCGTACTCTGCTCTTCCAATGACAACTTTGGTCTCACACACATGATGTAACTCAAGCACAGGATGGGCTCTGTGAGCAGCATTCCCTCCTCTGCACAGCAGCAAAGATGTAAGTGACGAAACTGCAGGCTGCCCTCCCACTGAAGGAGTCTGGAGACTTTATCGTGTGTGTAAAGAATGAGAAAGGGTTCAAAAAAAAATAATCTGCTTTATATACTTACATTTCTTTTCCTTTTAAATCAAGAATCAGTACATAGCAACCTCAAGATGCCTATACACTGACTCTGTGTGCTCTGACCCCAACCGAAACCTGCAGATGGTCCCTGTAGTAAGTACTGCGATGGAGTTTAAACACAGAAAAAAAGGCCAGTCTTGTACAAAATGACCTATATTGATAAGAAGTTTAAATTTAAGAGTTAGGATCTCTTTTTTGTTTGTTTAGTTAGTTAAGGGCAGTTAGTCTTGCAGATCGTAGCTCTCACACCCTCTGATAAGTCATGATAGACTTTGAAGAGTGAGGAGACAGAAGGTTCCAGTGACAACTTAAACTGTGTTTACCCATCTGTGAAATGAGGAAGTAAAACTAGACTATAAAAACAGCTAACATTTAGCCTGGTCGGTGTGGCTTAATGGTTGAGCATCAACCTATGAACCAGGAGGTCATGGTTCAATTCCCAGTCAGAGCACTTTTGGGTTGAGGGCATGCAGGAGGCAGCCGATCATTGATGTTTCTATCTCACTCCCTCTCCCTTCCTCTCTAAAATCAGTAAAAACGTATTTTTAAAAAATAGCTAACATTTAATGAACACTTCCAGATCTCATTTACTCCAAGGACCTATGAGATGGGTACTATTATTAATCCTATTTTATGGAGGAAACTGGGGTCGATGTGTCAGTCACTCACCAGGATTATATTCCAAGAGGGGAAGCTAATTTATATCCAGGTAGCATGACTTGAGCCTTATGGCAAATATACCTCTACCTTCTCAGCTCCTTACTAGTGTAGAGGCACCGCAAGCAGAAATGGGGCGCTCCCACACAGTGGGCAGAGCCCTTTCGATAAATATTCAGGCCATCTGACACCACTGAAGCAGTTCTCAAACTTGGCTGTAGTTTAAGAGTCACTTGGGGAGCCTTAAACAGCACTGATACCTGGGTCCCACCCTCAGAGGTTCTGATATTCAGTCAGACATGTAGTCTGGGCACTGGGATTTTCAAAAATGTTCTTGAGGTGTGCAGAGCAGGTTCAGAATGACTACTCCAATTTTTCTGGGATTGGTGTTGGTTCCAAAGACAAGTTCCACCCATGTAAGATCAGGTACTGACCTTATCTGTCAACAATGGACATCATAGTACACGATTTTGAATTCTGCTACTTACATAAATTGCATCCACCTGTTTGTCAGTATCATCTGTTGTTTTAAATATGAGCTTCCTCTAAAAACAGTGGTTCTCAACCTTGGCTGCACATTAGAATCACCTGGGAATCTTTTTAAAATCCTGATTTCCGGAGGACGAGGCCCAGAAATTAGGATTTTAAAAAGATTCCCAGGTGATTCTAATGTGCAGCCAAGGTTGAGAACCACTGCTCTAAAAGGTCAGAGCCAGTGTCTTATTTGTATGTGTATCCCCAGAGCCGAATAACATCCTTGGACATTGGAGGGAAAATGATTGAACCATGTCTATCTCCATCTCACAATGACAGGGTCTTCACAGAAAACTCAAATCTGCTGGTTATTGAGGAATTAAATATTTATCTGCTGGTCCATGAGAAAATGAAAGCAGCACTCCCTGTCCCTGGAATTTCAGATTTTCTGTGGATGTGCCAGAACAGTGTGCGAGAAGTTTTATCCGACCTCCAACAGGTCTGCCTCTGCCCATTTTAGTGACCCTGGCACAGGCAGCCTGACTGAGGAATGGCTCCAGGGCAAAGGCGAAGAGAAGACTGAGGCATTTAAACTTGCTGACTGCTGCAAAAATTGCACCTGACTCCTTCACTCCAGTGTAATCAACCATTACCTGGTTAGCTTGCCCTTTGTGGGCACCTGCCCACCCCTGCACTGTGCTGGAACAGTTTTCTTACTCAGATTTGTGTTTGCAATTCACTTATCCTTCGTCAGAGGATGTAATCTTGAATTCCCTTTATAACTTTCCTCCTAGATGGGTCTGTTGGCAACACCTCTGGCTCCAGCCACGAGTACACACCACTCTCACATATCCTAACAGCTGGATAGGATGTCTTTCTGAGTTAACAAAACCTGTTTTTTGAGGAACAAGAAATACTCACTTGCCATTTAAGCATCACTAACTCCCAGAACAGACGCCTACTAGCTTCTTTGCAATAGCCACTCCTTTGAAATCATTCTCAAGTTCACTTTCTTCATCTCATTGAACCTTGCCTTCCCCTCAGTTGGACCCTCTCCTTTGATTCGAGGAACTGCCTTTAATCATTTACTTTATGCTACAAGCTGATCAAATAACTTTTCCACATTCAGTTTTCTCAGCCCTGAGGACGTCTGTATGTGGAACCCAGCCACCTACAGCATTTCCTTCTTTCCCTCCTTTAAAACAAAACAACCTAACAACCCTAGTCTGTCTTCCCACGTTGTCTTTTTGTGGGTTGTGTACTAGAGATCAGTTTCTCATTAAGATGTTTTCATTTAGGATAGAATGTTCAATTTTATGCTTACTTTCCAAGTCTGAACAATTAAAAGCATTCCCCACCTACATCTACCCTACATTCTAGAATATTCTCAACCACAAGGACACAACATAAGCCATGACTGTGCATGACTCATATATGAGATAATAGGAAGTGCTCTGCAACCAACAAAGTGTCAATGTTTGCAAATGGACCCAAGGATAGCCCTATACTAGTAATACCATTACCACGGCTAGGCATTCCTGTATGCTCCCATCCAAGAGGGAGAGAAAGAGGTGGAGTCACAGGAGCCATATACAGCACTGCCATGACCTCCAGCCCGGGTCATTTATGCCAGAGCCCTAGCCAGACCACAGCTACGGACATCCTTAATGGTTATAGTGATTACACATTATTACAGAGATTTAATCTGGATATATCCATGGGACTGTGGCTAAAAAAAGGTTCAGAGCCTCTGGCCCTTGATTAAAAAGTACAAATCACACATTTCTTTGGTTGGTAACACCTGTTTGATCTTCAAAGAATTAAGAAGGCTAAAATTTACTGTATAATACTAAGTATAATGGAAAACTATTACCTAATATACTGGACAGGTAACACATTTTAGATTGGAAATTTATTCAGGATAGGTAGGGCATGCTGTATTGTCTGGGCACTATTACATGCTTTATTTTTTTAATGATTTTTTTAATTGTGTAAATCAGCATTGTTTGAGGGCTCTTTTTAAAAAAAAAATTAAATTGATTTTTAGAGAGAGGAAGGGAGAGGGAGAGAAACATGGATGTGAGAGCATCCATGTACACCCCCTATCAGGGACCGAGCCCACAACCCATGCATGGATCAGACCCACCACCTGGGCATGTGCCCTGACTGGGAACCAAACTGGCAACCTTTCAGTGCACAGGATGATGCCCAACCAACTGGGCCACACCAGCCACTGGCCAGGGCTATATGCTTTATTTTTATTCATTAAATTGTGATAACCCAGCTAGAGAAGTTTCATAAAACCACTTCAATCTAAACAAAATCCTTCGGTTAAGTTATTTTTCCTGACCATTCAACTCTGCTAAATCAGTCCTTGGTGGTCAATTTAATGATACATGTCACAGCTGGACTGCTCTCACATCCAAAAGGTGTTCTAAGAAAGCAACTTAGCCATAAGAACTCTGATTTTTCATGCCATAGCCTCATTGCTAAATAATACCTTTTCCTTCACAGGCATAACCTTTGAAGCAGATGAATCAATGCAAACAGACATCTCCCAATGTGTAGATGTCTTGAATAAACCATCTTTAAGATAATTTTCTTTTGAGTATCAACTGAACAGTAAAGCCAAGCGGGGGGACAACCCTCAATCGCATTTGTGGGGGCACACTAATAGCTTCTGCTGATCTGAGATTATATGGGGCACTCAGAATAAATAAAAACATCGAAAACTTTAGTTTGGCTTAATGAAATAAAAAAAGCAATTCAGGTTACTTATAATTTTAGAGTGTGTTTCACATATACAATGTTGTGTTACTAAGTAATGAACACTTTCATAAAAAAATTTATTTCATACTTTTATACAAATATCCACAGGTATTTTCTAATCATGAAATAATTTTACAATGCTAGTTAGTATAAAAATGTATCAAATGAGAATAGACCAGTGACTTGACTTGAGATGACATTTTTCACAACTATAAACGTAAAAACCACTACATTCTTGTTTCTTTGTTGTTGAGCCACCCTTGCACCCACCTCCCCACCCCTTCCCAAGGACATTCGTCTTTATAACAAGGGCCTATAAACATGTTCAAAAATCAGCTTCTTAGCAACCTATGAAGCCAGTACATTGGGTTCCAAGTTACCTAAGCAAGAAACTGAGATTTTAAACACTGTTATGACCTGTTCTCAAGAAATTTTTGTAAACAAAATATCATTTGGAAAACAATATTTGTGAATGAAATTTCTAAAGTACAACTAGAGTAATGTTCTTAGTATCTTAAGGGTATAAGATTTCCAAAAAGAAAAGAAAATTAAAACTCCAAAGCAACAATGGTACATAGCTGTATTTTGTTTTTAAAAGAATGAGACACAGCTTACATTACATCCAAACAAATTAGCACCTGGTTTGCTGTTGCTCCCCATATAACTTAACATCTTGAAGCACAGTCATTTTTTAAAATCCGGCTTTCATATCTATTCAATCTCTATTGAATGTATAGAAGAATAATGTCTTCCTCCCCTCCTCCACTTTTACACTTAAAAAACAAGTTAAAGTTCTTGTTAGAGTAGTCCTAAAATAATTTGGGGAATATACATAGGGGAGGAAACACAGCAAAAAAATAGAACTCTGACTCACATGACGTGATTCCAATAATATTTAAAACGTAAAAGCCATGATGTTCTAATCTGACTTTTGGTATCGGGTATTCAGTAGTCTTCCACTGGATCGGATTGGATCCACCATAGGCACTCACCATTTCTTTCAAGTCCTGTATATACAGCAGTGAAAGGTCAAGAAATAAACCCCCTTTTTTCCAAGAGTTCCTGAAAGTTATAGCATAAAATTCAGATTTGTCACACAGGGCTCTAAACTCAAAAATATCCATTGTCTGTTCAGAATTAAACTTCTAACGGTTAATCCTATTTCTTAAACCAACCTTTTGGGTTTGGAGGGAGGGGGTCAAGGTAAGGGATGTCATGAAGGAAGATGTTTTAATAATTTATCTGTAAATTATAACAACTCTCTGGTACATTTATAAAGCATTATTTTCTTTTTGCAGTAAATACTTTAGATCAAACCAATGACCTCCCATGTTCTAATTCTGATTGCTTACTCCAACCTGCAGGACAAACTGGAGAATCTTTGGCCCGCTAGTCAATAACAAAATGGTTTGTAAAAAATAAAAAATAAATACCATATACAAATAAGGATAACTAGCATTCAAGTCAGTTGCACCGGTGTGTTTTAGTGAAAAGGGAGAAGGAAACCTGGATGTCTTTGGTGTGAACAGGTATTCACACATCTGGGAAATGGAAAAAGATAGCAGGATGGCAACATCACCTTCTATTGCACATTTAATTTAAGATAGCACTTTAAATGGAAACACAGCTACCCCTACGGCATTGTCTTGTGATGGGGGACAGTTAACTTGCAGGTTCTCCAGTCCTATTGGGAAGAATGCTTGCAGAGGCAGCACCGCCAGTCACTCTGCTGACACGGTGACCACGGGCGCCTTCTTCCAGTTACACTAGCGGGAGGATGTCAGATGAGCGCAACTGGGCGGGGCCTTCCCTGGCACGTGTGAGTCAGCCACACCAAAAACAAAGGCAACCGGGAAAGTTAAATTAAGGCAGTTAAAGAAAAATCCATTCCAACAGTCTTACATTTGGCTGTGCAAAACAGGAGCCGTAGGCTACGTAACAATGTCCACAGCAGTTAAAACTGTCGGTTCGTACTATGGTGCAGTCTGTCTGAACTCAATAGTCAGGGATCAGGCTTTTTAAACCATTTGAATTTCTGAGCTGGGGAATAAAAAAAGCAGTTGGGGGCTGTGACGCTCCTCTGGCCCCTAGGAGTAGCTTTCATTTTCATTCCACCTTGTGATCCACTGCTTTTTCTCCAGGTGATCGTTGTATTTTTCATCTCTGATCTCTCGCTCTTCTTTCGGGATCTTTACAGCTTGGTATCGGGGAATGCTTTCATCGTACCTAGAGCGTTTGAAGAATCCACACTGGAGAAGAGGGAAAGATAAACAGAAGCAGGTTTAGGAATCCCAAGGGAAGCAAGTGCACTAGCCGGGAATATCTAAGCTTTCTGTTCGGATCGGCCTACCTCTGGACTAAGGAAAAAAGACATGGTTTTCTTTTCAGAAGAAACTAACCGGCTGAAGATGTTAACAGCCAGTAGGGATAAATGGAAGAGAAAAATAGTTGTAAAACTGCTAGGAAAGTCTCTTTTTTCCATATTGTTTTTACATTTGGAAACAATGTGAGCTCTCTCCTTACTGAAATTTAAGTTTATGCAACAGTGCTCCCATTTTTTATAATCCCAATACTATTTGTAAAAGAGCTAACTTTTAGATTAGAAAGTTAAGTTTATGCAACAGTGCTCCCATTTTTTATAATCCCAATACTATCTGTAAAAGAGCTAACTTTTAGATGAGAACATCATTTTGAACAATTTTTTTAGAGGCCATAAACCAAAGGTTATTTCATGCCCCTCTTCCACTAACAAAATGAAACTCAGGTCACAGATATTTTACAAGCTGCAGTTTGGACATGTCAGTGTTCGAATGGGTCAGTTTAAGAGTCTTCTCTCCCCCGAGGCTGCGGGACACATCCCCAGCGAGAAGGACAATCACGCAGCCCGGGCTTAGTGCCGTGCTTCCCAATAAGCGGTTTCATTAGTAAATCGGGGAGTAACTCCGTCCTGCAATAAAATCAATCAGGTACCAACAGAGAGCTGAAGGAAAGTATCACCAGACTGAATTTCAGAGCGCTGCCTAATTGTTCTTTTTTAATGAATGTATATTTTATTCATTTAAAAAAGATTCAATATGATTCCAAGTAGATTTTTCTTGAGAACATATCTAGATATTTAAAAATCAAATTGAATATTTTAAATGAGTGAAATATATGTGCCTTTTTTTTAAAAAAAAGGATGTTTTCAATTTAAAAATGCAGTTAATAGGATGAGGAAGATACTTGGAATGGTTGATTAATTTGTTTATTACATGAACCCAACAGGAACAGAATGTTAATATTGAATTAACTTATGTTATCAGAATGTCATGGGGCAAAATAAAATTACATATACAGTTATCACTGAATCAACAGGAATAATGGGCCAAGAAGTTTTGTTCTAAGGCCATTTCAACATGGACTCCTTTATTATTCTGTGCAAAAAAAGCCAAAAGATCTACCTATTACAAAATGTGCTCTTGCCCCATTTAAACAAAGAAGGAAATCAATGGTGATATGCAACAATTAAAGGGAGATGCTGGGATTCACTGTGACAGTGCCATGGAAAGGGACTGTCGGAGTAATTCTATCCTCTCACGCCCACAGGAATGGAAAAAGGAATCATCACCAATTCCTGTTTCCATGGGTTTACAAATAAGAGAAACAAAACATGAACTTAAAATCAATTGAATCCCAAGGTGGAATCGAATCTCAAGACTATGAAACAAGGTCAAAGTCCATTGAAATAAAAACTGTCCAGAGCATTTTTATACTAAATTTTGGATATTGAAGGTAACACTTTGGTAAAGAACTGCCTTCTGAAATTGGCCGCAATGTCCATCATGCCAATGGTCACAGTTTGCTGCAATGGTCTTTGACCTGAGGTAGATATGCAGGAAAGGAAGGTGCATGCTGAGCTAGCATAGAACAATATCTGAGCAACAATAAAAGCATTCCAAGCCTCCCCCCATCTTTATAGCAAGGAGATACAAAAGATGACAGTGAGAAAGTCCTCTCACCCAGAGAAACACCATGTTTCCAACATGCAAAAGGTTAATGAGGCAGTCAACACAAGCGTCCATCGGTAGGAAATTCCAAAATGGACAAGAAATCGGGGATGATTTCTCATGCACCTTCGAAATTCCATGGGATGCTGCATACTAAATGAACACTATGTGGCAAACGGGGCTATGAAGCCTCCTTCTGTGTGTATACAGATTTCAGTTTCTTCATTGCTATGGGTGATGTTTAACCACAACACAAAACAACTCACCTGCAACAAATGACTCTGTGCATTTAAAACAAAACAAAATAGCTTTCAAGTGACATAAATAAAACCATTCCAAGCAGGGCAAGCCAGTGTGGACATTTGGAAACATCTGTTAATGGGACACACATAGCAAGCTGTTGCTTTGAAAGTTAGCCACCACAACCACAGCAGGTCCCACAGCTAGCAATTAAAAAAACATTGATCAATTACCAATTACAGAAGTAGATCACTACTATGCATCAGAAGTAAGCCTTTCTTTATCAGATGGCTGAGCATGGATCTCAGCCTTGTGATATGTGGCATCATAATGATCTTTCTTATTTCTCTTGAAGAAGCCACACTACAAGGAAGCAAGGTATTTAGTCAGTTTCGCAGTTCTGTGAAGAACTAGACAAAAGAAAATCTCAGATTTTAACCTGTTTTCTATTCATAGTGCGTTTACAAAGAGACCACACTAATGGATCAACCAAAAGTGAACAGCCACTGCACTGTGTTACTTTCGGACAGCAATCAACCCAACTCTATTACCATGGGTCTCCGGTCAAACATTTATATGGATGACATTAGTCAGCTAATTGATTTTTCTATTTGTAACAGAAATCACGAAGACAAAAATCATCCTAAAAGGGAAAATGCATGCACATCTGATTTTAGGTTTGGGTGGTTTTTTTCTTACAGGAAGATATGGACCTTAAAATAGGTAGATAGCACAAATCCAAATAAAACAGAGAGATACTGTATTTTTCTGCTTTTCAAGTAAAAATGCCATCTATTTGAGGCCTCTGGATTGGTGGGGTGAATCAGAATATAAATAAACCATCATGAAAGAATGATTATAGTCAGTTTTCCAAATTCTGGGCCACCATGTAAGGTTAGGTACTCTAAATGACTATTAAAATATAATTCCACTTTCTACTATAATTTCCTCCATTCAACAATGAGAATTTTCTCTATTTACTTTAATCTAGTTCATAAGGCCATGGATCTGCCCTCCGAAATATAACTTGGTCGAATAAATCTCTGCCCTTCTGAAAAATTCTGCTTCTGGGTCTGGCAACTCATGAAGGTAAAACTCCAGATCTGCTTTGTACAATATGGTAGCTACCAACTGACTACACGTTGCTATTCAGATTTAAATTAAATTAAATTTAAAAGTTAGCCCTAACCGGTTTGGCTCAGTGGATAGAGCATTGGCCTGAGGACTGAAGGGTTCCAGGTTCGATTCCGGTCAAGGGCATGTACCTTAGTTGCGGGCACATCCCCAATAGGGGGTGTGCAGGAGGCAGCTGATCGATGTTTCTAACTCTCTATCCCTCTCCCTCTCTGTAAAAAATCAATAAAATATATTTTTTTAAAAAAGTCAATACCTCGGTTGCACTAGCCATATTCCAAGAGCTCAACAGCCACATGTGACTAGTGGCTGCCATATTGGATAGTACAGCCTCAGAACAATTCCACTATGACAAAGTTTTACTGGGCAGTGTTGATTTGGACAATGTATCTTGATATTTATTTGTGACTAAATACCTGTGAACACTCCTAATAAACTTAGGGAACCAAGAGCCCCAGTCCTGTCTCCAACTTGGCAGCCTATATAATATCCATGGGCATGAGCATCTTAATTTGCAAAATGAAGGCGACTGGAACAGCCTGGAGGACTTTCCTCTCTTACCTCCAAAAAAAAAATCCTATGTAGAACCCCAATATTTAAAGCAGATACAATTTAGGGGGATGTTGGTCTTAGCCTCACCTACTTAGTTGTGGCACCTCTGTGGATGGATGTGCAAAATCCAACTTAAAGGGCACTGAACTAAAGTCCTTTCTGGCCCTAAAATTCTATGACTTTAAACTTATAAAAACGAACAGTTCAGTTTCAAAAAGAAGAGTGTCTATAAAGTTATAAAAATGATTTTCATGCAAGGGTTGTAGATATTTAGAGTTCCAATTTGTAAGTTGGAATACTTTAGAACTTACAAAAAAAAGAAAGAACCAATGAGATCATCTAATCTAACCCACTTATTAACAGCTAAGGCAACCCAGTATCCCAAGGAGGTGAAATGATTTGCCCAGGATTATAAAGCTTGGATTTCTCAACTCTCAACCCATTGCTCAATGGTTGAGTGTCGATTATGAACCAGGAGGTTATGGTTTGATTTCCGGTCAGAGCACATGCCCAGGGATGCAGGCTCGATCCCCAGTGTGGGACATGTAGGAGGAAGCTAATCAATGATTCTCTCTGATTGATGTTTCTATCTCTCTCCCTCTTCCTCTCTGAAATCAATAAAAATATATTAAAATAAATAAATAAATAAGCAACATTCTGCATACATAATGCCACTGTAACAAATACATTAATATTTATGCAGTGAAATTAATGCATAAGGGCTAAAGATTATCAATAGCCTCTCCTCTTCACATCATGTCAAGTTTTCTGCCAAATAAATCATTACAAACTTTCAATTTTCAGAGGTGGGTTTTTTTTTTTTGGCAATTTGATAAGCGACTGTGGACCTCCATTACTGAGAATAAATCCAAAATCTATAGGTCATAATCTCTGGCAACAAAATTTGCATCCATCTCACACCCACTTTCTGGTAATGTAAATTACTTACTAGTAGGAAGCAGGGGAAAGATATTACATTTTATTTGCAGGACCAATTCTAATGAAGAACACCATGTTGAACCCAATCTTCCTCATGTTTGATGTAGGCTATCATGACCCCCTTGAGATGGAGTTATTCATTAATTTCATAATCCCAACCTGGCTATAATGATAAGAAACCCCAATTGCAGCCATGAACATTACTTTGCAGTTGAAATTAATAGGAATACAGATTCAGATTAATGTGATACCCAAAAATTTGGCTTAGATTTAGAAAATGATCTGATCATAGATGAGGAAAATGATAAAGTAGTAATATTTTAAAAATTGTTACTTGCCAAAGATGCTAACTTATATGTGAAAAACACCAAAATTTATACCTCTAAGAAACTTCTTATACTGTATAAATAATATATCTTTAAACACAAAGTATTAGATAGATGTGCAGGTATTTATTGTAAAATTTCAAGTTTGCTGTTAGAAGTTTCATAATAAAATGTTGGGAAGGGAAGAGGAATCAATGAAAAGAAATTACATAATAATTTATATATTCACACACACTATTAGTGTGAATTCACTTTTTTTAAAACAAGAAATAAAGTTTATAATCACGAAATTCAAATGCCAGGTATCACTTACCTTCCATAATAAAAGAACTAATAGAGCAAGCATCAAAATCCCAGCAAGAATGGCCACGAGGATGACCCACCAAGGAACTCCCGAGTGCTGAGCTGCCGTCTTGGAGGGAAACACAGTCACACGAACCTATGGCCACACAAGAGAACAACACGATTACAAAACAGGAAGACAGTTGACACCAGGAATCTGTCCAGACACACTTTGGACAATGCAGCCTGTGGAAGGATGACATGTCTTTTTGATGCAAGACCCTCTCTTTTATTAATGGACTATTGCTTCTTTCCTAGAACCTGGAAAATGCTGGCTTATGTTTTGACAACGTCTGTATTTCTTTGCCAACGAAAGTAGATAAATTGTATAATAAATCATCATTCAACATCAAGTTGCAAGTTATCAATACGCAGCCAAATCTGTTTCATCTTTACAACCTGGTAGCTTTTTGAGAACGATCACACTTTTTAAAAATTAGTTTTCAGCGATGAAAACAACAGGGCCAGTTTAGGCACAATTAGCCTACATTTGTCACTCAGATTTTAAAGATGTTGTGAAATATAAAAACGGGGATGGAGCTGCATGACTGACGCTGTCATTGGAGAATTGGATGGGTGGAATTTCCCTGTTGCTAGCAGAAGAGGGGATCTTACGTGATCTTGAGAAAAAGAGCTTTCTAAGACTCGCATGGGAGAATGGGAGATTCTTACTTGTGTGAAGTTCTATCCCTGGGTTTCAAAAGTCCCATTTCCCTTAAACCAGTCCTGGAAAAGGTGTAGCTGGTCAGCAGAGCTGGAAGCAAAGCCAGTGTCCAGTTTCTTTCCATGTGGAGTTAAGTCTGGCATAGCACCAGTCACCTGGTGTCACCTGTCTTCCATTAGTCCATTGTGTGTGGGGTGGACATGGCTGTGGGCCATGTGGGTGAGTGCAGAGCATGAGAGCACACCCCCTACAACAAGAGTCCCGAGAGAGCAAGAGGGCCAGGAGCAGGAACTCCCTTTGTTCAGGAGCTTATGTTTCTCAGATATCACACCCTTGCAGTGGCCACGCCTATTATGGCCAGTGACCTACTCCCAGACCTTCCTGGGCATGGGTTTATTCTTTCTTTGCCCAGTCCCTTTCCCCAGGATCTGCAGGGAACAGACCAGAAGAGTGTAAAACTTCAGCTTTCTGGCACGAATGGCTTGCCTACATTATCTGGCCTTCCCTTTGCTCCTTTCCTGTTAATTAACTAAAAACTGGGTTAATTATAACAGTATCAGTACCATTTTAACTTTCCCTTAGGATAGCAAACTAAGGACCCTAGAAATATCCTAAAATGGCTTGGTGCCATCTTCTACAACAATATGTGTGGATAGTTTAGACCCTGGATTCATTGATAGTTGGCAAATACCAATTAAATAGAAATAGTGTTCATTTAGAAAGCTAAGAAGTTGCTCATGGAAATTCACAACAACTTGGTTAATGTGAGTTTACAATTCAAGTGAATTTTTGTGATGCCAGAAGACCAGGTGATGGCTACACATATGATTTTGTAAACTATACTGATTGGAATTTGACCACTTTATAATTTCTGCTATTTCGGAGGTAAGAGAATAAAGAGTAAACAAAACTTAAGAGGGGGCATTTAACTTCTGAGAAGTATTTTAGTCAAATATTCTACATGCGTATTGAACACTAAGTGCTGCCTAAAAATGTGTCTACACTGTGCTCCAATATTTCTAAGTTATAATTCTTTTTTTTAATCTCTTCATTGAAGTACTTCCCTTTCTACTTATACTAGAAAACACCTATCCGTCCCATTTGATTCAGAAAATACTTAAAAAGTAAGAGAACTGCTTTTCTTTAAACATTTAGTGGGAAGGACCACATTCAGAGTTCCCAGCCAGCTAGACTGCCTGTAGCGGCAGCGGTAAACACCTTATCGGCGCCCTGGTTTCCTGTTTTGCTCTCAGTGAGGTTTCACTCTAGCTCCCAGCCACAGAGGGGACCTCAGAGCTCACTTCCCCTCACCGCCCTTCCTCCCACTGGTGTCCCAGCTGTTAGGAAAAAACAACCCTTCCTTCAGGTTACTGGTTCTAACACAGGTGAGCCATAAAGGAGGGAAGAAAGAATGAGGAGAGACCAGTGAAGAATAATACAGTGGATGCGACCTGTAAACTGACTAGTCTAAACTAGACAGAAAGATCATCTCAACTAGCCTGTGCTGAAGCCCACTGGCCTTTGCTTCCCTTGTATCCAGCACAGCAAAGGCGCACAGTGTGTCCTTGGGGGCCAGGTGGCAATCTGGAAGAGCCATTCCTATTTGTAAGAGTAAGTTCTGATAAAACTGGCGGTGGAGAGTGGAGTCTGGTCTATGCCCAGGAGAATCAACCTTATTATAACCACACTGTACACCAAAGCCCTTTAAACAGCCGATCGTAGGGGGGACTCGCTCCCACAAAAGGCTGCAATCCAACAGCACCCTGGCTGAACAAGGTAACTTCTGACTTTGCAGCCTAGGGGGGCAGGACGGGCAGGGGGAATCCAGGTGAGAGTGCTAAGCCCCCGAGTCTGGCTAACATGGTAACCAGAACTTGGAACCTTGGAACTGCAAAACAACTCACTGGACAAAGACCGCGTGCGAGGACCAGGACCGAAGGCAGGGGCTGGGCTCCCCATTTAAAGGGCACCCAGTCTGTGCAAGGCCTCGCTGGGGACCAGGGAGGTGAGAGGCCAGTGAGCGAGACTTTATTGTTTGTTTACCTCCATTGTCAACGGAAGGGTTTTTGGTTTTTGTCTGAGGACAGGCACCCTCCAGCTGGGATTAGGAAGAAGGAAGCGCCGGCCTTAGCATCAGGTGAGGGGCGACCATCCCAGAGCCGCCATTCCCAGAGCTCTGGGGAGCCTTTCTCATCTTGCCACACCCACTTTTACTGATAGACAGTAACAGGTTCTGGTGAGTAGAAGCTATTCCAACTCCAAAACCAATATTTTTTTTGTTTCATTAAAATCGAGGCATTTCCCTGGGAATGACCTCATCCCTCATGTGCCTGTAATGAGAAAGGGCTTAAGCTCCGCTGACCCATTCCATTCCACCAGCGAGCAGTGCTTCGACCCTAGCAGCCTGCCCACTGCGAAATGCTTCCCCAAATCACTCTGCAATCGAACGCCCTCCAGTCCTGCTGAGTATGTATCAGTATAAATCACCTGATGAAGGAATTTTCGTATCTTTTATAAAACTCTCTATTACAGACACATTCCCTTTATTGAATGTTGCTCCTATCAGAAACCCACCTGACAAAAGGACCCACCTCAAGTTCTTCTCTGAATTCAGAGCCCAAAAAAAGGAAAAATCACATTCCCCTGAAACATGACGTGTCCACTTTTTTACCTGTATTTCCTTTTCTCGGCAGCTCAAACACTCGCTTCCTACTTCCTTAGGACTGAAGTGCGGAATGTAAGTAAACCAATGACCAACCCCCTCCCCTTCTGTGGCTTACATCCTCAGTGCCCGCCAGCTTCCCCCTCTCCCAGACCACAGATCCTGAGCAGCTGGCCCTGCGTCCTATTCAATAACGTTGCTTCTCTAGCATTTGTGCAGGGGGAGGCACACAGTCCTTAATAAGTGCTTGTTCACTGGATGGATTTAATTTTTAAAAACATGTTTTTCTTGATTTTAGAGAGAGGAAGAGAGAACTGTCGATCAGCTGCCTCCTGCACGCCCCCTACTGGGGATCAAGCCTGCACTCTGGGCATGTGCCCTGACCGGAATCTAATTGGTGACCTCTCGGTGCACGGGACGACACTCAACCAACTGAGCCACACCAGCCAAGGCCAGGATGGGTTTAATTTAGTTGATGCTAAAATAGAACCATCTAATCTGGTTCACTTAGGTGACCAGCTCTCTCTCTATTATAACAATGTCTTAAAAGCTTTTACTGACAAGGGAACACAAAACTCTTAATATTGGTTTGGTTATAAAGGAACAAAATGGATTTTTCTTTTTCTTTCTTTTTAAAGCCAGGATTAGAGTAAATGCAATGGGAAGACGTTTCAATATTAAGACTAAAAGACAAGACTGAATAACTCAACCTCCTTTGCTTCTATCTCAAAAGATAAGTAATCTTCCTACTGGAAAAAAATAGATGAAGCAAGATAAAGATGAAACTAAAACCCATGGTATGTAAAGGAATAAAAAGAAAAGGCATCCTGACACTTCAAGGAAGCTAAAACTTTTAGGACCCAAAAAACTTCTTAAAATACTAAGGAAATGTGTACGTAAATATGGTATCTGAGCTAGTGTATCTCAGAAATCACAGTAAATATCAGTGTCATGAGACTAGAGATGAGACAATGTCTCGGTTTTCAAAAGAAAGGAGTTCCAGATATGAGACCAGTAACCTGCACAAATCTACCAATTATTAAACAAAGCAGGATCCCAGCCAAGACTCCAAATCCCATTCGCCAGCACCAGCTCTCCACGCCCTCGGGACATACAATGCCCCAAACAACCTCCTTTTCACTTGTGACCCAGCCACTGGACTGGGCACCAGGCCCCTAATTCCATCGTCTTCCAGAAACAAGAGCCTCTACTGAGGAGCCATGAGCCCCACATCTGGTCTCATGTCCCCAGGCTGGCGGTGATGTGGGGAGGTGCACCGGGTCCATCGAGCAGCAGCTCCCAAGTCTACCATGTGCACTGCAGAACCAGAGGCCCCGGATTCGCTCCTTTCTTCAGTGATTCTATTAAAATACAGCGCGCGGTGGCAGCACCTGAAGACGTTACGGAATTTCTCCTTGACAGGGTCGCTGTGCTGTGAAATGAGCGCCAAGGCAGCACGTCCTGGGCCCTGGGCAGGGGTTTTGCTCCGAGTGCGGACTGGGGCCCGTCTCACCTGGGTGCCTGCGTGCGGCAGCTTGATGTTCTCGGTGGCAGCAGTTACATCAATGGAGGCCCGCACGAGGATGTCCAGGTAGTTCATTTTAGAGTACTCCTGTGTGGAGACAAAGGTAGCGAATGCGTTAGGGAAGTGAGACATGTCCTAGGAGGTGGCAGATGGCGTCCGGAGACAGCCTCCCAGCGGCCACACCTCTAGAAACGTGCTGTTCCACAACCTGGAGCGCAGCAGCACCGAGGCCTTGCTGTCCAGCCCCCGCAGCGGGCACCTGATGTTCACGCAGTTCACGTTGACGCTGCAGTTCTGGGAGGAGAGGAAGGCAGGGGTTAGAACGCAAGGGCTCAGGGAAGACCTTCCCCGAATCCTCCGTCAGATCACAGCTCTTGAGAAATACTTACAAGGGTCTGGTATTTCCTTTCAGCAAATAGTGAAAATTTCTTGCTCCCATCAATCTGTTTTTCGGCAATTTCCCGTTTCCTTCTGGAGTTGTGGGACTCCTGAAAGGAATTATATCCCAGATCATTCTACTTAACATAATTCTGTCATGATTTGCACCTTCCTGAGTACTCCCTCCCAAATGATGCCAAATTCACGGAGTCCACAGTATTTGCCCTTCTCCTGCCACCAAAGGTGCAGAAATAATTTAAGTGTAAAAATCTGCAAGTGTTATTACCTCACTTCAAGGTTACTGATTTGGGTAATTAATTCCCACTCTGACCTTAAAACCCAGGGAGAGAAAGAGGCTTTCTTTGTTCTGTCTCCCCACCGAACTGTGAGCAT
The DNA here is from genome assembly GCF_000412655.1 of Myotis brandtii. Taxonomy (NCBI): domain Eukaryota; kingdom Metazoa; phylum Chordata; class Mammalia; order Chiroptera; family Vespertilionidae; genus Myotis; species Myotis brandtii. The sequence goes on along the minus strand of NW_005353838.1, from coordinate 5,653,349 downwards.
CCTAAGATAGGGGTCAAATCTCATTCCTGTATCCCTACCACCAGGTGGTACCTAACACAGGGTGAAAAGTCAGCCCATCTTGAACGAGAACAAACAGAGAAAGAAGCAAAAAGAACCAGCATGTGACTTAGCCAGAGTAGAGTACTGAAAACTAAGCCTTGTAGGAAGTTTTAAAATTGCCCTTCCCTTATAATAAGGATTAGGAATCATGGAGCATCTTACTTCTCCAAGTCGATGAATAAAGGATCATTCTAGAAACCACCAACTATGAACACCGATCATACCCATTCACCTTAGAATTCAAGATAGAAGAGACGGACATTCACTAACTACATCAACCTCCATCACACTGGAGTGTAAACGATAAACAGGTGTGTCCGTGTGGAGCAGGAGAGGAAAGAGTTCCACGTGGCGGCTTTGAAAGCAGGCGGAGCTGAATGTTGAACCTGCCTCTTAGAGGCTGAGTGACTGAGAAAGTTCTCTCTGAATTTCCATTTCCTCATCCGTGAAATGGTGAGGGAAAGAAGGCTACTCTCACAGGACTAGCCGGAGAATGAAATGAGAAAGTGCCAACAGAATGTTTAGCACAGTGCCCGAGACTCAGTAAGCACTTCATACATATCCACTGTTTTAAGAAACAAGAATGAAAGGCTTTGGAGGTCCCTGGCTAAGGTGCCAATATCTTTTGGAATGAGTTTTCTTCTACCGGGAGTTAACACTGGCTGCACCCCCACCTCCCCGCCTGTCCCAGTCCTTTCTATTTGTCATGCTAGGTCAGTGATGGCGAATCTTTTGAGCTTGGCGTGTCAGCATTTTGAAAAACCCTAACTTAACTGTGGTGCCGTGTCACATATAGAAATTTTTCTGATATTTGCAACCATAGTAAAACAAAGACTTATATTTTTGATATTTATTTTATATACTTAAATGCCATTTAACAAAGAAAAATCAACCAAAAAAATGAGTTCGCGTGTCAGAGGTTCGCCATCACTGTGCTAGGTCATACAACTTCAGAAAATGCCATTTGCCTCAACAAGCAATGAATGACCCTGACTTAGGAACCATAATGGTCTCCTATCCACAGAAATCCTCAGCCTGGCTTGGTTACAACACAACTATCGGAGAGAAACTGAGATGCCAAAGGAAGAGTCGGCATGCCAGCACATGGGTTTCCTCAGGAAAGTAGTGGGTTCCCCCTCAGAAGTCAGCTTCTCCCTTCTTCTCTATGGAGACGTGAGATGAACCCACCAACATACCTTTAAGTTCAGAAAGTTTATTTCACTCGGTGGCTCACAGGCTATCTTTTCCAATCCTTTGGATTCTACTTTCACCAAATAAAGCAACCATTTGCCATTGCTGATTTCTTTTGGCCACTGGATGTTCAAGGTTGCTGTGCCCAGGTTTTTAAGAGGCTTGCCCAAGTTAATAACCTGTTAGGAAACAATACGCGTTATCTCTGTGCAATTGTGATGTAGAATTAAGTAGCAGCTCCTATTTCCAAGAGAAAACAAACAAAATACTTGGCATGATCACACAATCAAAGCAAAGGCTCCGAAATTAGACTATAGGTAGGGTATTCAAAATAGAGATTTGTGCTTAAAGGATTCTAGTCAATAAAAATGGAAAGAAAAAAAGGTCAAAGAGAAATGATGGTTCATTCAACCCAGGAACAGCTGCAGTGTGCAACAGGTTATTGGGTACAAATACACCCCGTTCTCCACGTGTCCGGGGACAGTCACGTGTGACTAGCTCTGTAACCACCCTGTTTGGCAGGTGATAAGGCCTGGGCCGTGGCAGTGCACCAACCACCTGCTTCTGGGAAACCCCACCGACTGAAAAAATGAAGCTGCCTCTGTCCTGGACCACCCTCGGGAGGCGTGGGATAGCACCTGGGAGACTGAGTAAAACCCTGATGGCAGCCACAAATCTGAGGCCACGCTGCAGGTGGAGCAACTTCCTGCAGCAGAAGCTAGAAGAGGTACAAGCCCCGTGCCTGTGTCAGGGACGAGCCCTCTGCCTGTTTGGGGGACTGCTCCGGAACCCAGACCTCTCTCAGCCACACCCGCAGAGGCCTCACAGCCAACACCGCCTGTCACAGCCATGTCTGTCGGGCTAAGAGCCGCACAGAGGAGAATTCAGCCTCAACCCTGCTGGAGTCAGGGGTGAGCTCATTCCTGCTATTTCAGTCATTCACCTCAACAATGGTCACTATACTTTCAGGAACAGGATTTCAGCCACAAAGATCCAAAACCCGCCTGTCTAGGAGCCAGCTCTGTTCCGTGCGTTTATGTGCCATCACCTGGGCTTCGAGCCGCTGTACTTGCCTACTGTGAAAGGGTTCAGAGCAATCATTGGTCTTTCTTACTGGCATATGCCAAACCCACATACCCCAGCACAAAACTGGGCTTGGGAAAGGGGAGTGGGCATGAGCCACAGCAGAAAGAGAGATGGCCTTAAAACGGAGGAGGATCACAGCACATTCTAAAGCAGTGGTTCTCAACCTTCCCAATGCCGCGACCCTTTAATACAGTTCCTCATGTGTGGTGACCCCCAACCATAAAATTATTTTCATTGCTACTTCATAACTGTAATTTTACTACTGTTATGAATCGTAATGTAAATATCTGATATGCAGGATGCATTTTCATTGTTACAAATTGAACATAATTAAAGTATAGTGATTAATCACAAAAACAATATGTAATTACATATGTATTTCCCGATGGTCTTAGTCGACCCCTGTGAAAGGGTCGTTCGACCCCCAAAGGGGTCGCGACCCACAGGTTGAGAACTGCTGTTCTAAAGCCAAATATCACTTTTTGATTTTCCTGCTTTTACACAGACTGGGGGTGGGGGGGTGGGGGGGGCAGGGAGATCAAGTGTCCCTTTGTCTCTATACCACACTGACATTCAAACTCTCTGATAAGAAAAGCAAACGGAACTGGATTCTGAACAAAGTCCTGTGTTGTTCTCTGTTCTGGAGGACAGGACTTTCCCTGTAAGCCAGTGTGTTAGTAACTGAGCATTTATCAGGCTTATTTATTAATATGACTTATTAAAATTACATATTGGAGACCCTAGTCAGCACGTGTTAGCTTCCAGTATCTGTAATAAAAGGACCCATGCTAGGACTCACCCTGAACTCATACTCTATCAAACTTCCCACTTCATCTTCAGATTTCATAGCTTGCTCACCAAGGACGGTCCCTCCAAAATACACCTGGGAAGGTTTGGCAACTCTGTTAAATTAAAAAACACCCGTTTTAGTGAGGCTTGTAAGTGGTTCTTTCAAACACTGATTTGTTATGTTAAACACAAACACTTACCCAGAGACCGATAAAAGCAGTTCAATAACCACTTTTGCAGAAGCTGTAATTGGAGCCAAATTATCTTGATTGCTTGTTCTGAAAATGAAAAGGAAACAATAGGGTTTTATTTTAACAGTCAGTTTTCTCACTACAATTACACTTCCTTTATGAGGTAGATCAGGGCCAATCCGCTGACTGGCTGTGTTTTCACGAAATAATTCTGAATGGAAAGGTTGAAGTGACTCTTACGTTTCCAACTTCAGATTAATATCCAGATCTGTGGTATCAAAGGTGACCTCAGTTGTACTTAAAATCAAGTAAAAAGTAACCTAAAAAATAAAAATAGCCATGAGCACGGGTCAAACATATCAACATTATCATGGCACTTAAAACAGTAAAATTCAATATGGGAAGGCAGGACCTACACTGGAATTTCTTTTAAAAGGATTTCCGAGCTCACAGTCCGCTTGTGAGCCATTCTGGTTGGCAACACAACTCAGCTGTTTCTCCTACAACAGAAAAACACACTAGGTCACAACAGGCCCTTGCCACAGTGTGGCTCCCCCTCCCAGCTGGTCTCTAACTGCACTCACAGGGAAGGCCTTCAGCTCTCTGTATGCGGAGTAAGTCAGAGTGTCCGGGAAAGTCGCGATGAGTTTAGCTTCGTGCGCGTCGTCGCCATCTCGGGTGGGGTTCTTTGGGTCAGAAGGGCTGTTCGTCACTGTTATTTCTAAAGCAATGTCCTTCTGGTCTTTTAGGACTAGTTCTGGAACACCTTTTTGACTACTAAAGAAGAGAAAAATGACAAAGTCCTCAGTATGTTCTCGGTAAGCCCCTTTTTAACCCCTCAGTCCGATCGGCTGGGGCCACAGAGCAGTTCTTACATCGGGAGATAAGAAAACTTGTCCTGGTTTCCTTCCCGGGTACAAAACTTGTATTCTAGTTTAAGGTTGCTGTTGCACACATTGTCGTCTCCACATCCCTCTTTTAAGAAGTGCACCTGGAGGAAAACAAAACCATGGTCAGAAACGTCTGCCCTTTGGGGCTCACATCCGATCGGCTGGGGCCACAGAGCAGTTCTTACATCGGGAGATAAGAAAACTTGTCCTGGTTTCCTTCCCGGGTACAAAACTTGTATTCTAGTTTAAGGTTGCTGTTGCACACATTGTCGTCTCCACATCCCTCTTTTAAGAAGTGCACCTGGAGGAAAACAAAACCATGGTCAGAAACGTCTGCCCTTTGGGGCTCACAGAGGCTGGTGACTGGCTTTCTCCTCATGGTTCATTTCCACGTGTGACAGTTACCAGAGCAGAAGCCAAGCTTCAAACACACTTAGGCATGCAGGCCATGCCCCCTTGGTCTAACAGAACTGTATTTTAAGACACTTGGAGCCCAGCCAATGTGGCTCAGTGGCTGAGCATCCGCCTATGAACCAGGAGTATGTCTGCTAGGTGCAGTGCTAATAGTGCTCGATAATCACCCTGATAAATAATTAGAATACTGTCTCCTTGTCTGTTATGTTTAACATGACTACAGAGCTGGGAATATACACGAGAAATATTAATGTGATGATCAACATGAAAAATATATGAAAATATACAAAAGTATAAGGACAATAAAAACTGACAATGTGGCCCTGGCCAGTTTTTCTCAGTGGTTAGAGCAGTGATGGCAAACCTATGGCACGCATGTCAGAGGTGACACGCGAACTCATTTTTTTGGTTGATTTTTCTTTGTTAAATAGCATTTAAATATATAAAATAAATATCAAAAATATAAGTCTTTGTTTTACTATGGTTGCAAAGATCAAAAAATTTCTATATGTGACACGGCACCAGAGTTAAGTTAGGGTTTTTCAAAATGCTGACACGCCGAGCTCAAAAGGTTCGCCATCACTGGGTTAGAGCATCGGCCTGCAGACCAAAGGGTCTCGGGTTCGATTCCCAGTCAAGGGAATGTACCTCGGTTGCAGGTTAGATCCACAGCCCTGGTTGGGTGCATGCAGGAGACAACCAATCGATGTGTCTCTCTCACGTCAATGTTTCTCTCTCTCTTTCTCCTTCTCCCCCCTTCCACTCTCTCTAGGAATTATCCTCGGGTGAGGATAAAAAAAAAAAAAAAAAGACTGACAATGTATAGATTTAGGCATCAGCTCCTACCCTAACACAGTGAGCACTCACTTCTAAAAAGCTTCATCAGTGGACCACCAGACCCAGGCGCCTCCGAGTGGGCACTGTGGTACCGACGGGATTCTGACAGCAAGTGCATAACATCCAATTAGGATGTCACAGCCCCAGCCTAAGCTTGCATCTCAACTAGCTTAAAACCTAGCAAACATGCCCCACCTCATAGGCATGCAGCGAGCCATATAATATAGATTTTTCTCCTAAGATTGTAGGGTACACTTAGCACTAAATGACTATTTCACAGCTGCTACTTTTTTGACTTGCTGAATTTTTATATTCCTTGATTTTAATGTTCAGACTAACAACAGTTGGTTTTCTACATCTTAATGTTCTTACTGGCAAAATGCAATGTATTTTTCTTTCTTCATACAGCTGTAGAAGAAACTTGATACGAGAATAAGAAGTTCTGCCAATTATGCTCTCAATAAGTTGCAGTGGCCAAAAAAAAAAAAAACTTTCTGGCTCCAAATTGTATTCCGTATGCTTCTACATTCATGGCTAATCAGAGAAACAGATCTTCCAACTTTGCAGATATTTTTAAAAGCTTATTTAATACAAAGAAATGACCTTTAAAACACATCACTAGTTCTTATGCCTTTAAAGACATTTGATTTAACATAATAATATGGCAAAACAAGTCAGAAAGACTTACATCTGTATGGACCGTCTTGGGCTCGTTGGAATTCAGAATTGGAAAAACCTCTGGAAGTGAATTCACTCGCCGCCGCGTGTTCGGGTCTTGGATCTCCACGGAAGCAGTTATGGGGATGGGACGCAGCTTATCCCTGATGTTTTCCTGAAAGGTTGCAGATACAGGTCAGCATGGGATAAATGCTACTGGGAAACCCCAGAACAACGCTTCATTTCATACTGAATAACGGGTTTCTAGGATAAATTTCAAAACCTATACATGCCACCATAATACCCAACCCTTGTACCCGTTGAAAAAAACTGTTTTGACTGCCTGCCAGCCTCACCTGCAGCCAGAGCGTTTCCTCCATGCACGCCTTCTGCTTCTGCCTGCTCAGCGTGATCTGTTTACTATACTTGGGCTCAGCACCTTGGTTCCGAAACTGAACTCTCGATGACAGCCCGGATTTCCTTCTCTCCTTCTCAGCCTCAAGTGTGCCCACAATGGCTAGATAAAAGGGACAGAAATCATATGATCTTCAAGTGCATTCATGCACATTCAGCTGTAAGCATGCTGAGCTCCTTTTAAAAATATTTTGATTCCTTTTAGAAGGACACTTTCCCCACTGCCACTGTTTCTCTTCAGATTTCTTGATAATGGACATTTTGATTGACTTACGGTGTTCAAGTCAAGCTGTCCTTTCCTGCCCATTGCTGTTGTTGACAGTCTTAAAGTTAATTTTTCATTGAGCCACCAGGGGGAGCTCAAGAATAAGTCAAAACCTCTGAGCAGTGTCTAAGAATCAGTTTCTGGCTGAATCTCAGCAACTCGGGGCACTTAAGATAACAGGGGAACCCAACGCTCCCTAAGGGCCTACACTGACTCTCCCTTCAACAGGCCGGTGCTTAAATGTCCTAGCACTTTGACACTCAAGAAGGGATTAAGAAGTAAAAAATTGCCAGTTATAAAAACAGTCATGGGATGTAAAGTACCACACAGAAAACATCCTATATAATAAAAGCCTAATATGCTAAGTGTCCAGTCGTCCATTCAACCAATCAAAGTGTAATATGCTAATGATATGCTAAGGCCATTCAACTGTTCACTATGATGTGCACTGACCACCAGGGGGCAGATGCTCTGACCAGTAGGTTAGTTTGCTGCTGGGGTCCAGCCGATCGGGACTGAGCGAGATGGGCCGGACAAACCCTGGAGCTCTCCCGTGGTCCCTCCCCAGCTGGCCAACCTCCCGCATCCCTCCCTGACCCCAATCTTGCACCAGTGGGTTCCCTTAGCCTGGCCTGCGCCCTCTTGCAATCTGGGACCCCTCAGGGGATGTCAGAGAGCCGGTTTCGGCCTGACCCCACCGGCCAGGCTGAGGGACCCCACTGGTGCACGAATTCATGCCCCGGGCCTCTAGTAGTAAATGATAATGTAATAACTATGTATAGTGTCAGATGGGTACTGGACTTACTAGGGTGACCACTTCATATGGCATATAAATGTCTAATAACTATGTTGTACGCCTGAGATGAGTATATTATATGTCAACTGTAATTGAAAAAGAAATTAAATTTTAAAAAATTAAAAAGAAAAGAAAAACAATCCCCTTCAAAAGGGTCTCTAGACGAGCAGTGCAGCATCTCCTGAGGTCTGCTAGGGATGCAGACACAGGCCCCGGCCAGACCCGCTGAGCCAGCTCTGCATCGTAACAGGACCACCAGGTAGTTCTTTACATGCTAAAGTTTAATAAGCACTGATAAAGGACAGGTGTCTAAAGAGGAATAATATGTATTAGAGACATAAAAGACTTTTGACAATAGGATGAGACTTTTCAAGTTAAAAAAAAAGAATTAAAAGATAAAACATATTCCTTTTAATGGCTAAAGGGCCTGTGTGTCAGCTAACCTAGCTTCCACAAGCCACACTTCCAACCTGCAGAGCTCTAGAAGGCACAGCTGCTCTTGACTGCCTAGACCAGCGGTCGCCAACTGGTGGTCCGTGAGGTCCGAAAGGTTGGTAACCGCTGACCTAGACTAATGGAGCTGAGGCCAGCCAGGACCTGGATAATCAAAATCTCCATCCTTGACTTCAGAATGCATGCTTTGCCAGTTCTCTGGATACAGCTGCTCTTTCTTTATGCTCTTTCTGAAGTTACTTACACTCATTAATCACTAGCCATCAGAAGGGAAGAAACCAAAGGGGGTACAGTGCCAGAGGAGGCAGCCTCAAGGGGAAAAAAAAATCTGCTCCAAAAAACGCAGAAAATTTAATCAATGCCCCTTGGTCTCTCATTCAAGGTAGAGTTTGCCAGAGCCCTTCTGAGAGCATCTATGGTAATACACGCTTCCTGCAGACGAAGAAATGGAGGCCCACAGAGGTGGGGCTGGCCCAGAGCCACACAGTGAGCAACAGAGGTAGAGCCGGCTTCTAAGTCTGTGTCACCAACACAAAAGACAATTGGTTGATTTTAAAGTTTCTTAAATATCCAGGTTCCCACTTGCCTCTAGACCTCTGCGTGACTCACTCTCTCTCTGCCAGCTGGACCCCCTCTTTCCTCCCCTCCCCCTGACTGCCCACAAACCCTACTCCTTCAGATCTCAGCATGGACATCACTTCCTCTGGGAGGCCTTCCCCCCGCTGGGGGATCTGACAGTATTCTACACTTAGCCCATTGCGCTGTAACCATCTGACCACCTTCCCCGGGCAGAGCTATGTATGGGCAGGGACCACCTCAGTCTGCTCACCACTGTACTGCCCAGCAAAGCACAATACCTGATACAAATACCATTTGTACAATAGAAGAATGGAAGCGGGAGTGACTAGCCCCACATCAACATACACACCGGTACACATCGGCCCACACAAGCACACAGTGGGACGTTATCCTTATGCTGAAATGACAGCGCTTCATGCGCTGGACCAAAATTCAGGAACACTGACAGTTTCGAAAGTAATTTCTGTGTCCACGTAAAGAATTTTCAAATGTCATGGCTGCCAAATGGAATGGGTCTCCATTTTAGGCCCTCGGTAGCCTTGACATCATCCATTTATCAGTGACCTGCTAACTTCACAGGGAACCAGACGAGGGCTCCCACGCTGAGTGCCCCTGGTAGCAAGAGGAGGGGAGGTGTGGGTGCATTAAAACCGCTTATCCACCCAAATCACTCCAACCTCCCCTAACCCTCCAGACAGTTTACATCATCTTAAAATCCCTGCAGGCCACCCTGGCCGACCTTTTGAGGGGCAAGCCACGGAGAACACTCATTAAGGCTCAATTATAAATATTGTCCGTACAGAGCGCCACATCCGAGGGCTGCGCCGAGTTAAAATGGCCTGGCCCAACAAGCCCGAGTTCTCAGACCGCAGATGTATTCCCTTACACGCTCTGTGGACGTTCTGCTTAGTTTGATTTAGAATTTCCCAATACTGTGGAAGTACAGGCAATGAGGGCAGGTTTTCTCTAAATGTCCTCAGAGACAAGAGTTCTATCCATAAGAGGCCCTCAATAAGCACTTGGTTAATGGAGTCGCTACATAAGATGAAATTAATATTGATTTGGGGGGAGACAAGGAATGCCCTGATGAGATTTCACGTCTATTGTCGAACTGAGCGTGGCCTGAGAAAATGACAGGCTGAGAGAATAGAAATGTTCCCCGTTCCTCTCCTGGCCTACTCAGAGTCCCCATTTCTCCCCGTCTCTCTCGTCCACTTCCCAACACAACGTAAAGGGCCTGTGATCCGAGCAGGCAGGCGTGAGGTACTGCATTTGGGTAGAAACGACACAAGTGATCCCGGAAGGACGGCAGACAGTGCGAAGTCATCGAAGACGTTTTCTTGTCATTCGAAGCCGCACAAAGAATTGTTTCTCTGCTCAATGAAATGCCAGCGGCATCAAAAGCAAAGCGAGAGGCCACGCTCCGCCTGCACACAAAGCCATAATCCGCCGGCACCACGTGCCTGGGGCCCTGGTCTCAGGTCCCAGGGAGATGATCCAGCGGACGCCACCCGACACGTCAGGGAGACGCAGAAACCACCTGAGAGCTTAGCATCTCGGAAGGTGAAGGCTAGGCAGCTTATGACAGTGGCCCAGGTGGGAGCAGACTTATCTGCCAAACACTGGGAGAGGAAAAGGGACATCTTTTAAACAGAGAAAACAGAGCAATACTTGAGGTAACAAGGAGCAATCTTATGCAAACTCATTATCTCGAGGTGGAGGAAAAACATGAAAAGAACAGGAACTACCTGTCCCTCTAGAAGCTTCCCTTGGTGGCACAGACACCACAAAGCACAGCAGCGGGGACCCAGGCCAGACCCCGAGGGAAATCACCCTCACTCTTCGTACTTCCTTTTGGGGAAAGATTTTCTGTAAATGTCCACACCCCCATCGGGAGCTGGGGCAGGTGGCTTCCACCGGAAGAGGCATGGCTGCTCCAAGACACACCAGAGAAGCTCGTGATCGACCATCACTCTGGCTGTTGGATGGGGAGCCCGGTCAGGATGCGGATTACAAATGAAGGAGCAGAATGACACCGTAGAAATGACAAACTGCTTTCACCACATCGTCTCCTCTGATCTCCACACAATGTTACATAGTAATTCCTATTAGAGGCATTTGTTTTTGAACGAATGGGAAAATAAAAACTCAGATGTGAAGGGACTTGCTCTGAGCTGTAGGGTCTGTCAGCATCAGAGCTGGAACCAGGAGCAGAGCCCAAGTCTCTGAACGGCCGAGGCCAGCCTTGGGGGCACAGCTGCAGTGCTCCAGCCCCAGTGGGAGGAGGCCGGGAGCAAAGAGCAGAAACTGGCAATGACTCTGCCCTACTGGGCTCCTGCGGTCACTCGTCCACAACCACCACCCACCACCTCGCAACCGCAAAACCAACTTTCCACACTGCCGTTCAAAGACAGACATGGAGGAAACAGTTGTGGTAACAAATGAATCCTTTTCCAAGACATTCTGCCCCAAACCATCTGCTCTGGAAAATTCAAATGGGGACCAAATGGCGAGTGTTTCCCTCGTGTGCGTGCGGCACCCTCCTGATGAAAGGGAAGACAGCGGAGAGACTTGATTCCGTAAACAAGAATGCACGGGCCCATTTTGGCCATTGCCGTTTTATTTTTCTGTTCTTTATGCAGAACTTTCAACCTGGCAGACAGAAAACACGTAATTTTAAAGGGTACTAGGTACTTACAGATTGAAGGATTGTAACCAGCGGGTTTGGCAGTATATTCGAAGCAGGCCTTAACCTTCAGGCTGTATAAAATTGAACACATACTTCTTAAAAGATGCATTATTGCAGCAGAAAAAAACCAACCTGTTCCCCAGCTCTCAAATCCCCCCCATGGCTCATTGATGAGCAACTTGTTACACATTCACTCGGCAGATTCCTCTTCCCTCCGCCCATTTCTCAGTCTTCCCTGCAGCTCTTCAGGGCGATCGTGTTGTCACAAAGCAGACGTGTGAAACCAAGGGGTCTGTGGGCACGGCGGACACTCACCAGATCCCACTGGGCGCCCCGCAGGCCGTTTTCTGGCGGAGATCGAGCCTGTTGGGTGTCACTGTGACGGTTTTCTGAATATTAATCACAGGCCGGGATCTGAAGACAAAGGAGTAGGGAACAAGGTCAGTCCTTGCCTCCTTGCATGTGAGATGGATTCATCATCTACACTGGCACCTCAGCTGCCCCATACGCCTTAAAACCACAGGGGAAAATGTTCCCCCGTGTAATTCATTTCCGCTATGACTGAAGAAAGTAACTGTTAAATATAATTTAAAACCCGATTCTGTAAAATTTACTTAAAATTTTTAAATAACATTGAAAATTCTAAAAAGTTCTAGTTTTAATAGGTTTTTTTTTTTCATTGAAAGAGTAATAGGTACAACATGTAAAAGTCCCAGGGTTTTTCAAGCAAATAGTGTCTCCATCCCCACCCAAGCTCCCAAGTAGCCTTGTGTATTCTCCCAGACACGTCATAGTCTATGTTGGTTTAAAATTAAATATAAAAAGATACACATAATTATTTAAATGGGAAATCCCATGCTTTCTGTTGCTTTTCCCATTTATTAACGTTTTGGGTCTTCTCATATCTGTTCACATGGTTCCCACAGCTGGCGGGGCCGCGCTGTGCTGAGGTGACAGCGTGGATGTAACCAGTCCCTCGTCGGTACCCATGCGTATTGTTTCTGGCTTTCAGCCCTGACAATTCCTAATGCATCAGCCCCGATACATTCCTAACAGCAGAGTGAGTCAAAGAATATGTATATTTCAATTATGAGTAATCTTGCCAAAATAGCCTTCACAAAGGTGACACCAGCATACCCCTAAGAGCTGGGATGCTCACTATTAGGGTTTCTGCATACACAAGAGTTTTAGTGACACAGGCGATCCTGCACCACAGGCCTCCATCTTACAAACATTCGCCCTTCCCTATCCACCCCGGAACCACCATCCCCAACCTTGAGTCCTTGGCCTCCTGCTGCCGGAACGGACTACAACTTTTCTGCCCCACAATATCTCTGTAGGCAAACACTCGAGTCCCTCAACCTCTCCCCTCTGTGCTCTACCTCACCCCAACCTCACGACCACAGGCCTCCATCTTACAAACATTCGCCCTTCCCTGTCCTCCCGGAACCACCACCCCCAACCTTGAGTCCTTGGCCTCCTGCTGCTGGAACGGACTACTACTTTTCTGCCCCACAATACCTCTGTAGGCAAACATTCGAGTCCCTCAACCTCTCCCTTCTGTGCTCTACCTCACCCCAACCTCACAAACACTCAAGACGCTGGAATCCCACACCAGGTCTTCTCACCGTATAAAAGCATCTTCTCTCTCCCTTACGTATTCACCTCTACTCCCCACAGCCACGGGGTCAGTGCTGGCCTGTGACCTGACCTCTGCACGGGCACAGTCCTGCAAGTGTGCAGTGGCTGGGGGTGCGAGTGGGATGGGGAGATACCTCTCGCCTCTGTCTCTCTCCAGCCAGAACTCAGAGCGGGTTCCGTGGTTTCATTACCACACAGATTCCGTCAGACTGACTGTAGTGGGCTTGTGGTGAACCCGGCCATCCTGGAGAAGTATTCTGGTAGGAAAATGCATTCCAATTCCAAAAAACTAGGTTGAACTTCTGGAATCAATCTATCAGTAGGCCAGAGAGGGCCCGAGTACACTCTCGGGGAAGGTGGGAGCCAATAAAAGGCCAACGCTGCCCACAGTCTGTATCTCCCTTTCATTCTATTGTTATTTTACATCTTGGCAGCTGCTAGTTCCTAAGATACTAACTAGAGACACTCCAAGTTTCAAGAGCATATTTAAAAGGCAAAAATTCACAGATCTTTTAACACCAGTTGCTATAGATGCTAAAGTGTTTTGAATATCATAGCATTAAGGCTTCAGGGTGGCATAAATTTCAAAAGAAAGTATTTTAACACATTTTGGCCAAACTCTATTTTTACTTGTTTTTTAAACACCCAACATCCACATGCAATTCTGAGTATACAGTATATATGAATCATGAAAATTGTGCCTTTTAATACATAAAGCAAATCTTTTTGACCCAGCTGTCTTGTATTTAACTGGCATCTATTTACTAACTACCCTGAAGTTCTAAAATGATTTAATGGGAAAAATGTCCAGGGAAAGAGTTGGGAAGATCTAGGTGTCATGCCCTGTTCCCGCAGGATCCAGCCTTAAAAGCTCAGGCAATCCTGGGCCTCCATTGCTTCGTGTGTAAAATAAGGGAGTTGGTTTTCCTTTCATTATCATATGATTTTGAAATTTACTTTCCTACTATCTATGAGGATAAAAGGAACAAGTTTACAGGATTCACAACCAGTTTATGAGGACAGGGAAAGTAAGGGTGTTTAAACATCAACAACAGACAGAAGGAAGTATTTAACTAAAGACAGGTTATCTTCGGGGAAAGACTTGGTAACCAAATTTTGGTACAGGAGGTCAAGTCTTCTTGATACCTGAGGACTAAACCTCAAACTAGAACTAGAAGTTCAAATTGCTTTTTGATGGAAACTTTGCTGAAATAGTTGAATGTTATAGACTCTTCCACCTTTTAAAAATGTTGACTATTGTATGGTTAGTATCCATATGAACAGAGAGAAAAGGGTATAAAAGTAGAGCTGGAGAACCACCAGGTAAAACACGGGGTGGATGCTTTAACCTAAGAGAGGGCACTCCCCACTGTGACAGCCGGGGAGGCCAGGTACCCAGGACGGATGTGTATTACCATCAACACAAACCACTACTGAGAACTTCCCCCCGAATTCTTTCTCTTCCCAATCACATACACGTGTTCATTTAGTCACCAATTCTAACCTATCTTTTTCTCAGTGAGTTCAAAATTAGAGAGATTTTACAAAGTAGGTTTTTATCACATTGTTATTCGACTCGCAAAAGAAAAATCTTCAAAATTCATGCCAACTTTTGCCTTTTGAAGTATAGGCATTACAAATTTCAATTCAAAAGTCAAAATTTTAGTGTAACCCAAGTATTGAACATGCTTTTAACACACCTGAAAATCGTTACTGAATCTGACAGGGAGCCAACAGCAACATCAGGGTAGGAATTTCTATCAAGGTCCATATTTCCAGCAATCGAATATCCAAAAAAACGTGAATTACCCTCGAGAACCTAAAAAGAACAGGTCATCAAAATGGACACGGGGCCACCAAAATGAGCTTCTTACCACCCATACTTTGAAAAGGACACACAAGTTTTTGAAATGAAGTTTAAGGGTTCACTAATAAATTATATTCAATTATAAATAAATCAGAACTAAGCATACATATGATGCATAAAAGTCACCTGACTTACACTGTATCTCAAAGAATAAAAGAGCCAATTTTTGATGAGCTTGTTTACTGCATTAAGTCAATCAGGATATTTCAAACCAAACCTTTCTAACTGTCCCCCGAATGTCTTATTTTTCTCAAAAGCAATTTTTAAATTATGGTGTCTGAATAATCCATGCAATAACAATCATCTCTTTCATTTGCCTGGTTTCATCTCTACTTAGTATGCTACTGAAGGAAATACATCACATACATGTCCACCTATTTATGCTGCCAGTGTAGAACAGTCTTTTCCTCGGATTACTTTGATTCCTCACTTATCAAAGACATTTTACAATTAAAACAAGCAAGTCATTGCAGTTACATCTATTTCCTAGCTATCTTCAAATAATACATTTTTTAAAACATAAAATTCATACTACTGTAGATTTGTAAGCTAAAACTTGATTAGTGGGAAATTCACTTAAACTTAAATATTCTATCACCAGGCAAAAAGCTCAGACCCCCATTGTTATCTGGTTACCTGTGTTGGTTTGGTGTTTATTCCGCTCGCGGAGCCGTGATAGATAAAAACCTTTCCATTACCATCATAGGGAGCTCCAACTGCAATGTCTGTTGACAACATCACATTGTAACAAACATTACATTTTTAAAACATTTCAATACAATGTTTTAAGTAAGATGCCATAAACACTCGTCAATCAAATAATCTGGCTACAAATCATAATCATTTCATAATCTATTCTTTTACCTGGGTAGCCATCTTGATTAATATCGCCAATATTTTTGACGGCAATGCCAAACATAGAGTCTTTGGTTCCGTTAAGACGAATTGGCTTGACATTTTTCCACCGGCCTTGCTGGTTCATGTAGACATACACTGCACCTCCAACCTCTCCATCTCTATCAAAATACTGTGGGGCTCCAATCACAATATCCTGCCACCTAAAAGCATAAGGAGGGGAGGAACTGTGAACCATCATCTGAACAGTGAGCTTGGGAAGAGTACCACCAGCCCAGGTACAAGGACACAAAGAGGTGTGATATGGTAGAAAGGGCCCCAACTCTGCAATTTCTATCTCATCAATTAAAATATTTTTTAAAACCAAAGAAAAATTATGGAGGGTAAGAACTTGAAGCCAGTTCCCCAAGTTAGATCTAAGTGCAGAGACTCCCAGTAAAGATTCCACACCCCTCCTCCTTCCACTCCAGACCCAAACTGGCACCACCAGCCACAGACCTATATATTGAGTTTGTCTCCAATCCCTACTTTCAACAGGACATTCTAGATTAGTGATGGCGAACCTTTTGAGCTCGGCGTGTCAGCATTTTGAACAACCCTAACTTAACTCTGGTGCCGTGTCACATATAGAAATTTTTTGATATTTGCAACCATAGTAAAACAAAGATTTATATTTTTGATATTTATTTTATATATTTAAATGCCATTTAACAAAGAAAAATCAACCAAAAAAATGAGTTCGCCTGTCACCTCTGACACGCGTGTCATAGGTTCGCCATCACTGTTCTAGATGTTCCAACAGCCCCTTAAGAAACCAGTGAAAAGATCCACGTAGGTGTCATTTTCCAAGTTAATTTTTTGCCCCAAATTTTAATTCTCACAGACCCATTCCCAAGACATGAGTAAAAACTAAAAACTGAAAAAGATGTAATCCTACCTCTCAGGAAGGGTAATGATTGTCTACTGCCAAAATATAAGTGATAGAGGCATGAAAGGATGCTAAAAATTTGGCAGCAAAAATATCCTTTGAATCAAGACCTACAGGAGCCGAAGAAGCCCCGATTTCCTGACAAATGCGAAATGACCTAACATGCTCTCACCCATCTTTGTTGAGGTCCACCACTGCCACGTCGTAGCCAAAGGAAGAAGCCAGACCTTCTCCTTCAAATATGTGCTCGGGGAGAAGGTGTGCAGACTTCATGTCTCTTTTGAGCAAAACCACAGCTCCACTGTGATTGGCCCTCGGAGCACCAGAGACAAAAGTGATGTCATCTTTAGAAACGATCCCTTTCCCTGAGTCCAAAGAAAAGCCTAGAAAAGCAAAATACAGCTCACATAAACTCTGTGCTTTAGAGGCATCGAACACTGGTAACTCCTTTTGCTTCCCATCCCTCTCCTTCTGACCCTCCCCACCAGCTATCACACTTACGATATGAAAGAGTCGCAGAGATATGACACAAGTACAAAGCAGTAGGCTATTTCACTGCTTTCTATGGAATATATTAAGACTTAAAGAAAAAAAAACCTATGCTATTTAGCATCTGTCCAACTTGAATCATGAAAGATTCATTCATTGTAAGAATCAGTTTGAACCTTATTTTAGTATTAGAACTGGGGTAAAAGGAGATCAAACCAGATACTAAATTACCACAGCAAACTGACATCAGATACACAGAGATACAACCTGATAGAATAATTGAGTGCATGTTGTGGGGTTCTGCTATAACAAATGATTCGTAATGTCCATACTCATCAATCCCCTTGGTAATCAGGCAAGCACAAATGCCAACTTCATCGATACACCACAAGCAGCATTTCATTATTTTGAACTCACTTAGTTCTCAGACACAAGCATGCAAACAAAACCATGATTGATGAGCCACAGCATTTGAGAACACACGTAAACAATAGAGGTGAGCAACTTATCATCGATATCATTTTGTCAGGAGGGGGCGGACAGCATTAGAACATCTCATCGTAAAGCGTCAGGTAGGACGTCCGACTACAAATACAAGATTTAATTGGGAGGCAAATATAAAAGCCCCTATCAAGACCATTCAAATTAAGCAAGTATTTCTACAGAGGCGAGGCAGCGGCAGAGTAGTGTAAGGCCACCCTTTTTTATTGGGTTTTATTTATGCAAAGTTTCACCACTACTGTTGCAGTTCTCAAACTGTGTGCAGTGAGTCGAGAAATAGGATGAGCCACCAGTTTAGAGCAGGGCGATCTAATCGAACGCAGCTCTGAAAACCATCTGGAGGCAGAGCCTCCCCCGCAGCATGCTTCTCGTGCGGGCTTCACTTGAAATGAAATAGAAAATAAAAAGATTTATGCTCTGTACGGATCCAAAAAAAAAATGTTTTAAATGACCATGACCAAGACAATGGATTTGTCGTCTGGGAGATCACAAACCTAGGTAGCTATTCATCATCACGTCAGGGGACGTGTCGGGCTGCTCCCTGGGAGGCTGTGTTTTATAAACAAACTGATCGGGATCTGTGTAGGAAACGCTGGTCAAAAACAGCAGGCCTGCGCACGTGCGAGAAGTGGAAGAGATGGAAGAAAAAGCAATTACGCCGGGTAGGAGGCACCACGGCGACCACCGTTCTTGCTGGATGATGAGGCCACCGCGGCATCTGGCAAGCCACTCTCTCTGCCAGCTTCCAAAGCCGCAAGCAGATCATTTCATTCCTAAAACCCACTGACTTTTTGAAATGACAGATGCACAGACAGCGTGGACAACTAAAATGTAACCATAAGAACTTGACTTTTTTCCCAGGCAGCCACTTTTGAGGAAACCCATTCTGAAAGCAGCAAATGTGTCAGACCCAAATGTCCCAATGGCAACGAAGCTCGTAAAACCCATGGGCCTCTATCCTAAAGACCAAAGTGCTGGTTTCTTGCCTAGAGCCATTAAAATGAAATGTTTCTCACCAAAAACTTATCCTTGAATAATGCATTTGAAGAGAGGTTGTCTGTTAAAATATAATTGGATAAAGTATTGGTTTGGTGATAATATTTACCTTGAAAAACCATATTTAGTAACTGAGGCTGAAAACTGCTTGGCCCTGTGTCCCCTTCATGTCCTGCAAAGCCACTCGCACACCCAGCAAGAGGAGCAATGATACTTATTTTACAATATTGTTGAGAAGATCAAATGAGATCTATAAAGCATTACGTAGGTGCTTGACAAGTAGTTAAGTATAACTTTTCTCTTCCCTCTTTTGTGCCTTCACACTAAGTTTTTAATTTTTAATTTTAGGGGGGGGGAGGGAGTGTCTGAAAATTTTTAATTAACAGTTCTGTTTATACATACCTATATAACTAGAATAACTTATTTTTTAATGTTATTTTTCAATTAAGTTGACATTTAGAACAATTTTTATGAATATGTTTAATACATTATTTAGTATTATTCTTATATTTATTCTTATTTTTTTCTTTCCATTGTTCCAGTAATATCTTTAGCATATTGGTTCTTTTCTTAAAAAAAAAAATAGGTTACTATTTGGGTTTAGGAGATTTTTTACATTTTTTCCAAGAAATGCACAATAATTATTCTTTATGTCACCTCATACTAAGAATTAAAGCTTTTAAAAGCCTTTGAGTAATTACCATAATGCACATGAATAATTTAGGACCCATTAGTAATGCAAACATGCCTTAGGAGTTAAGGAACGGGCACTTAGCCATAATCTGGGTGTCCCCATGCTACTTCAGCAAGTCCTGCTCAGCCTCGGCTGGGAGGCCCTGTGCCAACCCGCCAGGGCCCGGTGACACGAGGCCCCAATCCAGAAGCAGGGCCAACCCCTGGAGAAAGCAATCACAGTGGAAGGACCTGAGGGTCTTGACCTGCCACTTAAGAGTAACTTCATAAATGTGGCTCTTAGGAGTAGCTTCTGGAAAGAGGCACCGAAGGGAGAGGGGAGGCAGCTCAGCTCATTGACATCCACGCGTTTATTCTCAGCTGCACGAACAGCCTTTTTCAGGTTACAGAGGCCAACACTGGCTCAGGAAACAGACTTCCATGCAGAGGACAGACGATTTTAGGAGGAAGTAGGTTTAGTCCCCACTCGAGGGAGCCTAGGCCAGAAGGGAAGAATCGCAAGCCGCAGAATCACCAAGGCCTAAATCAAATCCCAGCCAGTGCAGCCGCAGGCCCCTGGCTCCACCTGACCTGTTCTCGGCCCAGAAGGCCAAGGTCTCGGGAGGGCAGTGTCTCCCAGAGGTCTCTACAAAGGTAGACGTGCCGTCTCCTCTCATTCCTACCTAAGTAACTGTTAGCAGGAACAGGAACTAGACTCTCGTCATGGTCAGTCTCTCCACCAACTTCATAAGGCCCATCTTCAAAGATGTTCATGTCAAAAAAAGTGTTATTCTTTTGTTCTACGCGAACAATCCCTACAGGAATGAAATGGTAAAAAACAACAACAAAAAGTGAAGATGAAACAAAATAAAACAGGTGGAACCTAATAAAACATTCCTCATGTTATCATACTAAGTACAGCAAGAAAAGTTAGGAGGAAGAAAAGGCAGAAAAAAATAAATGACTTCTGAGGTTACTGAAGTTAAAAATTATGTACATGTAAATTTTTATGTCAAAGAAAGTTGTTCCTGTAATAAAAAAAAATGGCCCATGCATTTTCATGAATTATCTTTAAAATGCCATGAAAGTAGGTGAAAATGGAAAGTTAACTAAATCTACAGAAAACAATATTTTAAAAATGATATGAACCTGATGATACTTTACATTTTCTATAATCCAAAATTGTTACCTTCTTTACTGTAGTGTAAGATGAAATTAATATTTTGATCTGTTCTCCACTTTAACCAATATTTCATTTTTTAAAATTATTCATTAAAAAGATTTTCTATAATAAGCCCACTATGTGACTTTTTAAAAAGAGTAACCTTCTAAGTCAGGGTTAATAAAACAACAAGACATGTTTCCCGTAAATGAAAGCATACATAATTGCTGGGTGTTTTTATTGTATCTGTTCTCCCTAAAATAAAACTACTTCTAAATTAAACGTGTTGTTTTGATTAGATCGAAATAACCTGACAAATACCGTTATGATTTGATTGGGGAGAGGAGGGGGACAAAGGATACTGCTGCCCAAGGTCACTACGGATCACATACAGGGTAAGTGTTCTCAAGGATTGTATCTAACAGGAACTTAAAAACTTGGAAGTTTTTTAATGGAAAGGAAAAGTTTTCCTGACTAGTGAAAATGTTATAACATAAAATTTATCTTAATGACTTCCTTAAAATGTGGGCCATTCTTCCCCCTCCCCATGCCTCCTTTCACTACATCACATTGATAATTAAACAATACCATTAAACAACTTTTCTGCAAATTATCTGAAATCATCATCTCAAAATTCCCTAATCTGCCATCTACCCTTCTAAGTCTATTAGCCAAAGACAGCCTTTTAAGATAGCATAAAATGAAAGGAATGTCTATATTAACACACTGTTATTTGCACTTGACAGACTCAATTCTTATCCGTTTTCAGATCACTACCTTAACAAATATAAAACAGCAATACTACTAATGTTAAACTACTAATGTTAATTATCATATACTCACAGAAAAAGTTAACTACTTGTATTCATGTAAATTGCTGGTGGAGGAAAAAAAATCTCTTAAAACATACACTTGCACCATTATTCGTTTTTAAGTCATATGATTTAGAGATTTTAATATCCTCCCCTACTTAAAAGCACATTATAACACATTTTGTTTTAATTTAAAGTTTACCAAACCTTGGTGCATATCATAGAAATATAGTCACTCTAACCTCTATTTCTATAAACACACACGTCATACCTTTCCAGTTATAGGTTCCCGGGGCTCCGAATACAATGTAGTGAAAGTCTTTAGTAAAAGTAGCTGCTACGCCTTGCTGGCAAGAACCAAACTTTTCATGGCCTCTCAGTCGGCCATCACAGAAACTCCAGTCTCCTCCATCCATCTCATCTTCAATCCTGAGGTTCTGACTCAGGACATAACACCTTCCAAAGATGTCTCGGGATTCCTGCTTCGTGTTAACGTGTTGTCTTTTTTCATATCGATGAGCACATGTCTGCAAACAGATGGAATAAAGTAGCCCACGCATGTCTACAAACCTTATGGTTTTCATTACAAATGGATACAATTGTCAACAATAAAAAGGATGTTAAATGTGCCCTCATCCTGGGATTGGATCCGAAACCAGTAAGTCTTCCCCCAAAGTGTCACTAAGAAGACCTTTATCCATAGAAACCATAGGATTTCTGTCTTATTTTCACCCAAAGAATAATGTCCGATCTGAACACTGAATGCCAATCTGTAATGCGCAGGTAATTTATTTATAAATTTAGCTCATGCCAGAGCATGAACAATGGAAACACTTTATTTCATTTTCTTAATTTAATTGGCTTAGTGGCTGTATAAACCTTCACATCAGTATGTTTCTGAAAATAGCCTGTTGCAGAGGAGAGAAACCATGGGCACGTTTTCATAGGAATCAGGCAAACATAGCCAAACCAGACATTTTCCTGTTACCCATACTACTCCCTTATAATCCTAAATCCTAATTTATAACCTAAGCTCTGAGGTAGTTTATCCTATAAGGCAGGGAGAATTACACTGCTGGGAGAGATGAAATCATCTCTATAGTTTTACAGGGTATTCAAAGCTGCACCCACGCAATACAGGCTGAAAATACTTGACAACATCCAAGTCTATGTCCCATAAATCAGCCCTTCAATATCAATATTCAATGTCCAGTAAAATTCTCATTTTTTCTCCAAATTCTAGATACATTTGTTATAGCGATCATATTTTGAAGGAGACACAAAAAGATCATCATCATACTCCAGCCTGGGGGTCACTTCCCAGGTCACTCAGCACAATCCATCTAACAGACCCTCTCATTTTCCCTACCACTTCTACTCGAAGAAGCTCAGAATAAATCATGGGAGTTTAAACAATCTGACCTTACTTCCCATGACCATTCCCATATTTTTTATTCCTCATCTGTAAAAGTACATGGTTCCTGGGGCCATGTCCAGCTTTGTTTTGCTTTTTTTATCCTAAGACCATCTAGAGATTGAGATAGTCAATGGAATTTTGTTAATAAGTTCTTTGAATTTGAATGCTCTAAAGAAAAGCACTGCTGTGCTCACTGCGGTGAGCGGGGCACTGGGACACTGTGGGATGAACACGCTCCTCTACTCACCACCACTTTGCCGCCGGGACCCTGGCTCTGCACCGTGACCCCCATCCACTGGTCTTCCTTGCTTTCCGAGGTAGGGTCGGCTGTGGGAAGCAGCACAGGTCACACAGTTAGGACTTCACAGTGACTGAAACAGGCAATGAACCAACAGATGAACAAAAACACAAGACACTTTTCTAAACAGCGTTGACTCCGAGTGTAACTACTTAGTAAATTCAGCTACTCGGTCCCGAAAAATTACTTCTCATCTTAAGAAAACAGATGGGTGATTGTTGGTAAGACACTTGCATAAAATTCTTTACAAAACATACATAGGCTTACCAGGTGGCCCTTCACCCTCTGACACCCAGTGTCCCAAGTACAGAGAGGTATTTGAAACGTTAAGACTTCCAGCTTCCAAAATCCAACTACCATCCAAACTAACAGGAAGTGTACGCTTCTCTACACACTCCCAAATCTGCTCCATGCAGCACGAGCTGTTCTCCTCAGGTTCATTTTGTATTTTTCTATCGATGCCAAGAAAGAAAGGGGTGTATTTCTTTTCACTCCTTCTGCCCCCCAAAAGAAAGAAACCACGAATATCACCATGTGCTCATTTCAATATCAATCTGAATTTACTGTATGACCTTCTATCCAAATTTTTGCCCTTCCTCAATGAGAAGCATGGCAGGCAACAATCTTCAATCTCGAATCATTACAAAACTATGGAAACTAAACAACGTCAAGTAGACAGAAGGGAAATGCCAAATGTTAAATAAAAAGCGATTCTGTCTACATTACCAGTGGGTTTTCTTTATAGGTCGCTGCCGCTTACAAGTTTCCCATAATTAACATGTATTATTTTCTAATCAGAAAAAAAGTCAGTTCTAAAAGATGAAAAAGCACGAGAAGAACATAAAAATAAAACATGAATCTACAAATCTACTCAGACCACGTATGTCAAATGAGGTTTGGTTGGAGCTTCTCAGTCGCTAATAATTGCTCTGCCCAACATACAGTCCTCACAAAACCAGCCTGTACCTGAGACAGTAGGGCAAAATTTACCCATGTTGGTCGGCTCATTTCAGAGAGATCTGAAATTTAAAATCGGCTTTCTCCCAAATACTTAACGGCAAGAGAGAACTTTGGGCTGCTATGTACAAGACATGCACATTCAATTCTCTTCCCTGCTCTGAATTCAGCTTTTCAACAGCCTCCTGTAGAACTTCAACACGTCGCTAGGTGGCAGCATCAATACACCGTATCAGGGCTAGGAGGAGCAGCAATATTGTCCATCTCAATGGGATTTAGAAAGTAGTAAATGTTTTCAGGGCAAACAAGAAACAGTTAAGGCTGATGCAATAAAAAGTGGCCACCCTCTCTCCAAGAATGCTTGCTGGTCCCCCTTCCCTTCCTCATGGAAAGGGCAAGTGGGATACCGAGGAGCTGGCCCAGGGAACACTGAGAGCGCGCAGAACACACCATCGTTGTCAAATTCAATCCGTGTGCACGGGTCCCGAGAGGTGATGTCGCAGCTGTACAAGCCTCCTGTCCGGTTGGCCCTCTGCAGCGGAAGGGCCACTGCCCGAGGGGCCCCCACCAGCAACCTGTGGACAAAACAGAGAATTGGAGCTGTGAGTTTAATACATCTCAACGAGTCAGTACCAAGATATTGGGCTTACGCTTTGTCAAGGAGTCCGCTAAGTCTCTGCAGTCTAGGCAGGGAGGGGAGCAAAGGTAGAGTCCTGTGACTGCAACACACACACATGCAACACACACACTACGCAAGTCAAGCACAAGGAGAGGGGCTGCTGAAACCAAACAAAAAATACGTCCATCTCTCCCATCGCTCCTAGTAGCAGCAGCTCTCTCACGAGTACGATTCTGTTGTTTTAAAAGACAGTTTTCATAGAACATGACCCCTTCACCTAAGCCAGCAGTTCTCAACCTGTGGGTCGCGACCCCTTTGGCGGTCCAACGACCCTTTCACAGGGGTCACCTAAGACCATCCTGCAGCCCTAACCGGTTTGGCAGTGGCTAGAGAGAGCGTCGGCCTGCGGACTGAAGGGTCCCAGGTTCAATTCCGGTCAAGGGCATGTACCTTGGCTGCGGGCACATCCCCAGTGGGGGGTGTGCAGGAGGCGGCTGATTGATGTTTCTCACTCATTTAGAGCAGCGGTTCTCAACCTGTGGGTCGCGACCCCTTTGGTGTTCGAACGACCCTTTCACAGGGGTCGCCTAAGACCATCCTGCATATCAGGTATTTACATTACAATTCATAACAGTAGCAACATTACAGTTATGAAGTAGCAACGAAAATAATTTTATGGTTGGGTCACAACATGAGGAACTGTATTTAAAGGGCCAGAAGGTTGAGAACCACTGCAAGGTGATCCTATGGAACTCAAGAGACAAAACCAACAGTCTCACAATGGAAGGGGGGAAATTATCACATTAAACATAACAAGTGATATAAAATGTCAATTTCTAATATGTACTGTGTCTTCCTGAGGTATTTTTCAAAGGTAATTTTTACTATACCCTTGATTTCAGCTTCTGTATTGTTAAGTGAGTTAAACCAGAAAGCTAATAGACTGGCATGGCTCTAATGTCATGGTGGCCTACGTGAGGAAAAAAAAGAAATCTAAGCTTGTAAATGTTTCAAGGTTACCAAGTCAAACCCCAAGGACAACCAATCACAAACAGCCAAGGAGGCTTTAACCTATACCTGATCAAGTCCTCTCCTTTCTTTGCTTCCTTGCTTTATCTGTATCAATCTTTCCCTCACTTCCTATGGCTGGAGCACTCCTAACCTCTTCCATTTTGGCGATTTGAATCCATTTTTGCTCAAATAAACTTGTAAAAATTTTAATATGCATGTTTACTTTTTTTAATACTGATTTAGCACCTAACCTTTGCCCAAGATAAAACTCAATGAATTCCTCTCTTTTGCAGTGTTGGCCTCTTTCCCCATCAATTCTTACTAATCTTGGCAATCTTACCATCTCCGACAAACTCCTCCACTATCACCCGATCGGTCTTGCATAAAGGATTCAGGGAGGGTCTGGGTGGTTCCGTGTATGTACTAGTCATCATAATATTGCTTCTTTCTTCCCACCCCAGTGTTCGTGCTATCTCCTCTAAGAGGGGCCCCTAACCCAAACACACAATCCTCAAAATCTCACAGTTTCACAGCCAGGAGGGATCCTTGGAGACCCACAACCTTTCTGCTGGGTTCCTTTTGCTAACGCTCTTTACTCACCAGCAGCTTTACAATCTTTGGGATCTCGCTGACTGGTGGGGACAAATGCTTAAAGAAAGAACACACTCCTGACTGGACCGAGAGAAATGAGGCTGGAACTGAGGAAAAGAGCCGAGAAAACGAATATGAACAAACTACCAATTCCCCCAAACAGAAAACAAGCCACTCCTGGCCTCAAGAAATCCACAAACCTCAGACACAGAAGCAAAAAACTCAACCCACAAAGCAAACAGTCCCTACCCTGCCTCTGCTGTGATCCCACTGAAGGACTGAATGAATTTTTTTTAACCAATGCAATGCAGTGGGTGCAACAGGTAGAAAATGCACTCAGAAAACAGAGGGGAACCAGGCTGTGGCCAGGAAGAGCCAGTGAAGCAGGGTCTTATAGACCGAGTGAGGCGTGACTCACATGAGAACACGCATCCCTAACACCATCGTTGCTCCCAGACCCCTGCATGGTGGCCCAGTCAGCCGCCACCTCCAATCCTCCCTGCTCTTGAAGGGACGAAACTAATCACACCAAGGTTCAGAACTGGAACTGAGTCTGAGCAGGACCGAGGCGGAGTCCTTGGTGCCTGGAACTTCTTGGCAAAGGCAAGGCCAAGGGCCACAGGGGTCTCCATGGAGCCGCCCCACACCTATTCCATTCATGTCCATGATCCCAGGAGCTCTGACAAATAGCTGAGAGGTGACCTGGCCTGGACTGTGAGCAAACAGGTTCAATTACCTGGCAGGTGTGGGGACGGAACCGTGTTCCAGGTCCTGGCAGGGATGTGCCAGGTGTGGGGTCAGAATCACAGAGTCACGAGGTGTGAGCACTGGAAGCACAGAGCACATCCCGCCTCTAGCTAGACGGGTGGAGAACGGAGACCTGTGGAAGGAGGGTGATTGCTCTGCCTTAAGATCTCACAACTAGTTGGTAGCCAAGACAAAAATTACTTTGGAGCAATGCTTTCTCCGTCCTTTTAAAAGGCTTCCTAGGAACTAGAACGCAGGACGTTAAGGCATTTACCACCCGCTGAAAGGGCAAACCCTACCCAGATGAAACACTGAAATAAGACCTGCACTGTATGCAAGACTCAATGCGGGAAGGCAGCAGGGAAGGCAGCGCCACAGCACGAGTGGGCGGGGTGAAGATCGGGGAAGAGATTTCCTGTAAAGGTAACCAACTCCCACCGGAAGGCTCGAAGGAGCAGCCCAGAGTTCCAAGATTATTACTGTATCTCCTCTGACCACCTCCTCTCCTCCTCGGCCACGCCCAAGGAGGCTGGCAACCTACCTGGGGCAGGTACGGGGCTTGTTGTTTCCTGTGTACTGTACTTGCTCATTCCTTCGCTTATTCATTCCACAGTCAAGAGCCTCCTAGGCTGAATAAGGACTCATCCCCTCCTCTTCCTGCCAAACTGTCCCTTGTGGAGCCAGAGCCATAAGCTGGTCATTAAACCACAGGAAGGTAGAGGAAAGGCGAGGGCGGGCCAGAGTGCTGTGCGCAGCCAGAGGAGGGCGCCAAAGCCTGCCTGGGAGGAAGGTATCACCCAGAGCTAACAGTGGAGCTGGAGGGGCCAGGTGAGGAGCTGAGAGCCAGAGGGAAGGCCGAGAGGGAAGGAGCCAGAGGAATAGCAGTGATGAGATGGAGCCACGGAGCCCCACACTTCCGCTGCCTGCTGTGCCCTGCGGGAGACAGGTGTTTCCTTGCATCACGTTGTGTAAAGAGCTGCAGAGATTATTCCATTTACAGAGCAGCATTTCCTCCCAGCCCCTTTTCTCTTGGCTGCGTCCTAAGGTTTCTCCCTACTTGGTACACCTCCATCTTCCACTGAGTCCCTTACCCTTGCGGCTAAGGCACCACCTGGGATGGAAGAAGGCAGGGTGCTCTGTGGCCTTAGGCCCAGGCCCTGGCAGCCAAAGGAAGAAGAGCAGACACTCATGGGGCGAGGGGGTGTCCCTGGGACCACACATACAGGAAAATCAGCAAAACAATGATTGGGGGGAGGGGTTAAGTCAGATAAAATCAGAGTCATGGAAAACGTAAGGTACCACCTTAATGAGAGAACACAGTCACCCCAACCAATCTCAACAATTGGCAGGTGTCTTAATCCTTGCAGTAAAGCTAAAGCTGCTCTCTCTGGTTCAGGAAATAGGCAAACTCTTCATTCTGCTCAGAACCAGCCTTCATCACAGGAAGACACAGCCATTAGCTGAGGCTGCGTCTGGCAAGAACAAATCAAAAACAGAGCTGTGTCCAGTCAATGACACCGTCCCTGGTGCAACCCATCTACTTCCTAACCCAAGTCCTTCAGGACCCTGGTCTACGCCATTTGGAACAAAGCCAGCTCCTGAGCCAGCAGGGAGGGCGCAGCTCCCGGAGGGACAGTCTGCATCTAGTGCAGTGATGGCAAACCTTTTGAGCTCGGCGTGTCAGCATTTTGAAAAACCCTAACTTAACTCCGGTGCCGTGTCACATATAGAAATTTTTTGATATTTGCAACCATAGTAAAACAAAGACATATTTTTGATATTTATTTTATATATTTAAATGCCATTTAACAAAGAAAAATCAACCGAAGAAATGACTTCGTGTGTCACCTCTGACACGCGTGTCATAGGTTCGCCATCACTGATCTAGGGGACCCTCGGGCCACACCAACACCCAGTTTCTGCTCAAACCCCAGCTTCCTTCCCTTTGCCCCCAATGCCCTTTGATGGTGGATTCAGAGAGCAGCAGGCATCTCTGGGCAGGGCACCACGGGAAGATACCCACAGCAGCTCCTGGCACCCGGGCAGCAGCTGCCGGGCTGTTCAGCTCATTTCTTTTAAGAACCACAGCAATAGCAGCTGCTCTTAGTACTGACCCACCCAGCACGTGTGGAGGAATCCAGAACTACAGTAACAACGTTCAGAGTGACAGGGACTAAGCGATAAATTATGGCCTCCAATGGAAAGTAGTGGAAATGAACAGAACAGCGTCTAAGAAGCCTATTTCCATATCAGGTCCAAAGGAAAACTACATCAAGGAAGGGTAAGAATTTGGGTTTAAACTAAGATAGTTTTAGACACCAGAGGAACAGGAAAAATTATTTCTGAAATTGCTTTCCACACGGCAGTGGACAATGACCTCCACTATTTTAAAGTGGTACTGACATAAAAACTGCCCGGGGATTCCAACGTATTGAAAACCCACATTTAGAAGACAGAACAAGCCCTAGCTGGTTTGGCTCAGTAGATAGAACGTCAGCCGGCAGACTGAAGGGTCCCGGGTTCAATTCCAGTCAAGGGCACGTACCTGGATTGCAGACTCAATCTCTGGCCCTGGTCGGGGCGCATGCAGGAGGTAACCAATCGATGTTTCTCACATCGATGTTTCTCTCTCAGTGTCTCTCCCTCCCTTCCACTCTCTCTAAAAATCAATAGAAAAAAATATCCTCGGGTGAGGATTAACAAAAATAAAAAATAGAATACACGACAAAACTGATGAGGAATAATACTTGAAATAGTAAAATGAAATGTAAAAGGCTAACTACACAAGTGAGACTGTAACTGAGAATATAATATTAATTCAAGTCTTTGAGTCTAGATCAGAATTCTCCGCACAAAGATTCAGGATTCCCTATCTTGCTATTAACCACAAGGTTATTTCAACAAACTTATTCAAATAAGCCACACTCCTGTTTCCTATAGTCAAGTTCTCACCCAATTAGCATACTTTTATATAACTACTTCAACCAAAAGCCTTAAATACTGGGGCACTTTCCAAACTCTGGGGACAATAGCAGCTTTGCTTCATTGTTTTTGGCAATAATTCATTTCCTCAAGGATTAAAGATCCTGCCTCCAGCCATGCAACTTTGTCTCAGGAAACATGAAATATTGCTTCATTAGGACAAGGACACTATTATTGCTTAATTTAAAACACAGCCTAGCCTTCTTAGTTTGTCCAAATTAAGCCTTAAAAAATTAGGAGATGGCGTTAACCATTTCAACTGTTACCTCTTCATTTAACCCATCTTCAAAGTTAGTTTTTTTTAATTTTTGTTAAAGTAAAAAATACAAATAAAAAAGAAAGAACTTACAATGGAAAGCAACGGACTCCAAACTCATCCCAAGCCCCACTCTCTGGGCAAAGTTTTTGTTTAAATTTCTGAATTTACTTTTAACTCTAGATATTGTTTATACATTTATTTCTTGATATATCAGCTTTAAGCGATACTTGTTGACCCCACAATATGAAAAGAACTTAAACTACTTGCTATTTTGTCTATGTTTAATAACTACATTACTTTAGTTCTTCTTCTTGCTACCCTTTAAGTTTTAAATAATGCATGTTAACCTCTACTTTTCCCTTCATCGACTTCTAACACAACCTCTCCATTCCCCAGGCGGTGACATGACGCTATCAGCAATCTAACCCTTTCTCCCAAACTTTCCTCTTGGTTTCTCCAAGACCAACCGTCTGTTAGCTATACTTTTACATTATCAGAGCCATTACCACTTAAATTTTGTCATGTAACCACAATTTGGTCATCTGTTCTTTAATGCAAACAGGTAAATATTATTCAGTGCTGAACCAAACTGCACTGAAATGATCCTCTTTCTATCTGAGACCAGTATCAGAAGCCCTCGACCTCAAAGGAAACTGTTCCTAGCATCAAGGTCAGACTTATCTTACATTCTATCAATTGGTGTACTTCGCATTTGGACCATGACTTTTGCTTTTCTTGGCTTTCCTTTCTCATTGCCTTTCCTTCTCCTTACATTGTTTATTCTAGCCTCAATCTCTCCTATGCTCCCAGTCATACCTGCATGGAATCGGGACCTCCTTGGTCCCAGTTTCCTTCTCAGAGCCCTTGCACCTCCTGCTACCACCCAGATTGCTCCTCTAGGCCTGCTACAGGGTCCTCCTGGGACTTCCCTCCCTGCCCTCCTGGGTTGATCTGCTTTGACCTGGGTTCCCACATTTTCCTCTTATTTGAATTACTTTTTAAAAAATATATATATTTTATTGATTTTTTACAGAGAGGAAGGGAGAGGGATAGAGAGTTACAATCATCAATGAGAGAGAAACATTGATCAGCTGCCTCCTGCACGCCTCTACTGGGGATGTGCCCGCAATTAAGGTACATGCCCTTGACCAGAATCTAACCTGGGACCCTTCAGTCCACAGGCTCTATCCACTGAGCCAAACCGGTTAGGGCTGAATTACTTTCTTAAATAACACCCTAAGGAACACTATATGAAAGGTAAACTGAATCCCTGCATAGACAAAAATGTCATTATTCCACTCTCCCCAACTGGATAGTTTAGGTGTAGGACACCAGGGAAAAACATTTTCTTTGATGTTAAAACTCTAATTCTTTCTAGTATCCAGCGATGCCAATAAAAATCCTGATGTTAAGTCCAATTTTCATTTCTTTGAGGGCGACTCTGAGGCTCTCCACTTTGCCCCAGGTGTTCTGAACAGCAGGACAGTGTCTGTGTGGGAGCCTTTATTCGCTCACTGGGCACTGTGCGGCCTCTCTCGGTTTATAGACTCGGCACATCACTTTCCAGGAAACACCCACCCTGCATTGATCATTTCCCTCATTCCATTATCTTTGGATGAATCTACCTTCTCTTTTTCCTCTCCTCTCTGTGGTTCTGGGATTTTTCAACTTTATTTCCCAGTCCTTCTATTTTAAATTTCAATTAAATTTAAATTCAATAAAAATGTAAATGTCAGCACTTGTAATCTCCAAAAGCTTTTCATTCTGATTGTGTCTTTTACATAATGCATCCTATTCTTCTTTTGTGAATTTAGTATGTTCTCAAAATTCTGAGTATTTCAGTATTTTACCTAGAAGTCTCTCCCCTCCCCAGTTCTCTTCCTGTCCCTGGATCATCTGTTTCTTCCCGTTTTTCTGTGGGTTACTTCAGCCACCTTTTCTGCTGCTGGCTCTCATCCTTGGTTCTCCTGTTTGGCTGTTGTGGGAAAAGGCCCCTTTCTGGCTGGGTCTCGGCAGAGCAGGAGTTCTGAAAGGGAGCCCTGGGAGGGGCCTGCTGCCGGAGGTTTTCCCTTCAGGCTGAGGGTAGGGAGCTGCTGTCAGGCTGCAGACCACTCCTCTAACGCCGGAGGAGGGAGGCTTCATCCTACCCTTTTTGAAAACAATGTCACTGCCTCCCTCGCCTCTTCTACAGGAATCCATTCTTTTTTATTTTTAGTTGAGTTATAACTGATTTAAGCTTTGTAAAACATGCACATGTCAACATTTCCATCCCTCTCCCTGCCAAAGAAGTGTTATGGGTTTTTGTTTTGTTTCTGGCTAGAATAATAAATGCCAGCAGCCTGTACTCTGCAGAGTTAGTGGATGAGGGTGTCATGTGGCGTCTGTGGACCTCCACAAAGACCTTCGTTCCAGAGCCACGCCTCCTTCCCAGGCCCCGCCTCCTTCCCAGGCCACGCCTCTCTGATAACCCCCAGGTGGCCACTGGGGACAACCCCCCTACATTCTCAGTCCCCACCTGATTGTGACTCCTTTCTGTAATAAGGTCGCAAAGCAGAGCCCACCTGCTTTCTGCCTTTCGTTGCCTTCCGGTAATCTCCCAGCCACCACGGAGCCCTGAGGAGCCTGGAGGGAAGTACACCCAGAGTACCACCTGGAATCCCAAGTCAAAATCCAGTATCTTGAAGGAATCAGATTTTCATCGCAGCCTAGTTCCCCCGCAGTTGAAGGCAATGTCCTTCCCAGCTGTTGACACGTCTCTTTAGCGCTGCTACCACCCCTCACACGCCAGGTGCAGGCCTACACACATAAGACTCTTTCCACAGAAAAAAATCCAAAAAAGGTGTGCTGTTTTGCCACTTTGTATATTTAGGCTTTTATGATGTAGATGAAATAGTTGATTGACAACATTTGATCATTTATATAAAAGTGTAAGATAACATATTAAACATTCTCTTAAAATAGTTTTATTTGTATTTCATGAAGTGATTTTGTTCAAACTTCCTATGTTTCTTTGACATTACTTCCTAAAAGCAATGTCTGAGCCCGTTTTCCAGAGCACTTCCAGGACATGTTAAAGTTTATAGCAATATCCATGACTTGCAATCTGGATGCCAAATCCTGAAGAATCGTTACCAAATGGAGGAAAAGAAATTTAGTTCACTTCTTTAAATCAGTTTATTTTATTTAAAATATTTTAAAACCAAATTTAACCTCTTTCCACATCCACAATTACAACTGATTATGGTCCTTTTAGGCTAATGTGTTTATAACAGAACTTTGTGGTTCACAATAAAGTAATCAAGAGGGCAGCTGTCACAGGAGGATGGTTTTATAAGGCTCAGATATAAGGCAGGATAGTTTTGGGGTGAAAAGAAATCTTGTCTTATATTCAAGGGTGTACAGCAAACAGCTCTTCAAGACCCCCAAATCGGAGAACATGGCGCTTTGGACAGACATCGTAAGAAAGGCCCTGGGCCATGCCTTCTCTCCTGCAAGCTCTAGGCTCTTCTGCACAAAGGCCATGTTGTACTGAGCCAGTTTTGGTCATCGGACTATCCACAAAGCACAGAGTGGTTAAAGCCTGCAGTCCTTAGCCAGGCTGACCATACATACAAACTCCCCCAGGACCTTTGTCCTGGGCCCCCTTTCATTCTCAAAAAATGCCCTAGTGTGGAAGACACATTACACGGTCACCCCAGCCTCAGATATAAAGCTGGCAAAGCAACTGACTCATGCAGCCACTTGAATGTAATGATGCCCTGCTTGGAATTCCAATGGCGTGGCCAGATCTGGCCGTGGTTCCACAGGCACTGTGAGTGCTTTGGCCTGGGAGGCCCTGTACTCAGTCTTTAGAGGAGCAGCCTGTCTGGTCACCAAGCTCCGCCGGTTTTATGAGAGCCCTTCTCCCCAACCAGGGGACTCTCCAGTTGTCCACTGACAGCAGCACTGTCCCACCTCCAGCTGGAGAGGGAAGTGCCTGCTTTCCCAGGGACAGTGGTCAAGAGGGAATGCCACACCCTTCCACCATCCCCTGGCTACCAGCAGCAAACCTGGTAGCCTGGCGAGATGGCGGAGGGGTTCTGCCCTTTCCTCCCCTCCCTGCTCCACCTGGTGAAGAGAAGAAGAGCAGGCATTAAAGCTTGTTTGCGCTTTCACCCAAACTGTGCATCTCTGCCTGTGCCAAGTTCCTCTCAGGGGAGAGAGGGCCTGGCCTGATTCTCTCTCCTCTGCAACCAGAAAATCAGTAAATAATAATAATAATAATAATAATAATAATAATATATATTATTATTTACTGATATATATATATGATTGAAGAAATATACCTGAGATCTCTGCATTCACCAATATTGACACTCAGCGGTCCTGAGCATTAGCAAATATTACTGCACCCTGGTATCCCTTTGGGCAGATCTGCTGCCTGCCGCCCCAACTACTCCCTGGTGTCAAGGAGCCCAGTTTGAACTCATCTGAGCCCCCAGTTTTAGGGAAACAAGGATGATGGTTCATAAAGGACCTGCCCAGGTCACAGTGAACTACACGGCCTGCATTATCGCCTTCATAATCAAAACAACTAACCACCTGCAAAGAACTAGTAGGAGGAGAAAGATGGACAAGGAAAGTGACTATATTCCACCTCTTTCTGAATCAAACCAAAACGATATTCCATTGTATCGTTTGAGAGGACTCCCCAGAATGTCAAATCCCTCCACAGTCTCAGCAGTAAGATTAGGCACCAGGACTCTTCACTGCAACCCTAGGTGGCTACTCCTCAGGCAGCCCAATGCTCTTTTTCACAAGAAGGGCAGCACCCTGAGCAGTGAGCCAACTATGACACTCTGTAATTACAAGTCCTTCACATACACTTCTATTCAGATATGTCTCAGCAACTTAGAGACGAATAAACCAAGGCTCAGACATTACCTGACATGGGTAGGACTTCAAGCCCCATACCCTTCCCACATGCCGTACCCTTCCCAATACAACTGGTAGCCATCCCTCCGCCATCTGGCCACACCCCGGCCACCTACCATCAGTTGCCCCAACTCTCCTCACTTCCGGGCACACAAAGGCCTTGCTTGGTGCCTTTGCTCACTGTGCTTCCTGCCATCCTGCCCCCACCTCACGAGAGCTCTCCTTACCAACAATTTCCAAACCCCAGCTCCACGCTTTCCATATGGATTTGCCTTCAAGACCCTGAGCTCAACTTTCACTTTTTCCAAAGTAAACTTGCCTGGACAGGCTTTCTCCCCGCTCCCCTTCAGTGGGCTATAAACTCCTTGAGGGCAGAAAAGTCGTCCTATTTTATTTTTGTAACCTCAAGGGTGTTTGGCCAAGAAAATTCAAAACCTATTTAACTATACAAACTGGCTGATCCAGTTGGGCAAGTATGAGTTACAATTCACAGTGGAACAAATCTGCTTACCTCCTAGCCTTGAGCTTTCACATACAGAAATCTGATTAGAAGGCCGAGGCTCCCTTTTCTCTGTGAATTATAAATCTCACTTTCAAAAGACTAGATTTCTCATAACCTTCCAAGAAATCACATAATAAAAAACATATCCCCTACCTGCAAATGAAGGCAAACAACCTGTCATTGTTAGCAATACCCTGGCAGCTCTCCTCTCCCCTGCTCTTATATTAGGCACTGTGCTCGAAGTTTATCAGGAAGTAGACACTATTTCCACCACCCACTTCACAAATGTCGATGCAGGTTCAGAGAGGACAAGCCACGTGCTCAAGGTCACACGGATGGTAAGTGACGAAACAGGAGCTGTGCCCTGCACTCTCTGATCTTACTCTAAACCACAAAACCCACACTCTCCTTTCTGCTTGTTTGGACAAAAACATCACTGAAGCACTTTGATCTACCCATCTTTTTAAAAAAGAGCATCTTCTGCCCTGGCGGGTGTGGCTCAGTTGGTTGGAGCTTCGTCCAATGCACCAAAGGGTCGCCAGTTCGATTCCCAGTCAGGGCACATGCTCAAATTATGCGTTTGATCCCGGGTCGGGCATGTATGAGAGGCAACTGATGGATGTTTCTCTCTCTCATGGATGCTTCTCTCTCTCTCTCTACCTCTCCCTTCCTCTCTTTCTCTCTGAAATCAGTGAAAACATCCTCGGGCAAGGATTTATTTTTTAAAGTATATTACAAGAAGGTGGTTGGTTCTAATTAAGGTCTATGGGTTTGAGATGCATCTCACAGGGGCCCAAAAATACTTGTTGCCTTTATCTGTATCAAAAATCAGTAAGTTTTGTCCTGACCTTTCCAGAATTTCACTAAAAAAAACTTTTTTCCTGTCTCTTTGGAGAAACATGCCAGAACTGAATCCAGTTTCCAGTGACTATGAGACTCCTGTGAGGTTGGAGCCTGAGGGTTCCAGTTCTTACCTGACTTGGTACTTTTTGCTACAGGTGTGTCTCTGACCAAGAACAAGGGAACTCATGCAATAAAGGAACACCCAAAGCAGATCATGCTTTATTATCCACAACAGTCAACTCCTCCTCCAGTTCAGAAATCTCTACCATCAACCAGAAAAAGAAAAAAAAAAAGATGTGAAATCATGTCATCCATCTCAACCATTTAAATGGAATACCAACACGGGTGGTCAGATCAGCAAAGTGGAGAGGGCAGTGAGGAAGGAATTCTGGTTCTATTCCTGGCATCACGTTTTGGTATGACCTTGGTTCCACACTTGCTTCTAATTTCTCAAAAATAAGGACTTAAATAATCTCAAGGAATGAATGTCATTAGCCCCCACAAGGTAAAATTACAATATACCTGGCCTACATTTTAAATGGCCAAGAATTGTACTTCAATTCCACACAAATTTATAACGTATAGGTATAAATATAGAACCAGCTCATTTTCAGAATAAAATTATTGGCTGAAAGGGCTGACCAAGCAACTCCTACCGGTAAGACATCACTCAGCTGTAATAAAAATGCTGTTATCTACTGCAGTAAGGAAAGGAAAAATAAAAGTCTCCAAGCAACCCTGTTCTTTCAGTTTCACAAAGCAGCTGCCAAGATCTTGTTAAATGTGGCCTTTAGTCACTTCCTGTGCTTCTTTCTAAAAGATCAGGCACCTGACTTTCGAGGTGCAAATTACAAGTGTTCAGTGAACTGTCCTTTCAAGGAACAAGTCTAAGAACCTATATAAACTGGACCATGAGACCACACTCCTATCCTTCACCCTCCTCCTTCCACTCTCTCTAAAATCAATGGAAAAAATATCTTTACTCCTCGGGTGAGGATTAAAAAAAAAAACAAAATTTTAAAAGTCACCATATCCATTTTATTATTCCAATAACTTAAGAAATCCAAATTTTTCAATATTTTCTTCAGGAAATTAATAAGATCACATCGTTTATTTTCTAAACAAGATAACTGAAACAACAGGCTTAGTAGCTGTGCCAGAGACTGCTGGCTGTTGCCCGATAGTAGCTCTCCCCCTTTTTTTTTTTTTTTTAAATATATTTTATTGATTCTTTACAGAGAGGAAGGGAGAGAGATAGAGAGTCAGAAACATCGATGAGAGAGAACCATCGATCAGCTGCCTCCTGCACATCTCCTACGGGGAATGTGCCCGCAACCCAGGTACATGCCCTTGACCGGAATCGAACCTGGGACCCTTCAGTCTGCAGGCCGACGCTCTATCCACTGAGCCAAACCGGTTTCGGCGTAGCTCTCCCCTTTTGCCATAAGGAAAGAGTTTCTGCTTGGGCGTAAGGCCCCGTGAGTAAAGATCCCAGCCTCCCCTTCCAGCGGGACCTGCCACAGAACTCGATCCTGATGCCGGGACACATGGCAAAGTGTCACTCTGCTGCAACCAGGACTCTCCTGTTGGTGATGGCGCCCACAAGCCTTTGGCTCTACTCCTTTGTCCCTTTTGTCATCCTGCCTAGAATGTAGATGCTGCCACCGCGGATTCCCAGGCAGAGGCTGCACATGGTACAGCAACAAGGAGGACAAGTACTGGCTTCTGACAGCTCAGACCAGCCACCCAGATGCTCACATAACAGGGAGACAAAAGCGAGATCTTTCATATGTTTAAAAAAAAAAAGAAAGATGTAGAAATAGTATACTGTGAACAAAACAAAAATGCAATTTAAAAAGTGTACCTATATCAATATTTATAGAAGTTGCATTGCTAAACAATTACATTGTTTACTACTCCACTCCTACATTTAAAGATGATATTTAAAAATATTTAGCAATCAGTTCTACCTGGGAATTAACCGACACAGATGGTGACGTGACATTGGAGCTGTGCCCCAGAGGCCCCTGTTGTATTAGGACATGTCCCCTTTAATTGCTGGATTGTGGTGGGAAATATGGGGAGACAGGAACGTCCTATGAGAACAGTGGCCAGGGCAGTGTTGAGGGACCCTCAGGGAGGTTGGGAAAAAGCAATTTACCAACCAGAAGTATTTCAACAGTTTAACAACTAGAGCCACTGCACTGGCATACACCTGCTGACCATCAGTCCGACGTGGGCCTGTCGTTATCAGGATAATATGGTACGTGCTTGAGCACGTACTGTCTCCAGATACCGCACGCCTTCTTACCTGCCCTGTAACAGCCTGGCAAGCCCAAACCATAATCAAACACTGAGGGAGTTACAAGAAGACTCGGTGGGTTCAAGTGCCAGCTATACAGCTTATTAGTTGGGTATTGTGTGGGGGTTATCTGTGGAACGGTTCTATCTAAAGTTTCTACTGGTGTTACAAGGATCAAATGAATCACTGTCGGATTGGCTCAGTGGTTGAGTGTTGATCTATGAACCAGGAATTCACGGTTCGATCCCTGGTAGGGGGTGTGCAGGAGGCAGCCAATCAATGATTCTCTCTCATCACTAATGTTTCTATCATTCTTTCCCTCTCCCTTCCTCTCTGAAATCAATAAAAACATATTTTTTTTAAAAAAAGAAAAAGAAATACTGTCAGATAACCTTCAAACACGAACGCGGTGGTGAGCACTACCGGTGCTGTTATTAGTATTCAATTAGCACATATTCCAACAAGCCATTCTAATTTTAACAAGTACTTTTTAACATGTGCAGGTACGGAGGTGTGGGGGGTGGGGGAGGGCTCAAATGCTGAGGCCATCAGGAATGCAACAGCTCGAGTGCAAAACTGTCAACTCCACTTGTTGAAAATATCCCAGCGACCCCACTGGTAGAGTATCCTGTGACATACGAGGGTAGGACGGAGCTTGTGAGCAAGTCATGAAGAGCAGCCAGCCCCTCCTCCCAATCAGCCATGACCATTAAACAGCGCTGGGCAAGCCTCCGCACTGGGACTCAGTCGGCCCTCTACTTAAAGGAGGAGGAGGTCTGCGGCACTGCTTTCTATGCAACGGATCAGGAGTTACCTGGACACTCACACTCATTAAATAAACTGTGATTCCTCCTAAAAACTGAATGCTCTGCAGACATTAAAAATGAAGGAAGCTCTTATTTACAACATCAGGCACTAAAACATGGCAAGAGAGGTGAAGACCTGGGGCGGTTGGTAGGGGCTGGGAGGAGGCTAGGGGAGTTGGGGGGGGGGGAATTATAGATATCTGTAATACTACCAACAATAAAATATATGTAAAATGACATGGCAAGAGAAAACGAGCAAGGTGCAGAAGAATACATATGGCATGCTACCATCCCTGTGAAAAAGGTGGGTGTATGTATTCGCTCTTAAATGTACAGGTGCCCGTGAGAAGGCACAACAAGCTGGTCAAACAGTGGTTGCCTCCAGGAAGACCAGGAGGTGGGAGGGGGCTTTTCGTTCCACATGTTTTTGTATTCACAGTGGTGCCGTGTGACTATTACTAAATCGAAAAGGTATAATTTCTACAATGATGTCAGTCAGTGGACAATGGGTTGTTGAAAGTCTCGCAGGGAAACCGGCAGACGTCATCATGGAGGTTAAAATCAGTGCCCAGAAGTCATGAAGAAAGCAAACCTCGTAACTGCGTACGGCAAGCTCACACATGCTGTCTGGATGCAGGCGGTTGCAGGCAAGCAAACGCCAAAGACTGACTTTTACAGCCCATTCAAGAGGCATGACAACACGTCAATGAAGACGTTGATAAACTTGTCCCTCTGGTGCGCCCGGCACTGGGCTGGCCATCTGGGAATTGCAATAAAGTGCAAATGGAGGGCAGAGGTTGAAAAATACTGAGAGGAAATCCAAGCTGCAAAGATAGACAAGCTTTCCACTGTGGTCCAGTGAGGCAGAGAACAACATGGAATGACAGAGAGAACTCTCCCTTTCCCTGTGGAAATCCAAGGCATTCGGGGGCACAACTGGGCTACGGACAACCAGCGATATAAAATGCTCACCCTTCCTTTAGAGCACATTTTTGTTTTACTTTGAGGAAAGCATGCACATTAGGCTCCACGTTCAAGCTCTGGGCATAACAGACTAACCAGTAGGGAGTGACCCTGTCCAGTTCAGAGGCAGCTCTGCGTGCAGAGCTCAAGCGGGTAAGTACCGTTTACAAATAGCTACAGAGTCCGAACGCCTTTGCCTTGGATGCTGTGAAGGGAGGATCTGCCATGAGTCAGGCCTGAGTCAGCCTCCTGACCTCACCTGTCATCTAATCTAAAACATGAATGAGTGGCGTGGAAGGGACCGGGAACAGAGCGGGGTGGGGATCCAGGTGGGAACACGCAACTGCTTCTGGATGTGTGGTCAAAGGCAAACCCAGGCTGTTCCTCACTGACAAATGCTTATCTCAGGAACTCGGGATGGCCAACTCCATGATGAGAAAAGGTTCTCAGACAGTCTGGTGGGCCTTATATGGATCCGCTTAAGTTTCTGGTGACATTTATAAAAACAGACACATTGGCTAGCTAGACCCCTGCTTCGGGGTGGGCAGTAGAGGAGGAGGCCAGGGATCAGTGGGAAACCAGAAAGACTTCAGGGCACGAGGGGAGGGGAGATATAGGTGCAGCTGTCATAAGTTGGCCACCAATTCATGACATAAAGTGAGGGAGACAGTGGTCTACCTTTCTAGATTGGTTCCTCCGTTCCTTCCTAACTTCTGCAGGTGGTTTACAAGAAATGCACAAAAGCATGGTTGGGTAATAATACTAGACTGCTCCCACTCCTGTACCGATGGAAACACCTATGGCCAAGCACGGGGCTTAGATTTCTTTTACAGCACATTTTTGTTTCATTTGGAGGACAGCATGCACGTTAAGCTCCACGTTAAAGCTCTGGGCAAAATAGAAAAATAAGACCCAACTCCTGCCTTCAGAAGGCCCACAATTCAGAACTGTCAGGAAGCTTTTATTCGGACAGCTCCCAAACAGCTTATTAGAAATTCCATAATGAAAACATCAGTAAGAATAAAGAGAGTATGAAACTCAACAGGACCTGAACAACACAGTCATTAGAAAAATCAAGAGGTAAGGAAAAGAGGAAGAAAATAAAACTGCCTGTAGGCAACAGATTAACATGGCTCCAAAGGAAGCTGGGGAGCAGGATAGGGGGTTGTAGTGTGAACACGGGAAGTATTTGCAAGACGAGCTAAAGATGGCCTGACTACCAGGGACAGCTGTTAGTCTAATCTGGTGTTGCCTGAACAAACACACTTCCTTTCGAACTTCGACCTGTAAATATCATATCAAACCTCAGCCTCAACCTGAACATATTGTGCCACTGGAATTACTGTTTCATTTTAAAGCTACTAAGAGAGTTAGGTAGGAGGAGCAGCAAGACATAAGAGGTAAATGAATGTGGCCAGGCCTTTTATCTGTTGCAATTTTCTCTTTAACTCAGTTAAAAGCTTAGGACAAAATTACAGCAGGTCCTCAAATAACGTCATTTTGTTATAACGTCATGGGAACTTAACTCTTGTTGATATCGATCAACCTATGGTAAAGTTGCTTTCATTACATGTTGTTTCACCACAGTTCCAAGAACTTATCGACAACACTGAGGACGTACAGGATTCTGGTTTCTCAAAAAGATGCCCAGAACCTTGGAGGTGCCCAGAGGGAGCCAGGCACACAGGAACAGTTCTTTACCAAAGTGGAAATCCCATTCTAAGCTATGACATGGAATTTTAAATTTCTACCATAAAATGTGTTAAACTTTTAATTACACTGCCACTAATCTACTTTAGAGTATCATCTCAAATGATATGATTTAGCAAAATTCCATAGTTATTTTAAGTTTAGTTTATCAGTAATTTATGGCTTCATAATATGGGGCATATACTAGGTTATCAGTTAATAATGCGGATTTTTTTCAATAGATAGAGTTACACACATGTTGATAAAAATTCGATTTGATATGTATGCTATTTTGTTGTATTGACAACAAGCTTCAAAACTTCATATGTCAAATCTGCTGAAGGTGTTAACATCATAGATATTTTTACACTTAATGTCGACAAATTTCATGCCCAAAAAAAGAGCATTTGCGGGAAGTTTTAATTCATTACTTTATTTTGAAGAAAAAGTTATCATATACTTCGGGAAGCTTATGGTGAACGTGCTCCATCTCAAGATACTTGTGAATGCTGGTTTAAACGCTTTAAAAGTGATGATTTCAATGTGAAAGACAAAGAACGTCCAGGTCAACCGAAAAAGTTTGAAGACCAACAATTACAAGCATTATTGGATGAAGATGCGTGTCAAACTCAAAAACAACTTGCAGAAAGATTAAACATTGCTCAGCAAACAATTTCCGATTGTTTACAAGCAATGGGCAAGATTTTAAAGGAAGGAAAATGGGTGCCACATCAACTGAACAAAGACAAATGGAAAACCAAAAAGTCATCAGTAAAATGTTGCTTCAATGGCATGAAAGAAAGTTCTCTTTGCATCAAATTGTGACTGGCAATGAAACCTGGATTTATTTTGAGAAACCCAAATGCACAAAATCATGGGTTGATCCAGGTCAACCATTAACATCAACTGTA
This sequence comes from Myotis brandtii, assembly GCF_000412655.1. Classification (NCBI taxonomy): domain Eukaryota; kingdom Metazoa; phylum Chordata; class Mammalia; order Chiroptera; family Vespertilionidae; genus Myotis; species Myotis brandtii. Next base: position 5,610,304 of record NW_005353838.1, on the reverse strand, counting down.
ATGCCAAATAGCTTCGGAAAGAAGACAATGCTCTGCGTTTGGTGGGATCAGCAAGGTGTGGTATATTATGAGCTTCTAAAACCAGGTAAAACTGTTTATACTGACAACAAATAATCAATTTGAACCATGCTTTGATCATGAAATGACCAGAATGTTCCAGAAGACACAGCAAAGTAATTTTGCTTCATGATGACGCACCATCACACACTTCAAAACCAGTTAAAGACACGTTAAAAGATCTTGCCTGGGAAGTATTAACCCACCCGCCGTATTCACCAGACCTTGCTCCTTTAGATTACCCATTGTTCCGATCAATGGCACACGCACTTTCTGGGCAGCGCTTCAAAACATACGAAGAAGCGGAAAATTTGGTCTCTGAATGGTTTGCCTCAAAACAAAAAAAGTTCTATTGGGACGGTATCCACAAATTACCTGAAAGATGGGGAAATGTGTAGCTAGCGATGGGCATTACTTTGAATGAAGCACTTTTGATATTTCTCTTGAGATTATCGTGTTTTCTTTGATTACAAAATCCGCATTATTAACCGGCACACCTGGTACGTGCCTGATATCTACGCACTTTAGGACAAGTTGAAGAAGTGCCGGAATATTCACAACCATGTGACTACACTTAACACTACTGAGCTGCACACTCAGAAACGGCTAAGACAGTGAATGTTATGTGATGTGCATTTTACCGCAATGGGAGGAGGAGGAGGCTGAGAACCACCACCACCGGGTATAAAGGCTCATTCTGAAGAGAGTGTCATACCACTTCCTGTTCTCCAGCAATCTGTACTGCGCCTTTGGAAATCAACTCATAGAGCTTAACAAACACGTATTGGGGACCCATTTCTGTCTATTAGATTTGAACCAAAAACGAACAGGCTGTCAGTCTTGCTCTTAAGATGCCCACAAACATAAGGGATAACATCTCTCAGGCTAACATTTCTAGAGCACCCTCTAGAAAGGTTTCGTTCCAAGAATAGGCTACTTCACCAAAAGGTAGATATGTATGGCACAGTATTAGGTGGACTGGGCAATCAATAGCTGGGTCTCGGGGCGCACAATGTCACGACCGAGCTGTCACTTGACTTTCCCAGGTTCAGTTATCCCTCTGCAGAGAAAAGGTTGGGCTGGTCGGTGCTTCTCAACTATTTCCACAAAAGCACAGAGAAAAGTGAACGAGAATGGGGGCATAGCCCAAACAAAGCAACCACCAAAAGCTTGAAATGTCTCTAAACCCTCTTGGGTTTTTTTTTTAAGCCTCTTGTTTTATATTATAAACTTACATGTTCCATTCTGCACTATAAAAAAAAAGACACCTCACCATCATGCCACCTAATTCGTGGCACACCCCAGGGAAATAGATGCTAAAGTCCTGAGTATTCAAACTCTTGAATAATTTCAGAGATGTTCTATTTCCTTTCAGATTCTGAATTACCACAGGCTATCTCTGAGCCTGTACTGTTTATTGTGAAAGAAGAGATTAAAAGCTGGCAGTGTTTTAGAACCCACAGTGCTCTTACCCACAGTACACTCCTGACAATTCAACGAAGCCATGAGTCATTTCTTTTCAGTGCGTGAAGGGAGACATTGGACATGTTGACCAGGATCACAAAGATGATGATGGACCAGGCCAGGAGGAGCAGGAGGCAAGGCCCTGGGGCCCCTACCCTGTTCCCAGCTCACTGTACACCACCCTGCACAGCACACACCCACCTGTCAACGCCCTGGTGTCTACCTGGCCTAGAGGACACGCAGACACCATGCCATCAAGATAATACCAGAACTTGCAGATACTCCCACATGGGAAATGCACATACAACACCTGAAATGAGCCTTCTAAGAATTTAACAAAATAAAAAGCGGGGGGTTGGGGGGAGCAGGGGGTCTCTGTAGTGGGAATACAGCATAAGGAGCTGGAGATTCTTGGAGGGTTTTGAAGTGTTGCCATTTTCTCTTCCTTCTTCCAAGCCCCACATTTCCCCTTCCTCTCTTCAAGACAATGTTACAGCTCCCATCTGCCTGTGAACTGCTCTGACTCTGGCTGTAGCCCCACCCATGGGGCAACCTCACCTTTGACCTGACCCCCAAAGGGCAGCTGGTTCCCAGACTATAAAGATAAGATAGCTACAAAACTCCTCTGTGTGAGGGAATTATATTGCTATTTTACGTTAAGGCAGCCACCACAGTACAGGCTGATGTTCACCGGACATGCCGGGCACTATGCTAAGTGCTTTATACTCCCACATTTAATCTGCACAAGCCTCTGGGGTTGGTACTGTCAGTGCCTCCATTTTACTGATAAGGCCAAGTAACTTGCCCAAGGTCAAATCCACAGAATGTGAAGAAGCTGAGATTCAATCCCCACATCCCTAATCCTAGAATGGAGTGCTTACTCCTACAGGCTACACAAGTTTTGAGTAGCTTAGAACTTACGATCTGCTGTTATTCACTGAGAAATTAGAAGCAAGCAAAAAAAAAATCTCACCATCTTCCACCTACCTGCACCGGTGCCCCTCTGTGATGTGGTAAACAGGCCCACCCCACCACTGGTGCATTCCCCTCACCTCTTCGCAGACATCACACCAGCTCCTCCCTCTCCTGCATTCACTTTTCCTTTTCTACTGAGTCAGCATCAACTAACCAGCTGACTATAATTTTATCCCAACTTAAAAAAAAAAATGATGAGCCCTGGTCAGTGTGGTTCAGTTGGTTAGAGTGTTGTCTCATGCACCAAAAAGTTGCCAGTTCCATTCCTGATCAGGGCACATACCAGGCTGTGCTACAAAACTCCTCTGTGTGAGGGAATTATATTGCTATTTTACGTTAAGGCAGCCACCACAGTACAGGCTGATGTTCACCGGACATGCCGGGCACTATGCTAAGTGCTTTATACTCCCACATTTAATCTGCACAAGCCTCTGGGGTTGGTACTGTCAGTGCCTCCATTTTACTGATAAGGCCAAGTAACTTGCCCAAGGTCAAATCCACAGAATGTGAAGAAGCTGAGATTCAATCCCCACATCTCTAATCCTAGAATGGAGTGCTTACTCCTACAGGCTACACAAGTTTTGAGTAGCTTAGAACTTACGATCTGCTGTTATTCACTGAGAAATTAGAAGCAAGCAAAAAAAAAATCTCACCATCTTCCACCTACCTGCACCGGTGCCCCTCTGTGATGTGGTAAACAGGCCCACCCCACCACTGGTGCATTCCCCTCACCTCTTCGCAGACATCACACCAGCTCCTCCCTCTCCTGCATTCACTTTTCCTTTTCTACTGAGTCAGCATCAACTAACCAGCTGACTATAATTTTATCCCAACTTAAAAAAAAAATGATGAGCCCTGGTCAGTGTGGTTCAGTTGGTTAGAGTGTTGTCTCATGCACCAAAAAGTTTCCAGTTCCATTCCTGATCAGGGCACATACCCAGGCTGTGGGTTCGATCCCTGGTTGGGTGCGAGGATGCGTATGGGAGGCAACCAATTGATATTTCTCTCTCATATCAATGTTTCTCTCTCTCTCTCTCTCTCTCTCTCTCTCTCTCTCTCATCCTCAGGTGAGGATTAAAAAAAAATTAAATTCCTTCTCAACCCCATTTCCCCCTTAGTGCTTGTTCTCCTCTCTTCAGCAAAACTCAGGAGTTCTAATCCTTTGTCTCCCTCTTCTATTCTCTCTCCAACCTACTCCAACCAGGCATTGCCCCCAATCCTCCCCCGGTGCTCTGGTAAGGTCCCCGATGGCCCCCACATTGCTATAGCAGGGATCAGTTCTCAGGGTCATATGACAACGATGGCTCACTCCTAAAACAATTCCAGGACAGCACACCTAGTTCTCCTACCTTACAGGCCATTCCTCTCAGGCTCTGAGGTTGGTTCCCTTCATCTCCCTCACCTCTACCAGTATATCTTCAATCCAAACCTTTCCACCTGAACTTCAGACTCTAATACAACAGCGGACTCAACAACTCCACCTGGATGTCTAGACATCTCAAATACAACATGTCCTAGCCCTAGCCGGTTTTGCTCAGTGGATAGCGCATCGGCCTGCAGACTGAAGGGTCCCAGATTCTGGTCAAGGACACATGCCTGGGTTGAGGGCTCAATCCCTAGTAGGGGGCATAGAGGAGGCAGCCAACCAATGATTCTCCCTCATCATTGATGTTTCTATCTCTCCCTCTCCCTTCCTCTCTGAAATCAATAAAAATGTATTTAAAAAAAATAAAAATAAAATCAAACTCCTGACCTTCCCTCAGTATCTATGCCCCTTATGGTCTTCCCTAAACCCTTATATCACAACCTCACATCCTTCCAGCTACTCAGGTAAAAAACCTTGCAGACATTCTTTTCTACTCTCTCTCACCTAGTATCTAGTCCACAGGAAATCCTATTGGCTCTGCCTTCAAAATATGTCCAGAATCCCACCACTTCTCACTATCTTCACTGCTATCATGTTGGCTCAAACCACCATGGCCTCTTATCTATCATTACAGGAGCCTCCTAATTAATATCACTACATCTACCCTTGCCCTCATACAGTCTATTCTCAACAATGTAGCAGCTAGAAAAATGCATTTAAAAATCCAAGTCCGGCCGTAACCGGTTTGGCTCAGTGGATAGAGCATCAGCCTGCGGACTGAAGGGTCCCAGGTTTGATTCCGGTCAAGGGCATGTACCTTGGTTGCAGGCACATCCCCAGTAGGGGGTGTGCAGGAGGCAGCTGATCCATGTTTCTCTCTCATCGATGTTTCTAACTCTCTATCCCTCTTCCTTCCTCTCTGTAGAAAATCAATAAAATATATTTTAAAAAAATCCAAGTCGGATCATACTCTTCTCAGCACACTCCAATAGCTTCCCATGTCATTCATGAGTAAAAGCCAGTTTCTCAATCACCATAAGGCTCTACACAATCTGCCTCCAGGAGACGATCGGCCTCCTTGCTGTTTGTTACTGAACATGCCAGACATGCTTCTGCCTCAGGGCCTTGGCACTTGCTGCTTTCTTTGCGGGAATGCTCTTCCCTCCAACACTGACATGACTCCCACCTTCACCTTCTCAGTGAAGTCTTCCCTGACTGACCTATTGCCAATCACGTCCCACCCCAGTCCCACTCCCTATTCCATTTCTCCACTTTTTTTTCCTCTGTATCACCTCTTACCATCTAATATAATACCCTCCTTATTTTGTCTGTCTCCCTCACAGAACCTAAGCAGGAATTTTATCTATTTTGTTTGCTGCTATATCGCCAGCACTAGATCAGTGCCTAATACATAGACAATGACAAGCAAATTATCTGTTGAACTAAAAGCTTCTATAGGAAAACCCCAAAAGGCTGGTTCTGAGTTCTCTAGCAGGTCCAGAGCACAGTCCCCTCCAAGTTTTTACTTGTTCCTCGTGTTCAAGGATGAAAACCCCTATTTCTTTTAGGTTGAAATATAACATACATTTATACAGACACACATACACAGAAATAAATACACTTACCAAAGACCCATTTCCTATCCTCTGAAAGTGAAAAACCTCAGCTGGCTTCTGGCTGGTGAGCTGGTGAGCTGGAGCGTGGCTGCCTCTCAGCGCTCACTTCCTGGGATCATCCTGAGCGAGGGCCCCAGAGGCCTCCCCACACTCTCTGTTAATCTCTATAGCAGACTTGGGCACTTTCTAAATATAACACGAGGCTTAGAAAGCACTTTTCTTTCTAACTGGCTGATCTGATATGGTATCTGGAACACTGCTCCAGCCGGCCCCCAAGTCCTCCCTTGGGCTTTGGACCCTCTAGTTCGGCGGGCCTCTCCCTCCGTCTAGGAGGCCCTCTGTCCTTGAGCCTCCAGCAGGCCCATCAGGGTCCAGATCCACCTCCTTCTGCATGTGTGAGTTCATAGGAGACCTTTTTATCACCCAGATCTTCAAGCCAGCTCAGTTTTCCCCGAGTACTGTCCTAAGTTAGCACATATGCCCAGTCTCACCAGCAGCCATGAGGCCGACGTGGCGAATGCCATTGTCCCAGAATCGTGTTTCTGCACATCCCCCGGTCACATCCGAGCCTCTTCAAGCTTTTCCTTGTTCGGGGACGCTTAGAATTTTTTTAAAGCATGGGTTTCTTTGTGTCACAGCAAAGTTGGATTCCTTAGGCCATAATCAATACATTCAATCCCAGCTCTTTTAAATGTCTTTTTCTATATATCTCCAACCTCTCCAGAGTCTGATAGATGTCTAAACACTTCCATTTCACAACTTCAAAACACCTTTTGGTCTTGAAGGACAAAAAGAACGACCCTGCCAGTGGAAAGGGCAGGGGGCGGGGGGGCGGGTTCCAGGCCATCACCTGACCCGGGCAGGACTCCTCACTCTCCTCAGCAAGAAGAGCAAACCTTCACACTCCCCGTGCTGCCAAATGGGCCGCCCACACTAGGGACTGACCGCTCCGCACCGCTGGCTGTGACACGCTTTGGTGAGGATCCTCTAGTTAACGTTCCGTCGTGGTGCTTTGTGGGGTCCACAGAGACCGGCCACTTGAGCAATGGCCCTATGTCCTGAAGAACAGGGCTCTGATTCTGCCAGGAGAAAAGGGTCCACTGGCTCCGAAGGCTTATGCTTCAGTGACGTCCTCCCCCCGACCCCAACCCCGGGCCAGAGATGTTTATTATTGCTTGTATCACACACACAATTAAAATAACCTCAGTACAAATGAATGTCCTTGGCAAGGTGAAGAAACTGTAGTGACACTGATCCCGCCACCCAGGGCCAAGCACAACCCTGGGTAAGCAGGCAGGACCTGTGCTGCGTTTACTCTTCCTATCACTAACCAATGTGCCCCTTTCAAATTATTCCAACGTTTATTTTCATTTCTACACCCCCAGGCTTAAAAGGCCTATTTCTCTAAAAGGTTTTTCTGATACTGTATCTGAAATGGCGTTCCAAAAAAAGTAATCGTTGGATTGTATGACATGCAAAATACATCTCCAGTGATGGCGAACCTTTTGAGCTCGGCGTGTCAGCATTTTGAAAAACCCTAACTTAACTCTGGTGCCGTGTCACATATAGAAATTTTTTGATATTTGCAACCATAGTAAAACAAAGATGTATATTTTTGATATTTATTTTTTATATTTAAATGCCATTTAACAAATAAAAATCAACCAAAAAAATGAGTTGAGGTGACACGCGTGTCACAGGTTCGGCATCACTGATCTAGCCAGTTGGCAAATCAACATGCGAGCAGACATCCATGGCTCCAGGTCACTTGTCTTTGCCTCCTACAGTTGCTTCAGCGGCACCTTCCCTGTTCCCCCTAATTCAGAACAGTCTTCTTTACCACATAATTGGTTTTAGAGACTTAAAAGTGTTCTAAAGTCTTTTTGCCAACTTGGGAATAGATGAAGTGCTATGAGAATCCAACACTGCAATCCAGGATATATATATATATGTGTGTGTGTGTGTGTGTGTGTGTGTGTGTAAGGTCGCTGCTATAATGTCTGTGGCCTGTGAAAAGTGTCATTCCGCAAAAATGCTAACCTTGGAATAGCTAAGCTGAGTTAGACTTGTCTTGCTTTGTTTATCTAAATAAAAAAACCAGCAGCAAATCAGATGACCATCAGGCTAATGGGGTTCAACAATGGTAAAGAGCCAATCTGTAGGTCCCAGTTCAAGCCTAATTAACAACTAGCCTCTTGCTTTAGTTCCTAGGGATCACGGTTTGCTATTCTAAGTGCCAGTTTAACAAACCAGAATCTGCTAAAGGTCCAAAATCTGCACGCTGCCCAGGCCAGGAAGCATGGACTACATGGATTTACAACCTCTTCATCTCTGACAACCTTGCCTTCCACGTTTATTTAACAAACACAAAGTGCCTCCTCTGGGCCAGGACTAGTCTAAGGTTCAATTATCCTCACTTTACAGCTGAGGAAAGAGAAGCCTAGAGAGGTTAGGTATTGACTTATAAAAATATACAGGTGTTATGATTGATAATAAATATATACTTGGTCTTTATCCCTGTTTCTGTCACAGGGCTCCTAAAACTCTTGGAATTTCCTAAGAGATCACAGTGACAAAAATTGTCTTTTGTTATGTCAATGAGATGTCTTTAGGAAAGTACCTAAGAATAGGGGCTGGTTGCCAGGAGAACCAAACACTTCATTAGAGGGTTGGAACTTTCAGTCCCACACCCCTGACCTCCTGGGAGGGGAGAGGGGCTAGAGGTTGAGTTCAAACACCAATAGCCAAAGATTTAATCAGTTATAATACCTATGCAAAGAAGCCTCCATTAATAATCCAAAGGATGGAGTTTGGAGAACTTCCAGGTTGGTAAGCACATGGAGATCCCTGGAGAGCAGTATGCTCAGAACCTGGAAGCTCACACACACACACACACACACACACACTCCACACACATACCCCGCCCCCCATACCCTGCCCTATGCATCTCCTCCATCTGGCCATTCGTTCCTGAGTTCATACCTTTTTTATTTTTTAAATATATATTTTTATTGATTGCAGAGAGGAAGGGAAAGGGAGAGAGATAGAAACAACAATGAGAGAGAATCATTGATCGGCATGACCCCCACTGGGGACCCACCCAGCCCACAACTGGGGCATGTGCCCTTGACCGGAATCGAACCCGGGACCCTCCAGTCCACAGGCCAACGCTGTATCTACTGAGCCAAACTAGCTAGGGCTTGAGTTCATATCTTTTAATACTAAACTGGTAATCTAATAAGTAAAATGCTTTTCTGAGTTCTATGAGCCACTCTAGCAAATTAAATGAACCTTAGGAGGGGGTCGTGGTAACCTCCAATCTGTAGCTGGTCTATCAGACAACCTGGACTTACAATTGGTAGCTGAAGTGGGGGAAAGGCGGTCTTGTAGGACTGAGCCTTAACCTGTGGGATCTGATGCTATCTCCAGGTAGACAGTGTCAGAATTGAGTCAAATTGTAGGATACCCAGCTGGTGTCTGAGAATTGTTTGCTGGTGTGGGAGAAAAACCCCCAGAGTGGAACTGGGTGCAGAACTGTAGGAATCCTGCACCATGCCACAGCTGGTAAATGCAGAGCAGGCTCTGATCCCAGCTAGCTTTAGACTACAGCTGGGATCTAGGCTCTAGCTCTAGAGTCTACTCTTACCCACTACATTATGCTGCCTTCTGTACATAAAAAGGAAAGTTCATTTAGCTCAAACCTGGAAAACTTTAAGGACAGATTCTTGGATCACATCTACAGAAACTGACCACATCTATCACCATAGAGCTGGGCTGAGCCTAGAATTACATTTTTTGCAAAGAGATTTCCCAAGTTGCCCTGATGAGCAGCCATCGTGTGCTGGAGAGGCAACCAATTGATGTCTCTCTCACACACATCAATGCTTCTCTCTGTGTGTCTCTCCCCTTCCCTTCCACTCTGTCTAAAAAAATCAATGGAAAAAATATCCTCGGATGAGGATTTAAAAAAAAAAACAACACACAAAAAAAAGGCCCCTGCCCTCACCTAACCTATAATCCAGTTGGGAGAGATTAGATCATCCTCTGAAAAGGCAGGTAACAGTTAAACAGAAAACCATCAGAACTGTCAGGCACATGATAGTAAGTGCTGCAGACATTCAAAGGAAGAAGAAATTGCTGGGGTGTAGGTTGAGCTAAAAAGACTTTCAATGAGAAATTTAAACTGGTTCTTGAGATATGACTATGTTCTTTAAGATGGGCTGACTTGGAACCAATCAGTGTTCCAGGTAAAACTGACATCTACATACAATAGTATTTTTTATTATGTCTCCACTGTTCCTCTTGCAAGTGCCAAGTAATAGGCTGGCCAACTCTGCCCACTATAGTATGTTGAGCCACGGTCCTAAGGGTGCCACATGCCATAATTCCAGTAGTATTTGGTTACAAAAACTTAAATTAAATCAATATTATTGTTATGCGAAAATAGAGACTTATGCAGCTAAAAACAGAGTAATGGCTTCTTTACAATAGAGGAGAATACTATATGAGCATGTAACCTGACTTTCCCAACAAATTATTCAGACCAAATGGATTCTCTGATCCTCATCTCAACCCTGTCTTAGGTGGATAAATGTAAACTACCTGGGTAAAAGTTAAACTTGTTTACTTCTGCGTTCTTGCAGAGTCCTATGATCTCTAAGTGTCCCTGTCCATGTTGACTCTCAGGACTCAAGGTGACTGAGCACAGTCACAGCGCCTGGATGATGGCCTTGGGCCACACGGCACTCTGAATGAATTCAAGGAAGCAAGTGCTTAGGTACACATCCTGAAGACAACTCTGATCCCTGGCTAGCTTGTCACTACTCACTGGGCTTTTTCAGAAGGAGGGGATGACAGGCAAAGAAGGAGGGACCCAGAAGCTGATCCAAGGCCAGTTGGAATAAGGGCCAAGAGGAAGAAAGTCCAAGCACAGATATTTAAATAGACAGCCCTGACCCATGTGGGAAGCAGTTTAATAAATCAACCTGACATAGTGCATTTCCAAAACTCAGATGCTAGCCAATTTATTTCTGTCTGAAGGGCATTTCTGAATTTTCCTCTTAAAGATGGCATTCGCACGAGTCAGAAATATCAAGTTCAAATCCATATCCTGTTAAGATTCTGCTTATGCTGTTGTGAGAATTTAGACATTTTTTAGCTTTCGGCTTCAGTTTCTTCATCTACAAAGAGAGCCAGTCGGACTAGATAATCCCTAGTCCAGTAAACATGATTTTTAAAGTGGGGACATCACAACTCTGAGAAAATCAAGAACAAGCACCATAGAATCCGAACAGAGTGACTGGGCCCGGTGAGCCTCTAACAGTGGTTCTCAACCTTCCTAATGCCACGACCCTTTAATACAGTTCCTCATGTTGTGGTGACCCCCAATTTCATTGTTACAAATTGAACATAATTAAAGCATAGTGATTAATCACAAAAAAATATGTAATTATATATGTGTTTTCCAATGGTGTTAGGCGACCCCTGTGAAAGGGTCATTTGACCCCTAAAGGGGTCGCGACCCACAGGTTGAGAACCGCTGCTCTAGAAGGTAGTCATCAGAAAGTTCCCAAAAAGAAAATTGGGATAAATCCAGAATTATTCCATGGGAATATTTCTTATAGCTCTCCCTCTTCTGGGTTCTGCCTTACAGTCATACATAGATCTGTATAATCTTCCCAGAAGAGCTAAGAGTGATGATTCATAGAATGGGCATACCCATATAGCTATCTTCCCATACTTTCTACCTGGGAGGGTGGGAGATGGGAGTGGTGGTGTGTGACTCAGCCTTAACTACCTAGAGAAATGAAAGATTCCAAGACTTTCAGACCCTGGCCTCAGTAACTCAGCCAACCCGCTAAATATTTTGAAGTCTGAAACTTCTTTAATATACAGCCTAAAAACCTGAGTGATGTTTTATAGTCTCTACTTCAGTTTTATAGTGCTGAACGTTTGAGGAATACACAATATGTTTTAAGGCTCTCAGATACAATATTATTCCATTATAAAATCTTAACTAGAGTTTAAGTTGTTACTAAATAGTCAAATGGCATTGTAGAAAATTTAACCCAGAAAAATCTATAGTGGTTTCTAGAGCAGTGCATTCATCTGATATTCCCACACATCTTTGATATTTTACTTCTCCTAACTCAAAGTCCCTTGTTCACTAAATTTTCTTTTGTTATAAATCTAATTAAAGCCAGATTAAGGTTAAATTGCTTTGAAAATGGGTTTCATAAATGTGACTCAGAGTTTAAAACATCAATTACTCAAACTACAATAATCTTTGGCTTTATTCTTTGGCAGTCTTAGAATCACAGAATGTTTAACATCTGTATGGTAGCTGGCACATAGTAGGAATTCACTTACTCTTTCTAAGTTTCTCACCATTAACAGCTACCATTTAATCAGCAAGTAAACAGGTCCGTCAGGAATTATACACTTTGCATGTTATCTCTTAATCCTCACAACAACCCTAATTAAGCAGTAATATCTCCATTTTACAGATAAAGAAACTAAGGTTCAAAGTAATACAACAGCTGCTAAATGGCTGAGAGCGAATTTGAGCTCAGGTCTCACCAGAAATACTCCCACTAAGCTTGTCCAGAGAGTGCAAAGTTTAGGAAGCTGGACAGTGGGGTCTAGACCTCACCAGCTGTTATTTACACCCACATCCTTTACTGACAAAGATGACAACAGATGTGGGTATGGCCTGTGTGTGCTGGTTACCCTGAGAGGGCAATGCTGCACCTGAAGCTGAAATACTTGACCAAAAGAAGTAGGGCAGGGAGTGGCATCTGACATACACCACAGCCCCCTAGAGCAGTGGTTCTCAACCTTCTGGCCCTTTAAATACAGTTCCTCATGTTGTGACCCAACCATAAAATTGTTTTTGTTGCTACTTCGTAACTGTAATGTTGCTACTGTTATGAATCGTAATGTAAATATCTGATATGCAGGATGGTCTTAGGCGACCCCTGTGAAAGGGTCGTTCGACCGCCAAAGGGGTCGCGACCCACAGGTTGAGAACCGCCGCCCTAGAGTGTGGTCACTGCCATACTCCAGGCTCTTGGGCAACATCCCCTTTAAAGTGGGCCTGTCCCTATCTGAGGGTCTGATCAGTCCCTCCGTTAACCTCCAAGAAGAGCATTTCTAGAAGGCATCACACCCCCTACATAGGCTTATTCTTACCCTGGGGAGGACTTGCAGCAACTCTAACAGCCAAGAAGTCCACCAGCAGTAACAAGTTGTAGCAAGCATGCTACTAACCTTGGTGACAACAGAGATTCCTGGCTACAAACACATTTTTGCACATCTCCCACCCCAAGGACATGTTCTTGCCCCAGTACTTCCCCTTCAGAATGTTTGCTTGAACAAGTACCTCAAGGAAGCCACCAGCTCCAGGGGGCATCTGATTGCAGAGAGAGAACGCCAAGGACCGTGTCTTCCCTCTGCTGGCCCAGTCATTTCTGCACGAACAAGTTCAAATTCTCCCTATGGGTAGCTACACATCTAGGCACTCCTAAGTATTCAGACACACTAACCCTCCTCCATTAACTGACTTAACAGAAACCACCTTTCACTTCAGATTTACAGCTTAACAATTCTTTCCAAAGCAGATATAAGCAGCTGGCCAAGCCGGCAGACCACTGGCCAGCGGCCTCCCCACCCCCAACTAATTCTAATTCCTTTACTTAACCAGCAGGTGTTAAAAAAAAAAATCCAAGATTCAGGGGCCCACAATATTCACCGATTCCAAAGTTCTTAATTGCTGAACTCAAAATCCAAATTCCCATTCGCCTCTCATAAACACTAAGTCCTCTCTTGACCGTGCCTGCACTTTGCTTTCTCCGCTCTGTTGGTCCTGGAAGAGCCTCAATTCAACTAAAGTCGCGGGGGGCGGGGGCGCTTTGGTGAGTTTATTTTTCGGTAGCACAGATCAAGAATGCAGCCCCACTGCGATTAAGTCGACTAAGCTCCCAAACACCCTTCTCTCCAACCTAAACAGTTTGATCATGTGGGAACCAAACACTATCTAAGAAAGGAAAAAAAAAAAAAAGGAGAAGCTGAGAGTGCCGGTCTCCGCTTTCTCCTGGGAGGCGCCCGGCTAATGCTGTGCTGGAAGGGGGCTGTCACTTCCAAACCTGGCTTGCAAAGCGCCAGCCCAGATCGGACATGTTGCTTTCACCCCTCGGCTGCGCCTGCCCACTGCAGGCGCCCAAAGGGTCTCGGGTGCCGCCGGGCGCTTTGGGGCCTGGGCTGGGGGCATGGCTGGGGGTGGCGAGCACACCATTCGGGGGGGGCTTGTTTTCTCTGCAGATATGGCCCCTCGAGCAGGTGCTGGGTTAGTCCCATCATTGGGGGAGGGGGGAGGATGTTAAAGTATCTCGTGCAGGAGCACCCGCCCCGCAGGGAAAGCCACACGGGACGCGATGGAAAGTGACTTTCCAACTTCTGCGGGGCTCGCGAGCCTGCAGGGGGACGGGGAGCTCCGTAAGTTTGGAAAAGGCCTGGATCTTCCTGGAGCAACACTCCCGGTAACCCCACTGCAGCAGTGCAGCGACCCTACAGCCCAAGTCACCCCGCCCCAACAACACACACGTGAAGCTCAGCGAAGCGTGCCACCTGCCGGGTTCCCAGCAAACATGCCCGGAGGGAAGGACCACCGGAAAGTAGGCGTTTAAAAAAGAAAAGAAAAGAAAAGAAAAGAAAAAGAGTAATACTCTCGGGGCAGAGAACAGACCCGCCTGGCACCGGGGCCGCGGTGCGCAGGAGTCGGCCCTCGGGGTCTCCTCCTGCCCCGGCTGCCTGTGGGGAGGCCCAGCTCCAGGCGGAGC
>NW_005353838.1:5565678-5595318 GCF_000412655.1 Myotis brandtii | reverse complement strand
GCCCGGAAGCAGCGGTGCGAGAGGCCGGCAGACGAGCTCTGGGCCGCGCAGCCCCATCCGGGGGGTCCTCCTGGAAATAAGCACGTGAATGGTGGTTGCCATTCGGGCGCAGAGCCAGAAAGGCGTTCACTACCTGTTAGTAAAGGAAAGTGTTGGTGAGGCGCCGGCCCTAGTCGCCTGAAGCAGCGTGTTTTTGCAGACCGAGGCCCACGTGCAAATGCAGACTTCATTCATTCATGCCACAAGTGTTTGCTTCTGCACACGTGTTTATGGAGCGCATGACGCATGCCGCCAGATTCTTGGGGAATAGAGCTGCCTAGATTGTTCTCGGCTCTCAAGAATAATAATGGCACAAACTTTGATAATGCTGTACAACTTACAGCTCGCAGCTATTCTCTCGTTTACTGCTCCTAACACTCCTGTGAGATGGGTATTTTCTTTTTGCAGACCAGAAAACTGAAGCTCAGCCTGGGCCAGAGCTTGTGGGAGACGCCACACTGGTGTCAGCAACCTAAAACGTGGTCTCCAGGTGTGCTGAGGCTGGGAAGCCCCTGCACAGTAAAGGATGGGTTGTTTCAAGTGTACCCACGAAGCTCAGGAACGCTTCCTCCCTGCCCCCCAATTCCCAGAACTAGTTGTAAGAACTTCCCTCCAGGAGGCGGTTCTGAGCTCTGTGTGGGTGGCCTAAGGGTTCCTGCCTCCAGGACTGGGGCAGCGGCCTCCATGGAGATGTTGACCCCTGGGGTGACTTTATCCTGTAGTGGCTCTTAACCTGAGGAGAGAAAATTCAAGTGAATTTGGATGACAAAAAAAAATTTACATTTTTTTTAGCCTCTGACATTTAGCATTTCCTTTCATTATGAATGAAGGATATCCCACAGTGACAGTAGGATAAGTATCTACGACTCCAGTAGTCTCCAGTAGAACCCACAGGTTCTTTACATCACATCACAGTTGTTGCAAATAGCTTAAATTACAGTAGTTATTAAGTAGACCCTCAGCTAGATCTTACGTCAGATGTCAATTAAAAAGTATGTGTACTGCGGGGCTGGCATGGCTCCGTGTGACCTATGAACCAGGAGGTCATGGTTCAATTCCCGGTCAGGGCACATGCCCAGGTTTCGGGCTCCATCCCCAGTGTGGGGCCTGCAGGAAGCAGCCGATAGATGATTCTCTTTCATCATTGATGTTTCTATCTCTCTCCCTCTCCCTTCCTCTCTGAAATAAATAAATAAATAAACAAATAAATAAAATATATATTAAAGTATGTGTATTGCTATAGTACAAATTTTTAAACACTGTGTTAAATGTATTTCAATATCATTGGTTTTCATGTCTTTTATGCATTTAAGAACCTTGTTCTGAAAAGGGGTCTGTGTCATCAGCAGCCTGTCAAAGGGGTCCCCGGGGACAAAAATGGTTGCCCTAGCTGGTTTGGCTCAGCGGACTCAAGGGTCCCGGGTTCGATTCCAGTCAAGGGCATGTACCTGGGTTGCGGGCACATCCCCAGTAGGGGGCGTGCAAGAGGCAGCTGAATCGATGTTTCTAACTCGCTATCCCTCTCCCTCTCCCTTCCTCTCTGTAAAAATATCAATAAAATATATTTTTTAAAAAAAAATGGTTAAGACAGTGCTAGGCCAGAGGCTCCTGGGGTCCCTGCATGGGAAACAGGAGCACAGAGCAGTCCCAGAGAAGAGCTGGAGCTCTGTGTGTGCACGTGGGGGTGGGAGTGAGGTGCCACACTGGTATTTGTACCAAGGGAGCAGCCGGTGCTAAAGAGAAAAGCCACCTGAACATCATCAATGGCTCACAGGTGGTGACAGCAGCCAAAGTGAGTCCCTCAGCATAGCTGGGGGTAACTTACCTGCCAATCAATAACTCTAGTCATATGCAACCAAAAGTGGGATGCAGCAGGTTCCAGTTTAATAGACAGTCTTGAAGGTCCATATTTATAGCAATAAAATATGGAGTGCTACTGAATTGAGCAATGCTGTGTAGGAGAAGGAAGGAATAAAGAAAAGCAAGGGTGAGAGACTTGTTCTGGAGTGATAACCTTGTGATAACAAATGTGTGATAACCTTGATGAGGCTGAGAAACTGTTGAAGACTATAAACTAGTAAACTAGGAAATATCTGCAATATGTTTTTCCATGCAAGTTGGTTGCAAGTTTGCCTTCCCTCTACATGTTAAACATGTACTATTCGAGAGAGACAGGTCCAAGCTATTATAAAGCACAATGAACCTCACAGGATGGTACTCAGGGGAGCCACTGATAGAACTGTCATAGTTGAAGTACTTCTGAGCTGGTTCATAAAAGCCTTGCCCTGTGTTCCCTAAGTTCAACTACATCCTACCCCCCCGCCACCACCACTCCCCTAGGACACACCAGCTTCCCCACAATGCAGCAACTAAGGGGCTAAGCCCTTAAGCCCTGGTACAGCAAAGGCTCCTTCTGATTGGGTGTCCTTGTGTCGCACCAGCTGTTAACTATACTGAATATCACCCCTTTCTTCCAAAAGTCACTTTCTTCCCAAGATATTTAGTAGATGATGTTTGACTAGCCCAGAGTGATCTACTTGATCCCAAATACTGACTGTGCTCAAGTTGAAGTCTTAAACAATGTTAAATTTAAAGATAGCAATAAAATATGGAGTGCTACTGAATTGAATGATGCTGTGTAGGAGAAGGAAGGAATACAGAAAAGCAAGGGGGAGAGACTTGTTCTGGAGTGAGCTGAGTGCCCATCACATGAAAAACAGCCACACGGCCACCTCTACCCAGCTCCTGCCTAGGGTGCCAAACATACTTGAAGTTGAGTGTAACTCAAGGACTCGACAATAATCTCATTGAAGACGGTCAGCTCTTCCTGACTGATTAACTGTAACAATAAAGTTTTTGTGAATCAGTTGTCATTTCCGTGGCACAGACATAAGTGAGAAGTCTGACTAAAGGGAGATGCTTCAGGATCTACTAGGACAATGTCAGTCTCTGGGGCCAAAGGAATGAAGGAGTCAAGAAACCTAAAAAGGATGAATTAAAAGCCCAGGAAGGGAGGTACATAGTTTAAATGAGAAAAAAAAATCTGGGACAAGAAGACACTTGCCTGGAACCAAAGGAAGAGAGATAGCTTGATAATAAAGATGTGCTGACTATATAGGGCATGGTGTGTGTGTGTGTGTGTGTGTGTGTGTGTGTGTGTGTGTGTGTTGTGTGCACGCGCACGCACACATGCACACGCATGTATGAAAAAACAACCATGGCATGTTCCCAAGAAGGCGGATTATTAGAAAACAAACAAAAATGATGATCACATCATAGAAGAGACCTACAAACTGGAAATTTTAAATAAAAAGGCAGTGCAAGCTATGAATAGAGTTATTTGCTCAGATGAGAGCTTCTGAATTTTTAAATTTCCCAATGCACTTTTCAAAAGAAAAATATTTCTTTATCTCACCTTTGGTAGGGGAGCTTTCAAGTAATTTTAAACTATTGGTCACCTGTGGAGAAGTCTGAGGAACTCACGTCATGCCTGATATAATTTCCATTTCCTGGGACCTACTTTAATCATTTTGCCATCAGTTTCACTGTTACGTTGACTTCATTATCACCAACAGCAGAGAATATCATATTTGCTACTTTTCATCAACACAGAAACTATCTATTGGAACATCTCCATTCTCCTGCGGTTGTGCCTACCAACCATTTCACATGTTCCCTGGAGCCCTTCAGAGAAAGGTCACGTACCAGAATGGTCAGCACGAGGTCTGTGGAACCTTGCTCAAATGCTGCCTCTGATGATGGCATCTACCCCCACAGCGCTGACTTGCCTTAGGATTAATAAAGTTAATGTGATCTGAAGCACTTGGGTGTTGTGCTAATACCAGAACTTCCACCTGTCTGCAGGCTTTCAAAATCTGGCTTTTACGTGTGATGCATTGACCCTGATATATACCTATACATATATCCTGTGAACTGGATAGCTAAACTATTTCAAATAGGGATTCTACTATTCAATGGCAGATTTTTTGGGGGGGGTCTCTTTAAGTATCCAGGGGTTTTCCTTCCACATTGAACCTTTGTTTTGATGCCTTTGTTTTGACATTTTGTTTGTTCTAAGTCACAGCACATCTTTTGGGGCAAATCTGCCTTTGGTTGGGATCAGGAGAACCCAAATTGCCAGCTATACCTTATTTGCACACCCAGAACTATTTTATTTATTTAATTTCCAGTTTTGTTGAAATGTAATTGATATGTAGCATTGTAGAAGTTTAAGGTATACAATATAACGATTTGATACTTGTGTACATAGCAAAATAATCACCATAATAAGTTTAATTAGCATCCATCACCTCAAATAGTGTAATTTTTTTCTTGTGATGAGAACTTTTAAGATTTACTCTCCTGGCAATTTTCAAACATACAATATAGTATTGTTAAGTATAGTCCCAGGTTGTGCATTACCTCCCCAGAACTAATTTATCTTATTAACTGGAAGTTTGAACCTTATTACCACCTTTTCCCACCCTTACCGCCTGCCTCAGGTAACCACTAATGTGTTTTCTGTTACTATGAGCAATTTTTTCTAGATTTCACATATAAGTGAGATCATATAGTATTTGTCTTTCTCTGTGTGGCTTATTTCACTTAGCTTCATACCCACAAGGTTTATCCATGGTGTCACAAATGACAGGATTTCCTTTTTTTTTATGGCCGATAATTTTCCATTGTATGTACACCATGTTATCTTTTCTTTTTTAAGGGAGGAGAGAGGGAGAGAGAGAGAAACATCGATGTGAGAGAGACTGATCAACTGGTTGCCTCCTGCACTCGCCCTGACCCGGGCTAAGGATCAAACCTGCAAACCTACATGCCCTTAACTGGGAATCAAACCCTTGACTCTTTGGCCCATGGACCGACACTCTAACCCAGCCATGGGCAAACTACGGCCCGTTTGAAATGAATAAAACTAAAAAAAAAAAAAAGACCGTACCCTTTTAGGTAATGATGTTTACTTTGAATTTATATTAGTTCACACAAACACTCCATCCATGCTTTTGTTCCGGCCCTCCGGTCCAGTTTAAGAACCCATTGTGGCCCTCGAGTCAAAAAGTTTGCCCACCCCTGCTCTAACCACGGAGCAAACCAGCCAGGTCTATGCTACGTTATCTTTATCCATTCATCAATCAAGACTCTTAGGTGGTTCACCCACATATATTTTAAAGTAAATTCACTTGAATGTTTCTAATTCACTTACAGTGAGCTCATTAAAATGTGGTAGAGTATTTCACATTGCTATCTTAGGTGGGATTCTTTTTTTCAAGTTTGTTTTGAGGAAATTTTTCTATGCCAGGAAGTCGCATTTTGCCAGCAAGCCAGAAATAAACTCAAAGCTGTAAGTGAATCAAGTTAAATTTAAAATTGAGCTCCCAAGGCTGAGGTGAAACCCTCACTTGGGAAATTTGGCTTTCCGTCCCCAACATCATCAGAAACAAACATGAAGCTATGTATATCTCATGCCACACACCATGCAGTCTTGGAAGGCCAAACGTGGAGATGTTTTAAAAATTAATTTCAGCCCTAACTGGTTTGGCTCAATGGATAGAGCGTCAGCCTTCGGACTGGAGGGTCCCAGGTTCGATTCCGGTCAAGGGCATGTACCTTGGTTGCGGGCACAACCCCAGTGGGGAGTGTGCAGGAGGCAGCTGATCGATGTTTCTCTGTCATTGATGTTTCTAACTCTCTATCTCTCTCCCTTCCTCTCTGTAAAAAATCAATAAAATATATTTTTAAAAAAATTAATTTTATTAATTTAAAGGAAATTTTTATTTGCTTTCTATAAAAATGTCTTCAGTAGGGAACACATGCAAGCAGATTCTCATTTAGAAGTTAAACTCGTGGTCTCTGGAGTCTATCAATTCAAGGCAAACACTCGAGGAAGACAGCTTAGCCTCACCCACTTCCCATCTGAGTGACTGAAGCAAGTTCCTCTACGTCTCTAGGACTCAATTTTCTAATCTGTAAAATGGCCAGAATTCTTAACTCACACGGTTGTTACAAGGATTAAATGAGATTATATATTACATGTGATATATGTAGCACAAGGTCTACTATTAAATATGTGCTACTATAAAATGATAGCTGAGAAAACGAAATAGAAGAAAATATACTAGAAAATGAAATAAGAGAGGACTTCTGGTAACGGGCATTAAACACAGGGAGACAGAATATGCAGATGAAGTCATCTGTACTCCACATTCGATCCATGTAAATAGGCAGGGCAAACCATTCCTTCCCATTATAGCTTGGCAGAAAATCCCTGTTAGACTGCAGCTTCTCAGTGCCTGGGGTTTGGGTGGAAGCAAGTTTGTGCTTCACACTGGCTCTGGACCACTTCCATCTCTTACCAGTGTTCGGAGAAGCAACAATGGGTCCCCAACTCAGCATCACAAGTTCAGAAGAGAGAACCAGTTCAGAGGACTAGGCAGCGAGGAGGCCCGGTAGAAGAAAGAGATGAAAGGTGAAGGACACTCCCAAACACATTGTTTTCTCCCTCATTTCACAATCTGTTCGGCCACCAGGGGAGTTAGTGCTAAGGATTATCCAAAATCACAGCCAACTTAAACATCGTTGTTATTTTGTTTGAAGCTTTATCTTATTAAATATATCTTACAGCTTATTTTTTATTTTTTAAAATATTTTTTATTAATTTCAGAGAGGAAGGAAGAGGGGGAGATAGAAACATCAATGGCGAGAGAGAATTATTGATTGGCTGCCTCCCACACACCCCCTACTGGGGATCAAGCCCACAACCCGGGCATGTGTCCTTGACCGAAATTGAACCTGGGCCCCTTTTAGTCGGCAGGTCAACGTTCTATCCACTGAGCCAGATGGAGTAGGGCATTTTACAGCTAATTTTAAATAGCTTGTACTACTTTAAATGAATTGGCATAGTAGTTAGGAGGACATAGGGTAATCAGACCTTCAACTTCAAAATCTCTTCAAAATTTTTGAATCTGGAAAGCAAGGCATTGGCACATGAATAAATACTGTATTTAACAAGTCGCTTCTACTGGCACATTAACAAGACATTTGAAGGCAATATAATAAATTCTGCCCAGTGCAGATACCATTATATAGAACAAACAACAAAGAAAGGGGGGAAAGAATGCAGAAATCTGGACCACCTAAGAGCTGGGAATGTTCCTATAACCGTGGCTTTGTGGTCCCAGATCACATGATCAAAAAGTGAGGGGCCAAATGGCTCTGCATTGTGGTATGTATTTCAGGACATACCCTGGTGGAAAAGGAGAAAAATGGGCTCTCTGATACTTAGACCACATTTCCTTTCCAAAAACCTTTAGAAAGTCGGTGCAACTCCACAAGACAAAAGCCATTGTCCTAATTTTGTATCTGGAGACATCGAAGCAGGAACTCTTCGTAAGAGAGGAAGTCAGTGTATCTGTGACCAAATTAAGACTCAGGATTTCCCCGCTTCTGATTTCATCCACGAGGCCACACCTTCGTACCTTTCTTCAGCCTTGGCCCACAGAGTCCACTGAGACCAAATTTCCTGCCTCCCAAACAAGGAAATGGAGCAGTTCACAAAGTGTGATCCTGATGGAGAAGTGTTCTCCGGCAGGAAAGAACACAGTCACCTTCTATCGCTTGGGTCACAGTGATGGCGAACCTTTTGAGCTCGGCGTGTCAGCATTTTGAAAAACCCTAACTTAACTCTGGTGCCGTGTCACATAAAGAAATTTTTTGATATTTGCAACCATAGTAAAACAAAGACTTATATTTTTGATATTTATTTTATATATTTAAATGCCATTTAACAAAGAAAAATCAACCAAAAAAATGAGTTCGCGTGTCACCTCTGACACGCGTGTCACAGGTTCGCCATCACTGGCTTAGGATGAGCTGTTCATCCATCAGCACACGCTGCTGGTCCCTCCGCTGATGGAGGATGGAAAGCACAGAAAGGCCACCCCGGGGATCCGAGCCCTACCTAGCCCATCAAGCCAGGATGAATTTTTCAGCCTTGGCCCCCCTGGGAAAGTCTCCACCCACTGCTCCAGAAGAAGTTTACTTTCCCCAAGCAGCCAACCCTCCCTGGTTGCTGTTGGTTACAAGAAACCGTTGGGTAAACGCCACATTGGTTGAAAGGGAGGTAAGAGAGAAGGAGAGACAGTCAGCTCTTTGATTGAAGGGCTATTAGAATTTCCTACTTTACAC
This sequence comes from Myotis brandtii, assembly GCF_000412655.1. NCBI lineage: Eukaryota > Metazoa > Chordata > Mammalia > Chiroptera > Vespertilionidae > Myotis > Myotis brandtii. Next base: position 5,587,083 of record NW_005353838.1, on the reverse strand, counting down.
TCTGTAAATAACCAAAATACATCTATTTCTCTGAGACTTTCTTTATGTGCTGACTAGTCAGCAGGCGATGTCTTTAGTGGTTATACACAGTTTCAATTTGTATTTTTTAAAAATAATTCAAATTCAGGAAAAATAACTATGTGTATTTTTAAACTATATTCCAAAGTTTACATATTTTCAAATGTTCATTAAAAGGATGTGTACGTGTGTGTGTAGTATATATATAACAGACATATTATAGCCATCAGCCACCTAGGATAAATATCCAGAGGAGAGGAGCATTAAGTAGACATTCTATCCTCTGCCCAGCACTCCCCTCCCAGACTCTAACACTCTGCATACACCTCTCTCCACTTTATATTGAGCGATACTGTGATTTATCTGCTTACATGCCTGTCTGCTACTACACTGTTAGTTCCTTCAAAGTAGGGACCATGCTTAATTCATCTCTGTATCCCTCATACCAATAACTAGACTGGGAACATGGAAGCTACTAAAACATGACTGACTACGGCACCTAACGGTTTTCACTAATCATCACTTTTAAGCCGGTAGACTTTTTTGAAAAAAAAACATAAAGCTATGTGTCTATTAGAAAATTAGTTAAAAAACAGCGTGTTTTTTTTTTAAAGAAAATGTGTCACCCTTGTATTACATGCTTAAAATGGAGCGTGCCCAAAACCCCTGCATCAAGTCAGCCAATTAAAAGGAGCCATTTTGAACTCAAGGTCTTTGATGCTACAATCCTGCCAACAATTCAGACAGCTAGGGAAAAGTGAAAGTAAACTGTATAACTTGGAGCGGAAATTCTTAGCGCAGGATTCTGGGAGGCTGGATGGAGAGTGGAGAGGAGGAGGATGGATTGGAGAGGAGGGGCATGAAGGCTGCAAACCCAGAAGTCCTTTGAGCAAAGAAAGCAGTGGCCTCCTAGAAGGGCTAAGTTCCCTATATGGGAAAATATATTTGATTCACTCTGGACTAATGTTCCAACATGCTCACGGTGCTACCACCTTCAGTGTGTCTCACCCTTCAGTCACCAAACAAAGAGAAGACACGAGAAATGGAGTAGGAAGATTCCGGTGATAGATTTCCCCTGTATTCCACCCCCTCCTCTAACCAACCCTCCCAAGAGTATATACCTGAGTCAGTCTGCCCTCTCCCCATTTCAACTGCACAGGCTCACATGGGAGGGAGCTCAATGGCAGCTAGGCCGTCTCAGGAAAAGATTGCTGGGACAAAGTACGCATTGAGTACCACCAAAGACGTGGCTGAGGCTTCCGAGCTTAAAGCAATACTACAGATGTGACTTTTTATTGCAATAAAAATTAAAAGACTGAGGAAATAGGTTTCTGTTTGCATTTGCAGGTGGTTCAAAGCCACAACTATAGTTTACAGAAAATTCAGGAGACATGGGTAATAGGTGAAGGAGTATGGTTATAGCAATGAGATGATAGACCATGAGGTAAATGATGGGAAAAGGCATCCAATATGTGAGTCTCGGACTTTAATGCTTATAGACAATATTGTTCCATATACACATCAATTTCCTCTGTGATTTATTCAAGGTTGATAGTAAAATTGTCATCTAAGAGTTACACATTTGAAACCTGTGCAATTACTCTCAATCATGATTCCATTTAATGGATCTCCCAATTGTTACTATTATTAAGCACTCAGGGCACACATAAAGGTGTCTTGGGAGTTTTCTTCTCCCATTTTCCCCCCATTATTGGGTAAGGGATTTGAGAAATATCTTGACATAATACTGGTCTTTCTCCAAGGTCATTAGAAAGGGTTTGAGGTGAACTCAGGATGGCCCCAGAGTTTTTTGACATTCCACTCATTGAAAGGTGGGGTCTTTCCCTTCCCCTTGAATCTGAACTGGACTTAGTCGCTTTATTGGTCAATAAAAATGAGCAGATGTGACATTCTGGGGCTTTCCCGGCTAAAGCATAGGAGCCTTACAGCTTATGCCTGGGCCTCTCAGAACACTCATTCCTGGACCCTGTGCCTCCAGGTAAGAAGTCCACCTCCCCTGGAGGAGCAACCATGAGGCCACATGGAGACGGAGAGGTCTGCTGATCCCAGCTTTCCCAGCCATCCACACCAAAGTGTTAGGGATGGGACTGAAGCCATCTCAGACCCTATAAACCTACCCAGCCACCAGCTAGATGCCACCAAGTAATCCCTGCGGACACTACGAGGAACGAAAGAATCAGCCAGCCAAGCCCTGCCTCAATTTCAGACCCACGGAATTGTGAGATATTAATAAAGTCGTTGTTGTTTCAGCTACTAAGGGGTAGTGATGAAGCAATAGGTAACCAAAACAGTTGTAATACAAAGTTCCCACACGGGACGACTCTGATGGTGGCATCAGCTTCTACTCAGCTGGCCCATCCTCTGCATCTTTCTCAGTGGGAGCAAGTCCATAGTTCCAGGCCGTGGTTGGCAAAGCTACTGAGTCATGCTCTTGCAGAAGTGTGATCAGTTACAGTTGCTTAAAGGCGACTAGAGTTTGGTGGATGATGATTTCGTGGTTCCATGACAAATTACCAATCGCTCAGTAATAGGTCTAAAACACGTGCAAATAGGGTAGGTTTTATACAGTTCTTCCTAGCGTCTAGCATGGCGGGTAGGGGAAGAGCAAAAAGCAGTCTGTCTGGCATTATGTGGTTGGTGATAGTGTCCACTGATCCACAGGGCGCTCGCTCCCTGACCCCACTTCGTCTTTAGTCTTTTATGGTCCCTAGTTACCATCAGTGTCACACGTACCCATCATCACAAATTTTTTAAAGGCACCGCAGAGTGTCTGGTAAGCAGGAGGGCAAGTCGCAAGAGTGTCACTCCAACACCGAGCATCAGAATCCCAGCCTGAGGGAAGCTTTCTAAACACTTAACGACTCCCGCACCCAAAGACTCCAAGCCGCCCTCTTCATTAAAGGCTTTGGCTTTTTTTTTTGTCCCTCTCCAGCTCTAGTTTCATTCTGTGAAAAGGTTCACCGCCTTATGTGCCATGAGCAGACAAGCTTATCGAATGAACTGTAAATCTCATCAGTTTGGCACCGTGGTTTCATGGGAGCCACGTAAACAATAGCTGGAGTTGTGTTAAGCTTCAGTGACTCCAACTGATTCTCAGTTTGGCTCATTTGTGCAGAACAGTTGGAGGTACAAAGCCAAGCCCATTAGTTGCCAGAGAGCGGTTCTAAGGGAGGAACGAGCCGTCGATCCCCAGGAGGTTTTCCATCCAAGCTCTCATGACAGAATGTTATTTATGACATAAGGTGTGTTATGTAACTCAAAGGAGTTACTCCATCTCCTTCCATTTCCTCAATATTCTGGATTTCTAAGGAGATCCTGGCAGTGCTTGCTGACATTGGAATTCGCTGGGGAAATGATCAGAGAGCGTCTCCAAGTTCCTCTGGCTCTTAATAGTGATTGAAGTGTGGTGCCGAACCCCACCCATGAGGTGTTAGGGTTTTGGTGGTGTTATGTAACTCAAAGGAGTTACTCCATCTCCTTCCATTTCCTCAATATTCTGGATTTCTAAGGAGATCCTGGCAGTGCTTGCTGACATTGGAATTCGCTGGGGAAATGATCAGAGAGCGTCTCCAAGTTCCTCTGGCTCTTAATAGTGATTGAAGTGTGGTGCCGAACCCCACCCATGAGGTGTTAGGGTTTTTGGTGTTTTTTTTTTTTAATGTAGCTGTACCCCAGATTACCTCTGAAAAAAAATGGACTTTATTAGTTTCAGCAACTAATTCAGTTCTATTTATACACTTTTACAGCAACACATCCATTTTCAGTGTGAATTACACTTGAAAGACTGTGAAATTCATGCAGTGACAGTGCTGAAGTCACACGTGTTCAGTCTCTTAAGCCGCACACGCCTAGTTTCCAGATGGAAAAATGAATATTCACCACAGCTCCATCAGGAACACCAGTTTCCCCTCACTCCCTAGCACTGGCCAGTGCAGTTAGAAAACTGTGCTCATTTAAGGCATTTTCTGGGCCTCCCAGCCTTGTACTTACATACCAGCTGAAACTGCCAGTGGAAATGAATGGGGATGATGATATTTGCCTTATTCCAGTTTTTTCCATAAGAAGGAGAAAGGCTGGAAATAAGCAGATGTGAAAACACTTGTCACAAATCAAAATGTTTACTGCTAGGTTCGGAGAGGCTGCCGGTGTAGAGGCAGTGAATCTGATATGTGTACTTAGCAAGATAAGTGTGTTTAGTGTGACAACCTTGGACAGAACTTTTGCAGGTAACCACTAGCAACTCCATATTTCTTTGTCTATTAGACTTTCTGCAATTCATAAACTTGGCTTCCAGAGCGCCTCTTGTGTCTACTTTAGTATAGACTCTCACACTAATACACTCCCAGCTTCAAGTCACTACACCCACCGGTAATACTAGTACAGGGCAGAAGGCCAAGAACAATGTCACTATAGGATTGAAAGATTTAGCTTTGTCAAATAGTTCATGTTATATTAAGGAAACTTTCCTTGGAACAAACTAAATGTCTAATGTTCTGGAAGACAAAAGAAATCATGCAATTGCTCTCAAATTGATCCCACGCATTTAAAAATATTTATAACAGGAAATTCATGAAATAATATACACGAAGATGACAGAAAATTACCGATGTGATTTTGTAAATGGAATGCACATCCATGAGTGCCATGAAAGCCATGAGTCAGATGAGAAGGAAGAAATAGAAAGAGTATAGATGAAAATGAGAAGAAACAAGAAAACATGGAAGTATGTTAGAGGAAGTGGTCAAGTTAGCATTCAACTTTCAGATGATGTCCAAATGTTGCTCTCGCCGAGCTCTCTTGTTTTGTGCTATATAGCATGTCACAGGATGGTCACCATCAAATCACATCCAGCTTTAGGAGCGATCCAAATTGAGCATGACAAATAGCGGCCAGGAGTTTAGGCACTTCATGCAGTCCCCCTTCCCCACTCTCCACAAGGCCTCCTTGGGGACAGCTTAAACACTCCATGAGGTCAGGCCAAACGAATGCATCTTCTTTTCAGGAACTCACCCAAAAGTGCCCCCCACCGGAGTGGGAATACCTTGGCCAGAAGAATACCAGTGACAGTGCCACTGTGCACTGCCCATGCTATGCACAGCTCTCCCCTGGACTAATGTATACTTCGAAGGAAAATGGGTGAAATGGCCCTTATTTCTAAGGTATTGTGCTGATGAAGAGGGACTTGTCTCCATGTTTGAGCATGGAGGCTAAATCCTAATCCCAAGTCCAAATTTATTTCACGAGAAAATGAGCATACCACTTTCTGAGTTCTCCTACTTCAATGTCTACAAAGCAGGTTAGGCTGACTTTGCTCTGACTGATATATCCAATTACATATGACATACAACAGCCATATCTGACCGAGTTGCTATGTTTAATTAAAGTTGGGCTTTTAAAAAAGGAATGAGAGAGGAACTGTATGGTACTCACTATGCAGAATTCTTAGTTTATTGACCACTTTAGAGATCAGAAAGTTTTTGTCCTAAAAGAGACCTTAGAGAGCACATAGAACTCAATCTTTTCATGTGTGTAGAGGTGAGGAAACTGAGGCCCATAAAGGAATTGGGATAGAATCAGGATCAGATTTTGAGTCTCCTTAATCTCACCAAGTATTTCCCCAGCAGACCAGGTCAGCACAGAAGTAGCACCAACACACTAGAATTCACAGGGCTCTGTAATAGAACGCAACCATGGAAGTTATACTGGCCCAAAAGTTCTAAGACTGTAGAGCAAACACTGGACCGAGGCTGAGAACATGACTGTGTCCTGGTACCACACTCCACCAAGGCGAGATCCCGTCTGCTTTAACAGGACACGATGCTCACCAGTCACTGCCACCCAGGCTCTACCTGAGGGCTCCAAGCCTTCCTGGTTTCATACTGCTTCTAATCTAAGGGTTTGGATGAGAAGAAACTGAGAGAAAGTAGACCTCCTGCTAGTAGGGAGAAGCTCTACCCTAGATTTTGCCTGTCTATCTCCATGAGCTCCCCCCTCAATCAATTCAAATCAACTTATTCTAATGACCTGCATCACACCTGCTCCTGGCATGAGTGTGAATCCAGTTTCATTTCTCATAAGTAAAGTAAATGATTCTAAATAAAAAACAATGTTTTTAAATAGTTAAAATATGAGTCACATGATCATTATTAAACAAAGCAACTTAGACAATAGAAGTCTACAAAACAGAAAGTGACATTTTCCACCCGTCCAATACCACTCCCCTGAGATAATCATTGTTAACAGTTTGGTTTACATCCTCCCTTTTACGCATGTAGGAACATGTTTATAAATGTTTAGCTGTTGAACCTTGACTAATGTTAAGAAGCTCCCCATTGAAGATCATAGTTCAAACTCCCTCTGAATAATCTAGTAAGCGCTACTTCGGGGATCCTAAAACCAACCAAACAAAATAATATACGTATGGAAGAGGCCAACCTGGCTTGCTGTGACTAGTTTTGGCAGGGGACTCCAAACATGCAAATAAGTCAAATCTGGTCACTTTAAAACAGGACTCCAGCTCTTACTAGAGTTAATAATAAGAACTATGGAACGGGAATCATTTTCCAATGCTCTTCTGATGGGTTTCAGGAAGCATAGAAAAGCTCTATTTAACACTAAATAGCATCTAATTAGGAATCTACTGGCACAATCTCTTTGGTGTTCTGCATTCTCTAGTGATTTTTCTTCAGTTACAAGAGTAACTATGGCTAGGGTGATGTTCCCCTGATATTTGGGGAGGTGGTTATAACCTGGTCTGATCTGAAGACATTCTCTCCGGTTTCATTATGACTAAAGCAAGTGCGTGCCCAAATACCTGAGGGTTGTGCCTCCACTTGCCACAGCTGAGGCAATGCAATCTCAGGTGCTTATTTGTTTGAAGGGCTCCCAAGCTGCTGAGCACCTGGCAGCTGCTCAAGAAGAAGGGACACCTGTACTTGGGGAAGAACAGCAGCTCCCATGGACCCTTCATGGGTCTATAATTAGAAGCAGATAACACCTTGCAAGCTGACTGCTGGCTCTCCTGGTCTCAGACGAGCTATTAGCTTTCATCTCTTCCCTTGCAGCTGAATATGACCCCTGGGGAGGCGGGGGGTACAGGAGTGTATATTTAGTACACGTGCTCAGTGAGGCTCTGTGCATTGTGGTCTGAGATACCAATGAGTCCTGTTTAGCCAGAAGAACAAAAAAGGTAAAGCCTAAATGATTATCAGAGCAAACCAAAGGCTGGGCAATTTGTGTGATTACCCCTCACTTTTCCTCTCAATTTGGCACAACTTTGACCTCTCCCCTAAACTTCACCACAACTTTCTCCATGTCCCTGGAGTGCTGTTTGCTGCCTCAGTTTCGTCACCTGCAGAATAGGGTTAGCAGTGCCTATCCCCAAAGGAGGATAAGTTGGTTCATGCCTGAGATGGGTGTTGAAAACATGGATTAATGGCCTCCAAATATCTCACTTACAACAATCTCAAAAGATTGCCCAATTTCTTCTGTTATCCTGGAATTAAAAAAACAAAAACCCAAAACCACAGTTACTACTTGAAATAAGCTAGAGCTATGCTTTTCAAACTGAGATGGACAAGTTCAGAAAGAATTTTTAAAATTGTGGTTTTTATTTGGATTCTGAGCTAAGAAAAGTAATATCAGAGTGTTCTGGGCCATTGGATGACAACCTTGCAATCAAACACTGTCTTGAGTTCAGCATCTGTCTGCATTTCTGTTTCAAAGAGACTAGTGTTAAACCTTCAGTGCTGTATCCAACACACTATACACATTGTATACAAGGCAATGTATTAACCCGATTGGACAACTAATATAATGAATCAGTGGATAGAAACCCAACGTAAAAACTAGCAATAATAGCAATGACAACAAACAATGATCCATCATATTCAAGATCAAAAGAATCAAGTCTACTAATGAAATATAAACAACTAATCACATCTCCCTAGCGCAGCCAGTGTGGCTCAGAGGTTGAGCAATGACCCATGAACCAAGAGGTCATCAGCTCGATTCTGGTCAGGGCACATGCCTGGGTTTTAGACTCAGTCCCCAGTAAGGGGAGTGTAAGAGGCAGCCAATCGATGTTTCTATCCCTCTCCCCTTCCTCTCTCTCTAAAAATCAATAAAAACATATTTTTAAAAATAAATACATCTCCCTATTATTAAACCCAACATCAGCAATTTAGTTTACATAAATATCTGTTGCTCGTTTGAATTTTACTGATTTTATAATTATGGATATTTAATTGGTAAATATATGTTGGTGTTATGCTTTTTAAGGGTCTTAAACCTAAGAAGTATATACCTGGTTTTGTGTGTGTATATATTTAAGTAATGTTACTTTTAAAAGTAATAATTTGAATCATCACTTGGGCTAACAAGAATTTTTTTCCATAAAAAAACAGTCTATAAATGAATATAATTTGAAAAACACTCAAGGATCAGCTGGGGTTTGGTTTATCAAATAGAAAATCTCATTCCAATGTTAGCTATTATAAAGGAATTTTGTCAGTAACTTTCAATCAGAGATTTAAAGTTGGTGGATCTTCCTAATTTTATTCAAAGTTTTCTTTTTCGATGCACATTTGTTCATATATTCACTTATTCACTCGTGAACCACTGAATACCTATTATTTCCAGGCACTGTGCAGGAATTAAAACAAAGAATATAATAGTATTTTCACATTCAGGGTTTATAGCATAGTTGATAAACTGAAGAAATGGCCAGTAGACATATATTTAACTGAGAGGTAAGAAGCCTCCTTGGGAAGAAAAACTCGAGCTATATGTGTTCATCTCTGAGCATGTCTGCCCAATTAATATGTTATTTATTCTTTCCTATTGATCTATACTTGTGATAGGTCTATACTGTATTTTTTTTAATCCTCACCAGAGGATATGTTTATTTATTTTTGAGAGAGAGAGGAAGGGAGAGAAAGAGAGAGAGAGGGAGAGAAACATCGATGTGAGAAACATTGATGGTTGCCTCCCATACTCACCCTGACAGGGAATTGAACCCCCAACCTTTTGGTGTACAGGGACAATGCTACAACCAACTGAACAACCCAGCCAGGGCAGTGCCATACTATTTTAATAAAAATCTTTACAGTACATCAGTACATTTTCCAACCTGGAAAAGTCCTACATCGTTTTTCTACTTTTTCAGGATTTTCCTGGATACTCTTACATGGATTTTTTTTTTCCAAATGAACATTACAACATTTCTGTCTGGTTCCCCTTAAAAATCTCATTAGCATTTTCATTATGGATGTGTCAAAAATATTAGAGCTTAATTTGAGGGGATTGGCTTACTACTAATATTGTGTCTTTATTAGTAGGCATATAGAGCATGTTCTCCATGTATTCAAAACCTCTTTTTCATGTGTCAAAAAGTAAGTTGGGTTTCTTTGACATACTGGTGTAGCATGTTTCTATTCCTCTGAATTTTATGTTTTGTGTGTGTATATGTCTTACTGTGGGGCACGGCTACAGTGTTTTGGCCAGGTTCAAGCCTTGGACTAATGAAAGGACAGGGTCCTCTCATTGCCACATGCAAGTCCCAGCTGGAGGGCAGGGCCCTCCCAGCACAATTATAGCCAACAGCTATGGTTGTAAGCTTGAACCTATGGTCCGAACACGTGGCCCCACGTGCCTTGTGCTAGAATTCAGGTGCATGTCGTTGAGTAGGGTTGAAACTCACGAGAATGCTGTAAACAACGTGATCACGCCCCTACTTTGCCTCGTGGCATCTGCTATAAAATAAAGACACGGCTTGTGGGTGCTGGCGTTGTCTCCTCTTCAGGGAGCAGTGTCCCATCGAGACCCAGCTTTCATTCTCTTGCCTGTCTTTTCTCAATCCTTTCACCCCCCACCCCCACTCAGGATCACCTCTGGCCGTAACAAGTGGCGCCTGAGCAGGCCCTTTGGCCGTAACATCTTACTGTGAATGAAATCTCTATTTTTAGTATATTTTCCACTTACTGCTTGCATACAGGCACTGTATTGATCTGCATAATTATTTTGTAAGTGAGATCCCTAAATGAGTACTTCTGAAGATTACTTCCAAGTCTTTTCACCTGAATGCCCTGAATGGCAGATGCCATTTTAACTGATGTTAACTCAGAATTTCTCTAAATCTCTTATTTTTCCAATATTTGTATTTGACTCCTGAATATGGAATTGTTGTAATGTAAGTAAGTTTGGAGATCCAGTTTGGTTAAGAAAATTGATTCTCTAGGACAGTGATGGCGAACCTATGACACGCGTGTCAGAGGTGACACGCGAACTCATTTTTTTGGTTGATTTTTCTTTGTTAAATGGCATTTAAATATATAAAATAAATATCGAAAATATAAGTCTTTGTTTTACTATGGTTGCAAATATCAAAAAATTTCTATATGTGACATGGCACCAGAGTTAAGTTAGGGTTTTTCAAAATGCTGATACGCTGAGCTCAAAAGGTTCACCATCACTGCTCTAGGATGATATCTAATACATATTTCACAGTATGTTCATTCCAACTTGACAAACAGTTTTTCAGATGCCTCCCTTGGTATAGGCTGTCTTCTAACAGTTTTGTAATTTTTGAAATGAGGATTATTTTTATCTCCATTTAAATACGTATCTCATATAATATCTTGTTATAAAACAGCAATGGAACAGGTTTTTAACCTTTATGTTACACTTTCTTCAGTCAGATGCCTTCCAGTAACTTTTAACTTAGTGATAACATTTAATAATAACACACTGTTTCGTATTTCCAAACAGTGACAGGTCAGAAGCAAAAATCTGGTTGCTAATCTGCTCTGCTCGTGCCCTGTCAAACTCTAGCCTGTGAGCAGAAGTTTGGCATTTTTGTTCTGCTTGCTCACTGCTTTGGCCCAAGGAAATGAGTTGGATGAGTGCCCTTCTTTTTTATTCAGAGATGCCATAGATTAATTTTAAAGACTTCCTTTCATCTACATAACAGAATGGGTTCAGATAGCCTTTTAAGCTATTATCTGCAGTTTGGAACTTTGCGCTGGAAAGTCACAGCGATCACACAAAAGGGGTCTGTTAGGAACACTGAACAATGAGAGTTTGACATTTTTCTCCTCCTGCCTCCAGAAGAGAACCAAAGCAACTATTTTATTGCATTTATGCATTTCATAAAAGAATGTGGGGTTATATTTATATGCCAGCAGGCTTCATGGAAATGACAAAACTGTGCAGCTTGGTTAAGGGGACGCGCATGAGGGCCTCATTCCCCCTGAGGTGGTTGGAGGAAAGTGGCAGCAAACTGGCCTGTGCTCTCCTAGGCTCTCAAACTGTGCACTTGTTTAAATGTTAAGAAAAATAGGAAGCAACGCCTCATCTAGGACGAGATGCAGCCTTATTTTGTAAAGGGAGGGCCATGAGGGAGGGGGAGAAGAGCAAATAGTGTGCAACATTCAGAATGTTGGCTGAAATGAGGCCATGTATACAAATATTTTTTACAGAAATTCAACACAAAAATTTTCATTTTGCCCTTTCACGTAAGTGTGTCTTGGTTGCATTCGGTTTTTTTGTTGTTGCTGTTGCTTTTTCCCCCGTTTCCTCTCTTGACTTCATTGATTCTGTGTGAGCACATTCTTTGAATATAAATTGCTTTAAATTAAGAGTCACCTGAGCCCAAAAGCCCACCCGGGCTCAGGAATTAATTCAATTCTCAGCGTAACAAGGTGAAGGTCTGGCACAAAGGGTTTCGTGTCCGGCTGCCCTTCCAAAGGAGCTCGGATTTTCCAGGACAATCTCTTCTTTGAACCCAACATGAAAACACATTAGAGCTCTTTTTGGAACAAAGAAATATACATAGGAAATAAAGACATTGTTTCATCAAGTCCTCACCATCTACTCTGACGTAAGCTGGCTAGGAAAGAAAGAGTCTCCTTCCGAGAGGAAAGTGAGTCCGGCCTGTTTTCTCCATTCTTAATCCTGCTAAACTTGGTTGGTATTATTTTTTTAAAACGTGGAAGCAAGCTTCCCCGTTTTCTCTTCTGGGGAGTTTGGTCCCAATTCCCCCCATTCATCCTGCACAGGTTGTGAGCGCCTGCCATTCAGCAGGTGGGAATCCCTGACTGGGTAACCGGGCGGCCCCATCCCCTTATGTGGGCTGCGCTGACACTTTACTTTAATCACATTTATTTCAGCCGATTCTGCCTTATTCTGGGATGAGGAGGAGCCTTTGCTGTCTGAACCTGGGCTGCTCAGAACACAGAGGAGGGCAACATGCGGTCTTGTGGCCTGTCCTTCGTAAGTGACTTCCACCACCTCAGGCCCCGGAGGTGGCCTGGCTGGGACAGTTCAGACACCGTCTACAGCATGGCCTCTGACACACAGGGTGCCTGTGGTGACCCTCGAGCTCACCACTGCACACAGCCAAGAGGCCGACTTCTTCCTTCCTCTCTCCACGCTTACCCGATGCCCCCAAACCCCTCTCTGCCCAGCGACCCGCCCACAGGTCTGCAGTGACTCGGCCCGGCCCCACGCTGCAGCCCGTTGCCTCTGGAAGTCTTTCCTACCTTCTTTCAGTTCCTCTAGCTCAGTGGTTCTCAACCTGTGGGTCGCGACCCCTTTGGGGGTCGAACGACCCTTTCACAGGGGTCCCCTAAGACCATCGGAAAACACATATATAATTACATATTGTTTTTGTGACTAATCACTATGCTTTAATTATGTTCAATTTGTAACAATGAAAATACATCCTGCATATCAGATATTTACATTATGATTCATAACAGTAGCAAAATTACAGTTATGAAGTAGCAACGAAAATAATTTTATGGTTGGGGGTCACCACAACACGAGGAACTGTATTAAAGGGTCGCGGCATTAGGAAGGTTGAGAACCACTGCTCTAGCTGCTTCTTCCTTCTGGACTCTACTTGACATCTAGTCCTTGCTCTCCACCTACCAGTGCAGACTGGATGCCAGCCCTCCACCTACCCTCGTTTTTGGACAAAAACGCCAGCCCCCTTCCCTTCCGTGACCAGTCTGAGGTGCTAGAATCCCAGCCCAGTCAAAGGCTTGGGCGGTCTCTGCAAGGTGCCGGATAAAGACACACCCCAGGACATACGAAGACCGTGGGGTACACAGAATGCCCAGAGTGTGATCACTGACTCAATCACAGACTTCCGTTACTTCCTAATCTCAAAAGTAGCAAAAGTCTGGTCATGCTACCGTCTTGTACCTGAGGACACTTAAGAACACCCAAACCAAGTGTTGACAAAAGTCGCATGGTGTAGTTCATATTCAACTTGCCACCCACTTCAGCAGATACAAACGAAAGGGGATATAATAATCTGCCATTCTGAAACTGTTTCATTAAAGAGATATAAACTTAAAACATTTCTTCTACACTTATTTAGCACCTACCATAAATGGCAGGCAGGGGACCAGGCACCAGATAAGAGAAATGAATTAAGACATAGTTGGTTACCACAGGGACTTTGCAATGTAATAGGGGGAAGTGAGAAACAGCAATGAGGCTGGAAGAGATATGCACACTGGGGCAGGGACTTTGCAATGTAATAGGGGGAAGTGAGAAACACAAGCAGCAATGAGGCTGGAAGAGATATGCGCACTGGGAACAACGGGGCCTGCCGCACAGTTTAAGAGACTCTGAGTGGACGGGATGGGTCCTTCTCCAAACAGGGGCCCAAGGCCTACTGTGTTCCTGACACTGGGAATAGTTAAAAGACAGTCCCAGTTTTCAAGGAGCTCACCATCTACTAGGAGGTGACTCTGAAACAATGTGACACAGGGCGCACCAGGGACATATATGGGATGCAGTGGAACTCAGGGAAGAGGCTCTAACCATAGGTTCTCAAGATGTGTGACTGACCAATCAGAAGTGACTCCAGCCCTAAACAACTGGCTCCACAAGTGGCTATACCAGCTGATTGTGAAAGAACCCCGTGCCCAGCCCAGTCTGGATGGCCAGGGAGCTTCCTGGAGGAAGTGATGTCTGATTAGACACTTGGAGGACAAGTCAAAATTGGCCAGGCAAGGGCATTTCAGACAGAGATAACAGCGCACGCACACGCTTGGCGGAGTGAGCACACAGTGCCTGTCCGGAAGAATCGGCGTGCCTTCCCCCCACACGCCCAGGGAGCACGCAGGGCACATGCTCCCATGGGCTTATCGGCAGCAGGCCCTTGAAATGAGGCAGCCTGCTTGTCGAAACCACCTAGACACCATCAGAAGTGACACTTGAAGATAGTCAGGACTGGAAACAACACACACATGCACACGCCACTGCTGTTAGTAACCAGAAGCCCAAGATACATCCTAGATGATGAAGACCAACGCCGGAGCCGGGGACCCAAAGAGAGAGACGGTAAATAAAAGGAAGCTGACCAACCACGGAAAGTGGGAAATGGACAGGCTGTCTCAGGAAAGCCTGAAAGAGAAAAAAAAGGTGAAGATGAAACCATAAAACTGCTCCAATAAGAATCTAATTTGTGACTTAAGGTAAGACTGAATGCAAAAATGAAAATTGAATGGAAAAGGAGTAAATCTACTGCAACAAGTATAGTGGGCATCTATGGTTTCTGCCTGCTCAGACTCACCCCATTCCTCTGTACTGGAGCCCCTCTTTCCTGTGAGGGCCCCAGGCCCTGCGGTTCAGGTGGACCTGACCCTCCTGGCCCCTCCTTCTCCACAGGTGCTATTCTCCTGGGAATAGGACCTGGCCTGGCCCAGGTAGCTCATTCCCGCTGGTCCGTGATGGGTTCTCGGGTGAGCAGGTGGTGTAGGCCCAGCCAGGCAGTCTTTGCCAGGACTTTCCCGGTGGAGTTCAGTGAGGGAGCTCTTCCTCCCTGGGACTGGGAAGCAGTTGCATGTGAGCCTTGAGATCCTGGAGACCTTCCACACCAGAGGTGAGAGATGAGGTCTTGATTACATCCTTTCAGTCCCCGGAGCGACACCCATCCCTGGACTTCTCTGTTGTTTGAACTAATTCCCATTTTTGCCTGAGCTCATTTAAGTTAGAGTCTGTTGCTTACAACCCAAAAGGTCCCGGAAGAAAGGAACCTATACATGTTGAGTCCCCACTCTGTGCGGGCACGGTGGTTACTTTATCTGTGTTAACTCAGAAGAGATGCTGCCCTGTGACATTATGGACCTGCCAGGGCCTTGTGTGTTCTGAGATCACCAAGAAAAAAAATTCAGTACTGGCGATTAAAAAACTGTTGACTTAGTTAAAATGTAAGGGTGCTAAAGTCAGTAATTAAGATTATTAATATTATGGATTTTAGTGCAAAAAATCCAGAATAAACAAAACATCAAAATTTAAAATAAAGGCAGGATCAGACCCTGCACTTGTGTGACTCGTCTTCACTTGCCCACCCTAATTCCGGCCTTGCTCCTCAGGGGCTCTGTGCACCTTGTAAGATTTGTCACTTCCTGTCTGTGTTCCTGTCCTAAATAGCAAAACAATTAAAATGGGTGTGACTCCCGTGTTCATCTTTGGGGACACCATGATAAAGTAAAGCCAGAAACTACCTAAAAACAGTGCCTCCTCCCTGTAGAGGGGGCAGGAAGGGGGATGCACCCTGTACCCAATCTAGGATGGGAGGGAGGAGGACAGCTAGCGTGGATGATGGAACTCTCTTCCCTGCCGAGACAGCCAGAGGGCCTGGGTAGGAGGCCTCACTCACCAGTGTTGTTAAACATCGCACCTCTCTAACAACCCTCTCTAGTTCCCTGATGGAATTAACCAAACCCCCTGAGCTTTGAAGAAACCAGTGAGTAATGAAATGCACACCATGGTCCCTATTCTCTCTTCTCGGCCCTTCCATTCAGCCCTTTTCTAGGAGCCTGTGGGGCTCGTATCCCAGTTACAGACGTGTCCACATCGAGCTCCATGCAAAGCACAGGGAACGGGGCAGAAATAAAAAGAACAAGTGGGCTACCAACTAAGAATGAGACCAGCAAGGAGCGAGCTGGGGCCTGAGATCGACTCAAATTCTGCTACTAAACCATCAGTTTTTTCATCTGCAAATTGAAGATAATATTTCTGGCCTTGGTATATTAAGGTGCTCCTAAAAAATAAAGACAAAGCAAAATGGGGTTCAGATACAAGAAATTAATCTGTATATTTAGCTAGAGAATTTTCAAAACTTATTTTTATTGGCTTTTGATTTAACAAAAGGGTGGGGGAGTTCTTGGCACTATCTGTGATTTATACTGAATGAGAAAGCATGCCAACTTTACTATCTCCATAAAAATAATAAAAATAACTAACACTTTATGTGCCACATACCATATTAGGTTTGTTTAAAAATATTATCTCATTTAAAGGTAGAGTTTGCTTTTTTTAAAATAATGGAATTCAAATAAAGTTAAAGGAAATTTATATACCTTCTGTTTATTAAGAGATTCATTTTTTTCATTCATTTATTCATTTGACAAATACTTCATGTATGAATAAATAGATACTTTTTACTTCTACATGTTTAAGGCCTTATAGGGTTACTTCATGTTATCTTAGAAGACTTTGGAATTTACTTATAAAAAAGAAAAATGATTTAACCAATAACGTGATTATACTTACACCAAAAGTTAACTCAGGCTCTGAACTCAGAGTCAAATGTATTCCCCCAATGATACCTTAAATCCATGCAATTCTCTATATTTTGACTTATGGTGGCCTCATTTTTCCTGGAAAACCACCAAAATGCCCTGATGTAGTTTATGCAAAGCAGTCATTCAAATAACATTTAGTTAACACCTACTGTGTGCTAAGAACTATGCTGCCAGTTGCTGGTACTACCGAAATAAATAAATAAAGGACAGCTCTCTCCCTTCAGATCATTGTTAAGTGACAAAGAAGTGCACACGTAATTACAATACAACATGATAAGTGGCAACAGAAATGCAGAAAGTGCTGTGGGTGCATGAAGGATAAAAACCACGGGTTCTGGATCCTTCATGTTTTCTAAAAATGAAAGAGTACAGGACCCACTTCATAAAATTGGGGGGTCTTATCAAGAGAAAGATCTGTAACCAAGTGAGAAAAACAAACAACCAAAAAAGGACAACTGGGAAGAGTGGTGCTTGGGGACCTTATCCAGAGTGTGGATTATCACACTCTTGAGAGATGTCCCTTTAACCCCAGCGCACAAGTCTTTTGGAGTCAGACACTGGAATCAATCATTGAGACATCAGATTTCAGTTTTCCAAGCCAGCTGGGAAGAATAGCTGGATTCCGTCTCTAGGGAATGGCCCAGGAGGGGCAATTCTCTGGATAGGAACCTTCTAGCATGTGCTGTAAACTGACTGGCTTAGGACACCCTCCACTCCCATGCCTTCCCCAGATGTTTTGGTGAAAACTGCCCCTTGCAAGTCCTTGAGTCTGGGGGAAGAAGAAGGGAGAGAATAACAGAGAACAACAGAAATTATCAAATGAGTGAGAAAATGAATTCTCTTTCCCATAAGCCAAAGAGGATCCATTTACTGTACCAAGAGACCTATAATTGCTCCACATTTAGTCTTTTATTTTTGGCCACATCTCCACAAAATAAAAGAATTGACACCACGTGGATTCAAGTTACTTGGAAACAGCCCCCTACCATTCTTGCCAACAACTGTAATTATTTTCGCACATGTTATTTGAAGGCTATTGATGGTTGACACCTTTTCTGATGAATAATTTGCCCAACTGTAAAAATGTTTTTGCCAGAACAGGTAGCTATCCAGCCGTGGGAAATCTGGGGCCCAGACAGATGAACTGAAGCCAGTGGTACAACCAGATCCGGAAGACCACAGCTGAGCTCGTGACCGCCGAGGGCTTTGGTCAGAAGCTGTCTTATGTAGATCGTGGCTCTCACCCACACGGCGATGCCGAAGAAGAGAGAATGATGGTGTTCACATTTGTGAGAGACTTTTTACGTATGAACGAACTCTCATGCACATTTTCTTTTTCTTGGCAAGGCTGGTATCTCTTCCTAGCTATCAGCCCAGTTCCTTATCGTGCTTCAGATTCTTTGATTCGGGGAGAACAGCCCTAAGGCTCAGCTGAGAGCTGTGCACACCCTCCCTGGCCTCCTCGCATTCACTGTGGAAGGTCCACCTGGAAGCCTCCCAGGGCAAGTCCTCCCGAGGGGAGGGGGAGATACCACCCAGAGAGCTCTGTGAGCCCGCCTCCTCCGTGCACATGTGCTCCTGGCCCTGGCAGAGGCCGTCCCTGGAATTTAGCAAGAAGCCTGCAGAATAATTACTATTGCTGTGGGGCTGACAGCTGTTCAGGACTCATTAGGGAGTGTCAGTTTTCCACAGGCAACTGCATTTCTGAGAAAAGGCACTGACCTTGGAGGAACCCCCCACCCACCCCAAACTAGCAGCTATTTCTAGTTCAAGAGAGCGAGTTTTTGAACCTGAAGTGGCGAGAGAGTTCACAAACTCCTTGATCTCCCACTTCTGGCCCGTTCCATCCACTCTGGACTACAATGTGGGTCTGGACTATAAAATAAGCACTTGATGAGTCTTCTCCTCCCCTCCTCCCAAACACATGCTGAGAATATAGTGAAGAGCCTCAGGGTCTGAAAGATGAGGCCAACCAGTTATAGCACATACTGGGATAGTCATTAATCACCTCGGATTTGGGAATGCCAGTAAGTTCATGTTCAGCGGCTGGGGCTTTAGAAGAAATGAACGAGATACAGATACTCCTTACCCTGAAGGAGCATATGACCTGAAATGAGAGCTAACCCCTTGGAACAATTAAAGACCAAAACGAGATGGAGCAAAATTCAGAGACGGTGTCTTGTGGCACACAGGAGTGTAGGGAGCAGAGAGGTCACTGAAGGCTGGAATGGGGGAGATGCTGTCCTCTCAGGAGTCTGTCCCAGCCTTCCTGTTCAGTCTGATGCTTCCAACTCGGTGGTTCCCAGGAACCCACATTGAGAATCTCAGTTGCTGCTGACGTGTACCCAACTTGAATGCGTGTGACTCAGGGGGTCTCCGTTCTGCAGCACTTTAGAATCACCTGGGGAGCTTTAAAAACCACCTCTGCCCAAGTCCTATCTCAGACTGTTTGCATCCGAGTCTCCAGATGAGGGGCCCCAGCACCTGATTGTAATGGGCAGCCAGGTTGAGAACCACTGGTCTGAGCAATAGAGGGTAGTTTGCAGACTCAGAGGAAAACCACAGGGAGGGAGGTGGAGCTGCCCTTAGGGACAACCAGAACCAGGACACTGAACACAGCCACGATCCTCTTGGCCCCCTGATCACTTCTCCCTATGTGTCTGCTGCGTCTTCTCAGACCCATTCCTTGTGCCATGGGAACCATTGCTAGTAGCAGCTCTGGTGCACTCGTAGCAACTAGAGAAGAGAGGGTTCCACATTGAATCCCTCAAATCCCCACTTTTAAAAAGGGCAGAAACTCTGATTGGCCATACGGGGGTCCTGTGCCACCCCTTGCACTGTATTCAGATATTATTGTTGGTCCAGCTTGATTTGTGTTCATGTTCCTAGCCCTGAGGAGGATGCTGAGGAGACTGAAACGAAGCCCAGCAGGGTAGGCATCATTTAGGGGCTTGTGAGAAATGGAAATTCTCAGGACCCCATCTCAGGCCCCGTTCAAAACCTGCATGCTAACAAGGTCCCCAGGTGATTAATATGCACCTGAAAGCTGGAGAAGAACTATTCTGCTCTAGTATCATTTTCTCAGGTTGGCAAGAGTATAGGTACTCCTTGCTCTTGGTTTCATGTCAAAGCCTCAGAAAAATGATGCCGCCAGCACCTACCCTCCACCACCCCCACCCCACCCCCTGCTGCTTCTGACAGCAGCAGTACCAACACCAGGTCTTGCCTGGTTGGCAAGAAACCCAGTCAAGCTCCCTGTGCTATTTCTTTTTCTCCTTCTTCAGAGCTGGCTCTGACCAGGCTCGTGGGACAGGGTCTGTGGTTTCGCTGCAGGAGCTGATATGGAAGAGGATGTGGTGCTCTGGGCCAAGTCGGGCCCAGCAGCTGGTGCTTATCGGCCACACCCTGGGGTCCACACAGATGTGTTCACGCTGACCTTCCTGGCTGAGGACATGTGGGAACTCGAAGCTTCCCATGGGAATGGATGGCAGGGCAAGGGATGGAGGAGGCTGATGGAGGTGTGATGGCATCCGGCCAACTGCCCGAGCACAGCCCCCGTATCTCTGCTAGTTGGCGAGGAGGATTTGCCTCTGAAACCTGGAAGCCTAAACATATAGTCTAGGCGTCTGTCGCTCTGTTTGCTTAGTGACGCTCCAGGTCCTCCCTGGAGGATCCTATTTGAATGTTCAGTGAACTCCCTAGGCGCCAAGCCCACCTTCTGTGTCCAGACCAGCCAACCAGTTTTTTCCTTTACCATTTCCTTCCCGTGTCCATTTCCTTTCCCACTCCAAGAGGAAAGGGTGAAAATGAGTGGGCACTCAATAAATATTAGCTGAAGAAATAAATAGATGTATAAACAAACACATGAAATTTCTCATATTTTTGGAAGGAAGAGAGTGGAGCTTGGCTTTCATCTGCTCTGATGGGTAAATACCTTCACTTGTGGGAAATTAAGTTGAATGACCACATAAAAGTCATCACTTCATTTTTGTGTGTATCTTTCCGGCCTCCCACCCTCCACAAACAAGAAGTCCTCTATATATTTGTATTCCAGGGCCTCGATTGTTTATTCTCCCTAATATGAGCTACAGGAAAAGCCTGCCTTTGGTCTCAATGACTTCTTACTGGCAGTGCCCCTAAAACATGGAAATAATCCCCCTCGCCCCAATTATTGGAGTACTTTCATCCCCCAAAGAGATGTGATTCTATCCCCTTATTCCAGAGCATAATTAGAACGGAGAGCTGGCCTAGCTGCTTCATTTTGGAGAGGAGGGGACGGAACTCCAGGGAGGGGACTAGATCTGTCAACTTACAACTAGAAAGAGGTAGGTGATGAGTTTTCTGAGTTCTGATCCAGTCCTTTCTCCTTTCATACCATAGTGTAGCCCATTGACTGCCCTGCTATTAGCCCTCCGGCACTACCACCTTCTGATGACTGGAAGGCAACCTATGAAAGGCCCCTATGTGTTCAGGCCAGCGGCCCCACCTCTAATGGAGGGCTGTGGAGAATGGACCATGTAGGATTCCAGTGGCCAGTTCCACATCAGCCCCAAAGTTACAGACCTGATTTTCCAAAAGCCCATTTTCTTCTGTCTCCCTTACTCAGCCCAAGCAGCAATGGAGAGGATTTTGCTCAAACTTTCCAAAATAACTTCCCTTTGGGCTGAAATCAAGCATGCGTAGCTTCAGGCCAAAGGAATATTAAGAAGTTTATGAGTCACTAAAAATAGACAATTACAAGAGAAACTCCCTCCTATTTCTG
>NW_005353838.1:5558719-5565610 GCF_000412655.1 Myotis brandtii | reverse complement strand
AATACGAAGGAGACTCCAACCAAGAAGGGTGGGAAAAAAAGCAGCATATGCTCCAAGCTACGGTGTAATTATATGGGAAATAAGTTTAAGAAAGAACAGTCCTGTTTCAGGAATAGGTCTGACCCAAATATCATACCTGGAAAATAGAGGATCCATTGGCACATCCTCCAACCTTGAATTCTTCCTCCCAGAGCCAAAGAAGGGCAGAGGCAGGAGTGCTGGCTGGACTCACCCACAGCCAGAGTGGCCAACCCACCCTAGGCCTCTGCTCATTTGCAGGTTCCCATCTCTTTTCGGAAATGGAAGCCAGATTTAATCATGGTGTAGGTTCAAGAACATTCCAGAACAATTCCAACAGCGCAAAGGGCCTCTCTGAAGTATGTTTGGGCTGGTTATGCAGACTATCCCTTGCCTTCTGCCTAGACAAGGTCTGTGTCTGGCTTCTGTTTCACGTTATTCACTTTATAGAGCCTGGAAGATAAGCAAGTTAAGTATGGTCTTTAGGTCCCAATGTACCTGGTTTCTTGCCAGCCACATACCAGGAATCCCTGAAATACATTTCACCGGGGAAAGAGCGACTAGTATAACTTACAGGCTTGAGTTAGTCTAGCACCCACTGGGTCTGTATGACACTCTACATGGCACTGGGATGAAATGACAGAATCCCACCAAGAATAAGGACAAAGGAGGCAAGAGCATATAGTGGAGTCAAGACAGTCTCTTCAATAAATGGTGTTGTGAAATTTGGTCAGATATATGCAAAAAAAATGAAACTAGATCACCAACTTCACCATACACCAAAAACAAACTCAAAATGGCTAAAGGACTTAAATGTAAGACAGGAAACCATAAAAATTATGCAAGACTCCATAGGCAGCAAAATAGCAGACATATGTCATAGCAATATCTTTACCGATACAGCTCCTGGGGCAATGGAGACTAAGGAGAAAATAAACAAATGGGACTACATCAAAATAAAAAGCTTTTGCACAACAAAAGAAACCATCAACAAAACAAGAAAGCCCACTGCATGGGAGGACATATTTGCCAATGCTATTTCAGATAAAGGTTTAATCTCCAAAATTTACAGGGAACTCATACAACTTAACAAAAAGAAGATAAACAACCCAATCAAAAAATGGGCAAAGGACTTAAGTAGACACTTTTCGAAAGAGGACATACAGAAGGCCGAGAGACATATGAAAACATTCTCAAAGTCACTAATCATCCGAGAGATGCAAATCAAAACAACAATGAGGTACCATCTCTCACCTCTCAGAATGGCTATCATCAACAAATCAACAAATGACAAGTGCTGGAGAGGATGTGGAGAAAAAGGAACACTCGTGCACTGCTGGGGGGAATGCAGACTGGTGCAGCCACTGTGGAAGACAGTGTGGAGTTTCCGCAAAAAGTTAAAAATGGAACTCCCATTTGACCCAGTAATCCCACTTCTAGGACTATATCCCAAGAAACCAGAAACACCAATCAGAAAGGATATACGCACCCCTATGTTCACAGCAGCACAATTTACAATAGCTAAGATTTGGAAACAACCTAAGTGCTCATCAGCAGATGAGTGGATTAAAAAACAGTGGTACATCTACACAATGGAATACTACGCCGCTATAAAAAAGAAGGAATTTTACCATTTGCAACAGCATGGATGGAACTGGAGAGCATTATGCTAAACAAAATAGGCCAGTCAGAGAAAGATAAATATCATATGATCTCACTCATATGTGGGATATAATGATCAACATAATTTGATGAACAAAAATAGATCCAGAGACAAATGGCAAGGAAGGTGGGAGGAGGGCATTAGAGAGCAACCAAAGGACTTGTATGCATGCATATTAGCATAACCAATAGACAAGACACTGGGGCAGTGGGGGCTTGCCCGGGGTGGGAATGGCTGGGCAGGGAGTGGGGGTGGGGTCAATCGGGGAAAAAGAAGACATATGTAAAACTTTAGACAATAAAAAATAATAATAATTTAAAAAATATTCATCATGTTAAAATGGTTCCTGATATTTTTTCCAGAATATTTTCATATAATAAATGCCTAATCTATCACTAAGTACATGGCAAACATTTATTGCTCACATTGATGGGTCACATTTTTATTTCCAACTTCCCATAGAAAGCCAAATAGGATAAGCCAGCTTAGCATTTATGGAGCATTGCCATTGCTTTTTGTCCCATAAAGGTAACAATATGTTAGAAAGCCCAACCTCTGTTTAAAGAGTGACCTAACTTTTAACTTCTTTATGGCTTGAAAGAAGCTATAGTTTAGATAGTTAAAACTAAATATTGGACCTATGGTTCACATCTAAAAGCAGTTTTCATCATTAGCCCTAACCGGTTTGGCTCAGTGGATAGAGTGCCGGCCTGCGGACTGAAAGGTCCCAGGTTCGATTCCGGTCAAGGGCATGTACCTTGGTTGCGGGCACATCCCCAGTGGGGAGTGTGCAGGAGGCAGCTGGTCGATGTTTCTCTCTCATCGATGTTTCTAACTCTCTATCCCTCTCCCTTCCTCTCTGTAAAAAATCAATAAAATATATTTTAAAAAAAATAAAAGCAGTTTTCATCTAAGCACCATGTATAGCTGGGAAATGTATGTCCTCAGTGACATACTGTTGAAATGGTCTTATTCTCTGCCTGGGGAAAAGAAAAACTTGCCTTTGGTTGCCTAGTCATGTGTGGTTAGCAAATTAGGAGCCAGCAATGCATCTTCTCACAACTCATGCAAGTCTTAAAAACAAGTACTTACAATGTTAAAATTTTTCTTCCTATTTTTATTCACTGTGAAAACTGGGGGGGGGGGGGGAAATAGTCGTGTTTGATGTTATTGCTAGAGTACCATTATAGGATTAAAAGAAAAAAGGAAAGGCTGAGTAATTGTTTATGTAATTATTTATGGCTTCTTATCTAAGATCATTTTTTTAAGGTCCTCCAAAGGGAGAAGGGAAGTGGTTATTTCCTATACACAAACTTGTTCTGTCACAATCAACAATTTGGAGACCATAATAAGCGGTGTAGAACTTGACGGTTTCTCCACCAGAGAGGACGGCTCCCTAAGGACTTTGAACGGAGCTCTTTGATTTTGAGGAGCCCGAAGTCTGGCAGACATCACATGGCGCTCAGCAGTGCACAAGGGGAGGAAATTTATGGCATTTTCAATTCTCACAACTTGGAGATCTCCTTTGACAGAGAGAAGTCCAAAGTAAAGAAGAGAGCATGGAACATTTCCCACAAATGAAAAACTAAATTGTAAGCTAAAATGTCATAGCCAGACTGCAATGTAGTACACAAGCTACCTTAGCAAGCTAGAGGGAGAGCACAGTAACTGTTGAGGGGTAGCCACGTGGAAATTGTAAGTAACCAAAGGCTGGCTTCCTAAAAGGGCTACACTTGCTTGCTGTAGGGTGTTGGGCATTTGGGAAGTCACTTTATCATTCCATTGCAAGATTCTTATGCTAAGAAACCAAATGAGCCCTGGTCGGTGTGGCTCAGTTGGTTGGGTGTTGTCCCATGCAGCCAGGGGTTGTTGGTTCAATTCCCAGTCAGGGCACAGCCCGGGTTGCAGGCTCGATTCCCCGGGGGGAGGTTGGGGAGGGGCATGCAGGACACAGCTGATGGATGTTCCATGTTTACATCCATGTTCTCATTCTCTCTCTCCCTTCCTCTTCCTTACTCTCTCTAAAAATCAATTTAAAAATCCTAAAGAAAAAAAAGGGGGGCGGGGAGGCAAATGAGAACCAGAAGGCTAAGTCATGGCCAGCGGAAGTTCAGCACTTGGTTTACACAAATCAGACCTCAGGCTTGATAGGGCTTAGGAAGCTGGAAAGTTGATAGGTACATGTAGGTGGCGAAAAAGCAAATGTACGGGTGAGATGATTGGATTCAATGTCTAGTGTCTCAAGCTGAGTCATGTGGGAAGCATGTTCTGAGAATGTGGCTGGGGTCAAAGTTCAGCAGTACCAAAAGGACAAGGAGGAATAGACAGTATCCTCCGTCGGTTTGAAGTTCAAGAGTTTGGGAGGCACCACCCAGACACAGTGCATTAGGATGTGAAACTGACAAAGTGGAAGAGCCAGGCTGGACGGTTTGACCTTCGCTCACATCTTCAGCCTCATCTGAAACCAAACACCCAAGTCGTATTGAATACTTCAAAACTTTCCGAAGAAGCTCAACTTTCTTTTCCTTGCTCCTGGGACTTTTCACATGCTGCTACCTCTACATGGGAGGTAAAGAACTGTGCCACCCACCTACACACCCAGGAATCACTTTATGTGGAAAACCTTCCCTGATCCATGCCTCTCACCCAATACTGGATCAGGTGTTCTTTTCCATGTGCCCCCATAGCCCCCACAGAAATACCACCAGTACTGGAATTGTATATCTTATAGGATTTCAACCTTATTTCTAATTAACAGAGAGCACTTTCATCAAATGAAATCTTACTCAGAGCCCGACGCAAAAGAGCAGGTGCTCTGAGGAAGTAGAGGCAGGAGAAGGAGGGAGGCCCAAGGCCTTGCCTGCTTGGCCCCATTGCTTACCCAGGGAGATCCCCCTGAGAAATTTCCAAAGAAAGGTTAAAGGGGGTCAGAAAATGCTTTGAAAATCCCAGGCCTAATACATATGACTAGAGGCCCAGTGCATGGAATTTGTGCATGGGTAGGGTCCCTCGTGGCTGCGAGCCACCGGCTGGGGCCTCCCTTCCTGCAGTTGGCTGGCCGGCCCCGGCCCCTAGTCGAACTCCTGGTCGAACTCCCGGTCAAGGGGACAATTTGCATATTAGACTTTTATTATATAGGATTGATTATACACAAAATATAGGCATTCTTCATTTAAAACTGTCCCCATGAAGTACTTGTTTATATTAAATACCATTAATCACTGAAATAGTTCCAATCTATATGGCACAACATCAAATAATCAGCTACTGATAACCAGTGTAGCTGCCCTGGTACATACAAAATGAAGGAAGCACTGAGCATACAGTCGGTTACCCACTAGAAATCCTCCACTGGTGTGTGTGCTTTCCATGCCATGAGCCACCATCCCTCAGCTCACACTCCCCTCAGTTAAGCAACCACATTTTTAACCTGATGTGCACTTCCTTTCTGCCCAGCACTTTACATTATGCTGAACACTCATCATGGCCGATAAAGTGTGGAATGTTGGAGCTGAGCCTCCCAAGAAGCAATGGAGGTGACTCATGTAGGTTGGGAATGCAAGTTTAGGGCACCTCGTATCACCTCCAAAGAGGTGGCTGAGGAAATAGTTAAACATCAAGATCCAGAGGCAATTCGGGATCAGTATCCATCGTAGATATGACAGTGCCCTGGGAGGAATAACCTACCGGTGTACCAATGAGAGTTGAAAAGAAATGAAAGTGTGCTTGCCAGTGCACCAGGGCTGGGACACAGCTCAACGGGGACCCTGCTACAGTGACTCTGTACACCAAGGGCCTGGGAAGGAAGATCCCCACAGAACCAAACAAGTGGGGCCTGGACTCTAGCTGCAGAGCGACTGGGCAGCAGGTACAGAGGGTTGGTGGCAAGCCTGACCCCTGCTAAAGAAGGTCTCCCTGCCCAGAGCTAGAGCCGGGCACAGCCCACGACCCAGGCTCCTCCCGGGCGCTTGGAGTAAATGCAGTTCCGTCTCACGCAGTAAGAGTGCCAGGAAAGTCAATAGAGGGACATTTGAAGCCTGATGCTCAGAGCTTGTAAGATACTATCTGTCTCTGACTTGAGTGGCTTTCTCGGTCCCAGAAAGAAAATGAGCATTGTGAAAGGGCCCTAATTGGCCTGGACAGTGCCAATAGTAGCATAAGTTACCATGGTAGCTAATGCACACGCTTCCTTCTCCATAAGTAATACCCCCTTATCTGCTTTCTAAACAGAATGCATGAAAGAAGAAGAAAAGAAAGCAAAGCTACACCTCCTGCGAAAGATGCCATTTCCTTCTGCTTTTACTTTTCTGGGTTCTAGCTGTTGCCAGAGGAGCTGCCCTGTGATTATCTGGATCTCAAAGAGCAAACAACCCTTACTTCATCACAGATGCGTAAAGCAGGCAAGGGAACAGTTGACTATTTGACTGCCGTAAGGAAAAGGGCACTTTGAGGCACCACAGGGAATTGGGAGAATTCTTCAGAGTCCGCTCATGATGACATTTGCAGTAATTATGGAAGAAGAAATGGAAACACGAAAGGCTTTTTGAAATGACGATCTTACCACATTTTAGGATGACATTATGTGTGGGTGCTTTTCAAATGTCTTCGGTGCAGACAATATGGAATCAGAACCCAATTAAAGATGAAAGGGCTTGGGGGTAGAAGGGGGTATGAACTTACTTCTTTGTTTCATTGCTTCAGCTCCAGTCTTTCTCCTTCATAGAAACCAGACACAGAAAAAAAAGAAAAAAACCAACTCTGAGGTCATCTTGTTGATGTCCTGCAGGGTCAGCGCCAGTCTATTCTCCTCAGTCTGAGTGAAGTGCTTTATTCAGGAAATTTTGAGAGGATTTAAGTAATGCAGTTCCCACCATTTCCTTTGGCAAACTTTAGTGTTCACAGCCTTGAGCAAAGGTTTGGTAGTTTTCTTGTTTTTTACAAAATGGCAGGCAGATAATGGCTGGCTTTCAGAACAACGACCTGCAGGCTCTGCTGTTGGTAGAAATGTCACGTATGTAGCAGGGGCCACACTAAGAGCAGGCTCCCAAGATGCCTCAGCACGGAGGGTGCGTTCACGCTGTTGTGGAGCTGTAGAAAATTCTGTTTTCTTCCTTTTCACATTTTGTCTTAGATTCTGGAGGGAGGGAGCCATCAAGTGCTGCAAGGCCACAGTCATCAGCCAGGGAAAACCGCCCCCCCCCCACCTCCCC
>NW_005353838.1:5550603-5558661 GCF_000412655.1 Myotis brandtii | reverse complement strand
CCCCTGGTAGGGGAAGACCAGGCAGGCTGTCCACAGCTGGAGCATGGCCCGGCAGGAAAGACTCTGCCCAGAGGACTGTTGGTGACTATCCCGGGCCAGTCAGATCCAGTCTCTTGTAGAATCTTGAATGTAAGAGACAAGAACACTGGTTGGCAGTGAGCAGTGGGAGTTCACAAGCAAACCAAAGTTAGGAGGAAACAGAGGTCATGAGAGTCCCGGAGCTGTGGGCTAGCAGAAATCCCTCAGTAGAAAAAAAGATACAGGATGAAAAGTGACTCAGGTGGCCGGCGGATGCTGGGAAAGTCCAAGGACAGACAAGAAGAGCTCTGCCATGTCATGGTGGAGATTCAAATGTGGCCCTGAGGGAGCGACGATTGAGACCTTGGAGAAATCTTAGTTCTTTCAGTTCTTTCCAATTCCTGAACTCGATTTCCTCTTCCATGAGGACCCTCTGGCCTCTGGTCTGGGCTCTTGTGGGATCTCCACCTCTTGCATTGCTATCTGTTCTTAAAATGTCCTCTATTACCTGAGAGAATCTCCAGTCCCTCAGAACCTGACGAACGAACCCTTACTCCAGCCCTAACCACACCTTGGATATGGGCTTGGGCCAAATGGGAAAGCAACAAGAGTAGAAAAAATAGTCCTGGTGGAAAATCTTTAAGACATGAAGTACAATTTGGAAAGCCAAGTTTTGGTCATTGGCCTCTACCGGGGGAATAGGATAATGTGCTAGAGGTTTCATATGTGGCAAAACCAGGAAGAGATTCTTTCTCACGTGGGGCCCTCGAGATGGCCTCTGGCACATGGTCTGCCGCACGACTCTGAGTAGCAGCTTGCTGGGACAGGCAGATGGAGTAGGGACAGCGTCATAGGTCTGCCCCGTCCTTGTCACCTCTTCCTCTCAGGCAGCAAGGCTGGGAAGCCACAGACGCAGGAGCCAGCGTCACACAACTCCAGGGCAAAGGAGGCCCTGGAAATGCACCCTCAGCCCTTCCTGGTAGCCCTTTTGGAGGTCCAGTGGCAGGAAAGCATGTTCCCTCAGCAGCTGCGGACCCTGAGCCCGCCTCCTCCCCACCCTCCTATCTCCAACCTGTGCCATCTCACCGTGCTTCCAAGAGATAACCCAACCTGATCACTTTTCAAAGCCAAAGTCATCCTGCTCAGCCCCCTTTCCCCACACCCACTACAGTCCCTTTTGCTGTGACACAAAAGCAACCCAGATCAACAGCTTGAGCCGACCACAACTTTTAGCCACTAGCAAGTGGCAACTCTTCCTCCTCTGAGTAAGAGGCATGTGATGCAGGATGTCCTAGGGAGAGACCAGGGGCAACTGGACATTTTTTAAAAATTTGATTTGAGAGAGAGAGAGAGAGAGAAACATCACTTTGTTCCACTTAGTTTTTCACTGGTTTCTTCTTGTATGTGCCCTGACCTGGGATCAAACCCACAACCTTGGCATATTAGGGTGATGCTCTAACCAACTGGGCTTCCCAGCCAGGGCCTACTTTGCTTTTTTATCAAAAGAAGCAGGGAGCACTAGGTAGAGAAGATCAGTAAAGAGCAAGCACATCCATCATTACATTTCTATACAGCAATTCATTACCAAAATAAATTGTAAAGAGAAACAAAAGCAAAAATGCAACTTACTAGTGTGCTGGATTATATGTAGTCACAAAGTGAGGGAAAGGTGATTGGTTTGTGTGTGTTTTTTTTTTAAGTTTCAAATCTAGTGCTTATAAAACGCACTCTTATGAGAAAGGTGCCTACTACTGGGGAAATGTTTTAGACATTTTTTCCCCAAGTGAGACTTTTAGAATAAGCAATTCCAGAGTTTTCTGGAATTTGTGGCCAAAAAAGTAGATGGGGCCAAAAGCAGCCCCTCTTCCATAGCTTTGTTTTTCTTTCATCCAAATGCTGAATTTCTTAAATCTCTATGCACAGTTTTTATTCCCAAAATATAGTTATGAGTTCAAGATGGCCCATTGTTCAGACTCTATATGCTGGTACTGTCTCTTGGCTGTGGGTTACACCAGAGTCCCAGAAAACCTCACAGGCCACCATGGAAGCCAGCTAGGGGTGCCTCTCTGGAAAGCCACTCACAGGCAGGGCACTTCCAAGGAAAGAGCTGGGGTGGATGTGGGCACACTCAGGCCTGCTTACTCAGAAATGCATCCCCTGGGAGTCTGTGTTTAACTGACACGCCCTGCTTCTCCCCTCAAAGCCAGGGTGGGTCCATCAAACACTATGGAATGTCTACAAATTGCAGAAAGGTCCTCTGCTCTGAGAGCAGCACTGGAGAATATGTTAGCGCAGGTAGCTGGGTAATAAAGGAAGGGAGCAAAGGGAATCGGACATTATTAAGCACAATAAACTAGGGAGCTGAACTGGACAGGAAGCCTGATTAAGTCTGGAAGTTTCAGCTTCAGACATCTCAGGGGAACCTAGTATTGCCCCACCAAGGGGATTGACACCATCAGTCCCTCGTGTACGTAGGAAGGACCAGCTTTCCAATCTCTCGAGGTACAGCTGGTACACTCACCCGGACTATGCGGGGCAGAGGGAGGGATAAACAATAAAGGGGAAATTCCTCTGCTGGGTGTTCCCAGTAGGAGCCAAGATGGTGACCACAAGGGGAGGAGCCTAGCCTGGGAAAAGATCGGATTGGTTAAGGGACACAGACCCCCCAGAAGATCTAGGAAATTAATTGCTTTGGGGGAAAACCCAACACAAGCCCCCAAAGGATTGGGAAATTGATTGGTTAGTTTGAAAAAGTGCCCGGTCCTTCCCAAGCCCCAGAAAATATAATCCATTTAACAAATCTCAATCTCTCTCTCTCTCTCTCTCTCCCTCTCTCTCTCTCTCTCTCACCACTTGCCCAGTTCATTTGGGTGTATTCTCTCCATAGCTGCCATGCGACCCTAGCAGCTGTGTGGCCAGGTCAGCCTCACGGACTCCAAGCCCAGGCCCCAAGCACAAGCCTGGGTAAAGCAATCCAGTGCCTGCCAGAGCAGAGAGTATAACCAGGAACAGACTACGCTAGCCGATGGGGACAGACATGGACTAAACCAATGGCACATAATTTCTGGACACTGCTCTTTGTTCTAGGCCTGCTGAAGACCAAGTTGGACTTTTTTTTTCACAGCAGGAAGGATGGAGATGAGACATTGGGAACTGGGGGCAGCCATTCATTTCAATCCCAATCCATCTTACCACCAAACCTCACCTTCCCACTCGTGGGTCCCTGGAAATGCTTTTCGCACAACTTGGTAAAAGGACCCTATTTCTCCCAGCAACAAAAGGCCATTGTGTTCTAAGAGAATAAGTAACAGGAACCCACTGATGGGAAGAAAATAAATTTTTGCTTTCATTCAAAATTTAAAAATACTTTCACCTGCTCGAAAGAAGCTGGAAGCTGGGCAGCTTGCTGACCACGCATGCCGTAATTTTAGTGAAGACCTCCCCGCAGGGCTGAGTTTGCTTGCAGTAGCACTTTGCAATGCATGGCTCTCCGTCCTGATGGCTCCATTCCCAAGCTTTTGAGTCTCCGAAATTCTTTTGCAAAACAGAGCCTCAAATCCCTCACTTGCGGGTCTATCAAGATTCTATATGAGGATTTGGAACAAGGCTCAGCATTCACCAGAATCACCCGGCCTGCTTTTCTCCCCTTCGATTGCTATGTTAAGGAATCTGTTGGACGTCACTGTGACCTACAAGCTCCACTGCAGTGGGAGAGCCCTGTCTCTGAACTCGATCTGTCCCACTTAGAAAGGAAGAGAGGCCCTGACCAGGCCGAGGGGGTCAGGGAGTTTAGGAAGCCTTCCAAGACTCAGATCATTGTGTGGGGATGTAAGAGATCACAGCTCTCCTGGTTGTTACCAGTGATGAATGGCTGGGCGGGCGGTTCTGCTCCACAAGAATTGCTGAAATTGAGGAAGCCTCCTGGAATGAACAGCAATTGAGGAGGAAGCCAGAGGCCTGTGTCAGAGTGACCCCAGTGACAGCAAAGCCATGTGTCACATTGCTGTAATAATTTACAGCAAATATTTCTCTGTCTGTGATCTGCCTTTAAATAGAAATCGCAGACGATGCAAGCTCAGTTGTACCACGTCCAAGCACAAAGTCCTGCCAGTGAGGAAACTGCAGGAAAGGGTTTCACGGGTTTGGGAGACTGTGCTGGGAAGAGCCCAGCGGTTGGAGTTTCATCTGCTATTTTTTTTAAATAACAGTGGCTTTCTGAAAGTTACAGCTGGGGATGAGCAGCCTGCATCTCAGAGGTTTGTAGCCAACTCAAAAGCCTCAGCTCGGCACTGTGCCTAGGTTCTCCTAAGCGGCTCAGACCCTGAGCCCACTTCTGAGGGGTCCCACCCATATCCCAGGCCTCCGGGAGGAGCAGCGGTATCCACTAGTCTGGACAAAGGCACGCATAGCCATGGAGAGCCTCTGGCACCAGGCCAGCTACACACATCTCTAAGTTTTGTCTCCATTACTTCAGAAACAATACTGAAATTTATGAGATGGACTGGATTGGGTTACCTCCTCCACACTTACAAGGAGATGCACAAGACATTCCAGAAGTAGGATTTCCAGGGATTCAAAGATGGTGCCATCACGGGCAGCTGGCCGTATGGCATACTTGATGAAGGAGTGGGCAGAATGTGTAGTCGTTAGGCTCCCCAGCTGGTGAAAAGCACAGTTGCATCCTCTGGCTCTCACCCAGGAAGTCCTTCCAACTGGAGTTCTGTGGCATACTTGATGAAGGAGTGGGCAGAATGTGTGGTCGTTAGGCTCCCCAGCTGGTGAAAAGCACAGTTGCATCCTTTGGCTCTCACCCAGGAAGTCCTTCCAACTGTAGTTCTGTCCCTTCCCAGCATTTGTCAGTCATGAACTTGCCTCCTCTTCCTTTGGATCAGATGGGAAATTTCTAGCCATGCATTTCCTCAGGGAGAATTTTCTCTTGCATAGTTTGAGTTGAGGGAAGGGCTTGGCTTGGCCATCAAAACTTAAATACCATAGTTTTTTGCATCCACTCCCCATCCCCCTAGACCAGCGGTTCTCAACCCGTGGGTCGCGACCCCTTTGGGGGTCGAACGACCCTTTCACAGGGGTCGCCTAAGACCATCGGAAAACACATATATAATTACATATTGTTTTTGTGATTAATCACTATGCTTTAATTATGTTCAATTTGTAACAATGAAAATACATCCTGCATATCAGATATTTACATTACGATTCATAACAGTAGCAAAGTTACAGTTATGAAGTAGCAACGAAAATAATTTTATGGTTGGGGGTCACCACAACATGAGGAACTGTATTAAAGGGTCGCGGCATTTGGAAGGTTGAGAACCACTGCCCTAGACAAATGTGGTGACCCTGATGGTTATCAGGTAGCTTGTGAGGGCAAGGCATTCTACTCTCTTGGTCTTAAAGTGAGTCAACAAGGAAACAAAATTTACTCAATTGTTAAGCAAACACTCTCTTTATGGGTATTTGGCCTGAACAAGTTCTTTTACATGGAGCACCTGATAGAATTTAAAATGTGGAATATTAAAAACTTAATGCCAAGGATCAGTGGCTCAAAATAAACATAGTGGTGAAAGATTACAGCACATAGGTCATAATTAGAAAGTACAATAAATACAGTGTTCTTACAGCAGACATCCAGAAAAATATCTGCTAAAATGCAAAATGTCAAAAACAAACTCTGATGCCAGGGCTTCCACATACACACACACACACACACACGTGCATGCATGTGCACGCATTTGCATGCATGTGTATGTATAAAAAGAGGGGGGTGGAGGCGGGGAAAGATCTCTTGGCCACCGTTCTTTCTTCTACACCCTGATTCTAAGAAACAAATAAATGGCCCTCAAGATTAAACTGTTGGGTTAGAGGGGACCTCTGGAACATTAGAGACAGGGGCCTCCATGCAGCTAATGAGAATTCTCTTTACTTTCACATGACTCCGTGTGATTTGTCATTACATAGAACCTTGGCTATGCAACCCCATTCCTCTCTTTTTCCTTCACTCACTCCCTTTCTCTGGCCTCCATGTCACTGCCTAGAGCAGTGTGGACTCTCTGGAGACTTAGTATGGACTGTCTTAGGAATCACCTGCAAGGAATCCTGTTTATCTGGTTTGTTTGATCTGACAGCAGTTAGATGAATTATTTTCTGGTCAACAGGCAGGAGAGAACAGCGTTGAGCCTGGATGCAAAGGTATGTTGGCACAGAGCTGTTCCATCTTTCAGAGACGATAGCAAAGAGGTGATTGATGCCAGCTGTCACCAACACTGATTGTTGAAATGGAACCAGGATTTGGGAGCAGTGGTTCTGGATAGCATCTGAGGCAGCAGGATGTCATGCTTGTGAGCACCTCCCTGGATGGAATTCGGCTTCATTGACCATGGGGATCCCTCGTCATTTCAGAAGCCGAGCACTTTCCTCTTCCAGGAACAGATCATCTTCTCAAAGCAGAGTCTTTACCTGTCTTCAGTGCTGCTTTCCAGCTGTCTGAGGGAGGGAAATCTTCCGCGTGTCAGAGTTAGAGTACTTCATCTTTGTTATTTCGGGATATTTGCTGCTTCAGAGCCTCCAACATTCTTCCAGAAAGTTCATAGGACAATACGGAAACCCAAATAATAAAAGGACAACCCTGGGGTTTAGGGAAGATGGAGATGGGGGAATTCATCTTTCTACCCACTATCTTTGTGAGTGCCATGACTAAGAATATGCTAAACTTGATACATACTTTGCAGGCATTAGGCCGAAGTGCCAAGCCTTTTTAAGTTTGACTAGTAGGAGAGTAATTCCTTCAAAATTGCTACCTTGATAAATGTTTTTATTCTAGCTCCTGGATGGATTTAATTCAAAGTCATTTGCTTATTACCCAGAGAGAGTCAAGCTCGAAGATATTTAATTATGCCTAACCTTTATCCCATTAAGTAGATTAAAAGTCTAAAGCATTGGCTGGCCTCCTGTATGGCTGGTCTATTAGATATGTATGTTCAATGGCAGCTTGCAAAAATGCAAGAAATTACATCAGCCTTAAAACAGTATTTATTCAGGAATTGATTCTATTTTGAGATTACACTTGGCTTAATTGTGCAAAGCAAGGAAATAATATGACAGTGAAGCCACTGAATTCACAAATACATTTCTGTTAGCGAGAAAGGCCAAGAGAGTCATCCAATGTAAATTTATCCTTGGCTATTGAGTAATCACTCTTTCAAGGACTTGGGAAATTGGCAAGACTTCTGATTCTGTGCCAGCAGTGTTCTTAAATGCAATCTTATAATAGGAGAAGAAATACACACCTAAGAAAGTAGATTTGGGTACCTTCTTTGGGTGAGGACCCTCACAGTGTGAAATCCCTTGGAGGGATTCAGGGAGAAATCTAAGCACTGCAATGTCTAGAAATGTTTATCTACCTGCCCCAATAAGCAGGCAGATAAATATCTTGGAAAGAAATCCTAATTGTGAATGATGCATATACCACGATATTTTTATGCATAACAAGGTTTCCCTTGACATGTTATTTTGAGACATATAGTAAAGGTGATGATACCTGTGTTAGAAACAATATGGAAGAAGTCTACATTGGTGGAGGGTGTGTGTGTGTGTGTGTGTGCGCGTGCGCGTGCGCGCAGTAATGTGCTGGTAGATGTTTAATAGACAACCCTCTGAAATAAAAAGCCCTGTTTTGTAGTGTTTGCAAATTTCCATGATGTAAATATTGCTACCATGGCTGATTTCGAGTTACCAACATGACTCACTGAATACAACTGGGGAGAGATGTACAATAGCACATTATTATATTCCAAACATACAAATATAATAGGCGTAAGTAATTAGGAAGTGACAAATTTTGAGTAACAATTTATTTAATTATTCAGTTTATGTAGACTTTATTAATGGCTGTGTTTAGACATGGGCTTGCAAAGTTCCTGGAAATTTAACAATTAGTTATCAGGAACCGGCGGAGCACACCGTGTGTGTGTGTGTGTGTGTGTGTGTGTGTGTGTGTGTGTGTGTTCCTGTATGTTCTCTCAT
>NW_005353838.1:5475607-5549714 GCF_000412655.1 Myotis brandtii | reverse complement strand
AATCGATGCGTTTCTCTCACATCGATATTTCTCTCTGTCTTTCCCTCTCTCTTCCACTCTCTCTAAAAATCAATGGGAAAATATCCTCGGGTGAGGATTTAAAAAAAAATCACTGGAAAGAAAAGAAGGGAGGGAGGGAGGGGATAAAGAAAGGAAGGAAGGGAGAAAGAAAGGGAGGGAAGGAGGAAGGAAGAAAGGACATATAAGGGAAGATCAAATTTAAGTGATAATTTCATGTGTGGGAGATAGTTGGGAAAGCTGCCAGATTCTTGGTTATTTGGGATAAATATTTAAGAATCATTTCCAAGAAAAATCATTATAAACATTCTTCTGAAAAATTCAATGCTTCCCATATATTTTTTTTTTACAAGTTTTAGATATAAGGAACCAGGATCAGTAGGAAAAGAAGTGATTTGCGCCGAAACCGGTTTGGCTCAGTGGATAGAGCGTCGGCCTGAAATCAATAAAATATATTTAAAAAGAAAAAAAAAGAAGTGATTTGCTCATAGTGTTACTGAGAGAAGATAGAACAAGAGTGTTCTATCTAAATATCTCTGCCCTCCTCACCTTTCCTGTTCTTTGCCAAGGCCCTGAGTTGGGCCTTCTTTCTCTCTTGCCTGCACTGTGGCCACACTCTTCTGTCTGTGCTTCTTGGTTCTAATCTCTTCTTTATTCACCCAATTTTTATATTACTGTATGAATTATCTTCACAAATGGACATCTGATCATGCAAAATAAAGTCTAAATACGTTGATGTGGCCCATGCCATTCTTGAGCCTGACATCATTGCCCACCATGTCCACCATGCACCTGGCATTCCAGATGAATTTTCTGTTGTTTCCCAAGCACATTGGGCTTTTCTCATTGCTGTGCTCCTGTTCATGATGTTCCTTCTTTCTGGGATAACAGTGCATCTTTTCTTTAAAAACTCCTACACTTCCTTAAATACATAGTTTAAATGTTACCATGAAGACTTCCTGAATGAAATTCTCCATAGAAAGAGCTCCCTTTCTGCACATTAACACTTTGGTTCATACTTTTATTACTGCAATTATTACAATATAGAAGAAAAACGTACACATTTGTTTCTCCACTAGGCTATGAACTCCTTCAGGAAAGGGACAGTTTCCTGTATTACCATTACCCAACATGTTATTCCGTACATTCTGGACGCTTGGCTTATTATTTGAATGAATAATTATATGAATAATCAAATTAATGGTAGCAGATATTCTTTAAGCACTTATTACACACTAAGCACTTTATTGGATTATTTTGCTTAATTCTCTCCAGAACCCCATGAGGTAGATACTATTACTGCAACTTCCCCAGGAGAAAACTACAGCTTACAGAGTTGAGTCACCCAAAGTTCACACAGGAAATAGTCATAGAACCAGGACTGGACCCAGGACATCTGATTCCTGCTCTTACTCCTACACTAAACTGTTCCCCTAGATTAAAAATCTCCTTTTTGCTCCAGATACTTGGCTATTCCCTTTTTGCCATCTGGGACTGGAGATCTACACAGCCACCTCTTATTCTGGAAGCCATAAAACACCCCAGGAAAATTCAATCCACAATCCCAGTTTCAGTCTTACTTGAGCTTAGAAGGAAGAGCTGCCTAACCCCATCTCCGAGACATCTGGGTGCAGGGCAGTGAAGAATTACTCACCTCCAAAGGGATTACTCTCCCCCTGGGTGAGCTCTTTTCTGTCCTTCCAGGGTGGGGCTTTAAGACTTAAAGAGCTAGTCTTAATTAGAGCATTTCCTGGCTGAGTAAATATTAACCTTAAATTCAGCTACGCCTTTGGTTAGCAAGTCACAGCTTGAGGCTTTGCCTTCCATGTTTTCTCCCAGGTTCTTCGTGGAGATGAGACGGCAAGGGGAGGACACAGTCTAGGGAACAGGGAGACCCCAGGAGAGCTGTTCTGTACATCTGTTACTAAACCCCAGGCACTCGTTACTCCTTCCAACTGGTTAACTATTAATCTGTGGCATTGTTCCTGCCACTGGGCATTAATTAGACTTTGTTTAAATAAGTAATTCCAATAGTCACTTACCAGGCAGACTACCTTCAACCAAGTAAGGTTTTCTGCACATTCTAAAAGGCCAGATACTTGGCAGTCACAAATCAAGGATTCTATAGTTTTTGGGGCAACAGAAATATCACTGGACTTAATCCTGGTTTTCCCATTTTAACTGGAACACTGGCTCAAGGACCAAAAGGAAGAGTTGCTACACTTGGAAACCAACCTAGCCCTTCCCACTGGGCTCACGGGAACATGGCAGACGTTCTAATGACCTGTACATACTGAGAACTACAAACAGAGGGCAGGACGGGCTGACCAGGCACTTTATTAGATGGCTATTATGGTGGGGGCTATTGTGTAAACTGATTTTGATCTTTTAGGAGACCATGGGTTCTAAAAGAAGACAGGAGAGAAGCTGTGAGCAGTTCAGATTAGGGGGCTGAACCCAGACACACTCGCAGGCATCGCTGGTCAAGGAACTTGGTGCCTGATTCTACCCTAGTCCTACCTTCTTTCCTTGGTTGGGACCTTCAATCAAGGCATTTCCCGACCCCAAGCCTACAAGGGGCCTCTGACTCAAGAGAGACTATTCAGGTGCTTTCTCTGAGGAATCTGAAGACTGAACAAAATGACAAATGACTGTTGGAATAGATTCCTCTTAGTAAGATAGCAGCCAGCAACTCCGCCCTTAGAGCACACCTGCTCCCACTCCCACTTCATGGTTCCTGCCCATCCTGCGTCTTCTTCAACTAGCCTCCTGATGAAGCAGCTGGGAGCACTGCTGCCCATGAGAGGGGCTCCCAGATGTGAAAGACTTGAATAAGGAAAGATTTGCAGCAAATGCCTTCTCTCTCCTTCTGCCTCTTCTTTTTTAAAAAATATTTTTTATTGATGTCAGAGAGGAAGGGAGAGGGAAGAGAGAGAGAGAGAGAGAGAGAGAGAGACATCAATGATGAGAAAGAATCATTGATTGGCTGCCTCCTGCAGGCCCCACACTGAGGATTGAGCCCGCAACCCAAGCATGTACTCTGACCAGGAATCGAACCGTGACCTCCTGGTTCATAGGTTGATGCTCAACCACTGTGCCACGCCTTCCAGGCTCCTCCTTCCTCTTCTTGATCCCTGTGTCCCAGCTACCAGAAATGAGGTTGGAGCTATCAGGATCAGAGGGCAGTTTCATCATCAGCTACACTGGTGATTGTGGGAAGGCCTGGGACACTAATGGTCTCTCTAATATTGTTTTTATAGCAACATGTCTTTCTAGTATCAAGGCACTGACACATTTCCTGGACCCACCACTTTCTAAATGCTCCATGCTCCTGTACCTGCTCTGCTGGTTCTGGTATCACTGGTCTACCTGAAAGGCTTGATGATATTACTGCCATTTGTTCTCTTCTTAAACAGTAATATGAACCTTGTACATATCGATATCCTAGTATTCATGGATTATTCATGCCCTGGCCAACTTGATTTTGGATCCAGTTGGGTAAATCCCGAATGATTCTAATTAATGGATATGCCAATGTACAGAAATACACTCTACAACACAATGACGCCCAGTAGGTAAAAGACGTTATAAGATCAGTTGTCATAGATGAGCAAAAATATTTTTAAAAATTTGGCCCCAAAGAGATTTCTCGGCACTTTTGCATTCAAATTAACATCGAGTCATGTTTATGTATCACTGGAGTCTGTAGCTGTGGATTTTATTTAGTCCTGAAACATTGATGACAGTCATATGTCAATTTATTAGCTTTTCAAAGAAATTATTTCCCAAACCAGGCAATACAGAGCCCTCTGTCATAGCCCTTACTCATCAGTCATCCATATGAAGATTTTAAAAAATGGAGTCAGACCAGACCTGTCCAGTTAATTAAATTTCCTGAATTGTCTGACAGAGTAATCATCCCAGCATAGCTCTGGGCAATGTTACCTGGAGGTAAAGAGAACGGAAATTCTATTTTTCACTGAGTCACTCACTGTAACGTCTTGGGTAACTTAACCACCCAGGTCTTTACTTACTTGAGGGATAGAATGAGGACAAGGAAGTAAAAATACCAACTACATACATAATATGGTGGAATGTAGGAGAGATTAGTGACAATATTTTCATAGAATTACAAGAAGCCACAGATAACCTCTTTATTTTTTAAATTAATCCTCACCCGAGGATTAATTTTTCCTTTGATTTTTAGAGAGAGTGGAAGGGAGGGGGAGAGATAGAGAGAGAAAAACATTGATGTGAGAGGGATACATTGATTAACTGATTCCGGCACGCACCCAACCAGGGCCAGGGATCAAGCCTGCAACTGAGATACATGCCCTTGACCAGAATCGAACCCATGACCCTAAAGTCCGTGGGCCGATGCTCTAACCACTGAGAAAAACTGGCTAGGACCAGATTACCTCCTTTTGGTAGGAATAGTCACAATCACAAATGGAAATATACTTCACTATGTGCATTCTTCCTCTCTACAAAACCTTCTCTCCCTAGAGACAATTAAGACAGAGATTTTAACAACCACTTTTCATCAGTTCAAAAACACCTATTTCCATTTCTGAAATATGGAGGTATCTTAAGTTTCTATTTGTACATCACTGAACTGGGGGTGCACCTTACAATCTCTCCCTAGAGACAATTAAGACAGAGATTTTAACAACTACTTTTCATCAGTTCAAAAACACCTTATTTCCATTTCTGAAATATGGAGGTGTCTTAAGTTTCTATTTGTACATCACTGAACTGGGGATGCACCTTACAACTGCTAACACCTTAAATTTAATGACATGCAGCATGTCTTTTTTCACTTACACAAGTAGGTCTACACAGAACTACCTCCCTTGACTGACTGGCTTGCTGAAGGGATTGTGGTGGCTCTAGTGCAGCCAGAGCCCTGAACGTTTGCAAAGGGTTGACAGAGTCAGAAGCACCCTGAACCCAATAGGACAGATTCATTTAAAAGACAGCTGATTAGTGAATGCTCTGAGAGGACACACACAATTCTGTGAGACCAGCCAGCCAGCCAGATGTGAGTTGGAGGAGGATTGTCAGGAAAAATTTGTGAAAGAGGTGATGTTTTCACTGAGACTGAAATAAGGAATCAGAGTTATCTAGAACACTGCTACTCAAAGTGCCCACTAAGTGTGTTTGTTAACGGCTTTCCCTGGGTAAGTACAGAAATGGAGAGTAAGCATTTAGAAACTTTTATAACAGCCAGACAAGGTAATTTTATGTCTGTTGAATCTAATAATAAAAAATTGGGGAATGTACAGTATGCATCTGTTTTAATTTTAATTTAATTAACTTTACTGTATTTTACAAAAATATTCCTCCGGACAGATTTTAAATTTTTAAAAAAAGCAAAATAACAGATCTTTGGAGAAACACTGAGCTAGAGGCAGTGATGAGGAAAGAGATCAGTGGCATCATGAGGTCCTGACCCTACAGAGAGAGAGGAAGAGAGGTGGGCACAAGTGATGACCAGTTTTTTTAAAAAAAAAGGTTTGCACTTTCTTTTTTAAAATATGTTTTTATTGATTAGAGCAGTGGTTCTCAACCTTCCAAATGCCGCGACCCTTTAATACAGTTCCTCATGTTGTGGTGACCCCCAACAATAAAATTATTTTCGTTGCTACTTCATAACTGTAATTTTGCTACTGTTATGAATTGTAATGTAAATATCTGATATGCAGGATGTATTTTCATTGTTACAAATTGAACATAATTAAAGCATAGTGATTAATCACAAAAACAATATGTAATTATATATGTGTTTTCCAATGGTCTTAGGCGACCCCTGTGAAAGGGTCATTCGACCCCCAAAGGGGTCGCGACCCACAGGTTAAGAACCGCTGGATCAGAGGGACAGAGAAATATCCACTAGAGAGAAATATCAATCAGCTGCCTCCTGCATGACCCCTATTGGGGATGGAACCCGTAACCCAGGCATTTGCCCTAACTGGGAATTGAACTCACAACCTCTTGGTGCATGGGATGACGCTCCAACCAACAAAGCTACACCAGCAGGACCAAGTGATAACCATTTTTATAAAATTTCACATGGGAGTTAGCAGACTGGAAAATACTGACCAAAATGTTACAAGTTGATTATCTCTGGATGGTGGTACTTTGAGGAGTTTGCATGTCCTTAATTTTAAGCTTCTACATTACAATGAATGCTGTAACAGGCATGTTTTGCCAGTCAGCATCCATTCCCCTTCTGGGGAAAGGGTCCCAATTGCCTTCTGGGAAATCTCTGCTCTCTACACGTTGTGGTCATGGAGGGGCCATTCACTGGGTGCTCTGCTCTTCCAAGTCAACTAACAAGTGACTGTGGGACTCGGGCTAGACCAGTGGGCCTCTCACCCTGGGATTTGCAAGAACAAAAGAGTGCTGGGCTCCTTCAGCCCATGGCAGTGGCTCCTGGGTCCAGACACCAGGAGCTCTGAGCTCCTCTGACTTCCAGTGCAACCCTG
The DNA here is from genome assembly GCF_000412655.1 of Myotis brandtii. NCBI lineage: Eukaryota > Metazoa > Chordata > Mammalia > Chiroptera > Vespertilionidae > Myotis > Myotis brandtii. The sequence goes on along the minus strand of NW_005353838.1, from coordinate 5,543,208 downwards.
TGTCTTCAGTGTTTCCTTACATTCTCCCGACTACCTCATTCCCTTTGGTTCAAGTTAATAGAGTCAGTTTCTTTGCTTGTGAGAGAAGAATGTTGTCTGCTAAATATGTATGTATTACCTTTGTAATTTAAAAAATTTGTTTGTGAAACTAAAGCCTCCAGAGCTTGATTGATAGCATTGTGGAATGATGAAAAGCTTGGGTTCCAGAGTTAGAAGGTAAGCCTCAAATCCTCCCCCAGTAATTTACTAACTGCGTGGTTTTAGGCAGATTTCTAATCCTATTCTGTGTCTCAGTTTTCTCCTTGTAAAGGAAGAATGATAAAAGCACCTACCTCAGGACTATGGTGAGGATGAAATGAGGTAACACATGCACAGTGCTCAGAACAGTGCTGGGCACATAAGTGCTGTACCGCACTTGCTATGGTTTTGGGGCTAGAGCCTTGGGCCAGAATACACTGCAGCTCTGGACATGGATTATTTCTTGGGGTGGAGCTTCCTATCCAATCAGCTCTTACCTGCTGCAGAGCTGATCAGGGTTGGGCAGGGAACCGCCTTGGGCTGCCCCACTGCTGGGCAATTCTGACATTTCCAGGACTCAGGTCTAGCTTTCCCACGGCAGCACCATCAGCCCCCAGGAAGCCCACCCACTTTGTTCTGGTTCCTCGGGCGCTGCCCAGAATTGTCGGAGGGAGCCGACTGGTAGTGCTGTGTGAAAGCCAGATTCCAAGAGTCTCCTAAATGCTTACAGAATGCAGGAGGGCAGGGATGTTTCTCTACTGCTTCTCCCTGACGTAGCTGCAGGCATATTATGTCATAGGGGAACTTTTCAAAAAACTCAGGGAGAATGAGCGATGATGTAGAAAATAATGTGCTTATAAGGAATTTAAAATTTCCTCGTCTACATAATTTGGCTAGCTTTGAGTATGAAGATTGGGTAACTCTATACGATGGCTGAGAAGATGAGTTCAGGAATCCCAAGTGAAGACTGTATCTGGACTTTGTTCTGACGGTTGCAGATGTTAAGGCATGTGTGACTTATCAGACCCTAAGTGAAGCTGACACATGGCAGCACCTGCCTGGTAGAATTCTTTCGGTGTTGGGGCATCTGGGGCTGGATACTGCTGACATCACATAAATCCCACCTCTCCGGCTTCTGTTAGCCAGGCCTGGAAGAGGGAGCAAGCAGAAACAGAGTCCAAAGGAGAGGAAGCCCAGGAGGAGACAGGACTAACATCTGGATAATGGACTAAAGCACTCGTCCGTCCAGCTGTTGGGGACATGATTCCCATATAACGAATCCCATGTAATGGGCTGCATTATAACATGTTTCTACTAAACATGTTATGTAGTTCATCATTCATTGTAATGTAGAAGCTTAAAATTAAGGACATGCAAATTCCTGTTCAAGAATTAAGGTGTTGAAAAATATAAGCCCTATTTTTTTGGTTTAAGGGCAACTTACAACTTTATCTAGTTTCTGCATGGAAGTCAGGAGCTACAGAGGTGAGGAGAAAAATCTGTATACTTCCCAGAGACTATCTGGCGGAGGAGAGATGGGAAGTTTGACCTGGGAATCAAGCCAAGGTTTTCCATACATTTTCCTCTTCTGTCTATCCCGTTCCTTCTGCAGGGAATACTTTACCCTGTATTTTCCATCTGGCAAACGCCTACTCATCTCCTCAAACCTCAGCTCAATAGTGTGTTTTTCTGGGGAATTTCTTCTGACTGCCTCTTTCTGTTCTCCAGAGTAAGACATTTCTTTCAGTGTCTGCAAGTAGCGAACACTGCCAGCTGTCCCTTAAATCCATTCTCCTTTCCTGTAATACAAAGCGAGTGGTAAGCACACATGTGGCATATGATGGTCCAGCCAGAGACTAATTTTGCAGCCCCACCCCCAGCTTGCAGCTGTGTGTGACCATGTGGAGAATGTGAACTGATGTGATTTGTGCCACTTCCAGTCCCGAATGCATTGCTCCCGTCTGCTCTCTCCCCTTCATGGGAGCTGGAACATGGATGCACCGTGACCAGCTTTGACCATTATCAGTGAGCTCTCTCTAGTGTAACAAACCATCCATCGCCCAGGCTTAAAACAACCATCATTTGATCTCCCCCAGGGTAGGCTTTACTTCAAGCTGTGAGTCTGGGAGGGTCTGACTCCACGCTGGGGTTGAGCTCTGATCTGCTCCACAGTGTTCGTTCTGGAGGGGCAGCGGCTACCCAAGGGAAACTCGTCCCATCATGGCACAGGAGGAAGAGGGCCAGCCTAACCATGCAAGCGCATTTCAAGCTTCTGCTTGAGCCACACCTACTAACATTCTAACCTTGGCCAAAGCAAGTCACACGATAGAGTCCAAATTCAAGGGGAAGGGAGACTAACTCCCATTGGGGTTTGGGGGACTGATAAGCTAATCTACCTCAACCATGCAGACAAGGATAGAGTTCTAAGGTAGAAGGGAAGTTACACGAAAGAAACCTGGATTCCTCAATGACCATGCAGAGCAGAGCAGAGCATCTTGCCTACCGACTACTACTGTTATGTGAGATAAAGTCATTTTTTCTTTAAGCCACAGAATTGTTGAGTCTGTTTGTTATAGCTGCTTAGCCTTTTATCCTAACATAGCATACTCTCCACTATAACATTTAGATAATATTTTATTTTCTCTTTTATTTGTTTTTATTTCACCATTAGAAGTTTCTTGAAATCAACAATTATCTCTTAAATAATTTTTGAATTTTAGCACTTAGCACAGGACCTATAGTGTTTGTTATAGCTGCTTAGCCTTTTATCCTAACATAGCATTCTCTCCACTATAACATTTAGATAGTATTTTATTTTTTCTTTTGTTTTTATTTCACCATTAGAAGTTTCTTGAAATCAACAATTATGTCTTAAATAATTTTTGAATTTTAGCACTTAGCACAAGATCTATAGTAAAGTGAATGTTCAATGAAGGAGTGCTAAATGATTAAATGAATTTCCTATATTTCTGTTACTTTCATTCAGAAAATAAATATGTTTAACAAGCCTTGCTGGAGCCCTGGCCGGTTTTGCTCAGTGGTTAGAGTGTCAGCTTGGGAGCCAAAGGGTCACAGGTTTGATTCCCAGTCAAGGGCACGTACCTGGGTTGCAGATTTGATCCTGGCCCTGGTAGGAGCGCTTACAGGAGGCAACCGATCAATGTTTCTCTCTCTCTTCCTCTCCCCACCCCTCCCTTTCTTCCACTCTCTAAAAATCAATGGGAAAATATCTACAGGTGAGGATTAACAACAAACAAAAAAATTTAAAAATTTAAACAAATCAATGGAAAAAATATCCTTGAGTGAGGATCAACAACAATAAAAAAAAGCCTTGCCTGGGGTGGTTATAGAAATAACTAGAGCACATTACAGGCCCTAGATGATAACCTCCTTAAATGTGGTGATGATGTGAAGAAATGTTATTTCTCTCAAGGAAAGTGTCTTCAGAGGAACATTCACTTATCTAGCCATTGTACAAATCCTTATTCAGTGCATACTATGTATCAAGCACCAATTGGGTGATGAGGATATAACGGTGACAAAAATAACAAAACTCCCTGCCTTCATGGAGCTTGCCCTCTTATGGGAGTGAGAGAGAGAGAAAATTAACAAATAAGTAAAAGATAAAGTGGAGCAATGGAGGTGCCAGGGAGTTGGGAGGGATGAACTCTCTGTAGAGTGACATTTGAACAAAGACCTAAGGGGGTGATGGCGAAAATATATGGCCATCTGGGAGAGAGCTTCTGCACAGAGGAGAGGTCAAGTATAACGGCCCTGGGTTGGGAGCCTCCCTGGTATGTTCGAGAAACAGCAAGGTTGCCCATGTGGCTGTGACAGGGCACATAAGGGGAGAATAGTGGGAACTATCCTGAGGTGTTGGGTTTACCAAAGAAGACAGCAAAAGCCCAAATAGGTTTGACCATCTGGGTTTCCTTACAGCCTATTTAGTCAATAACTGTTCAAATAACAGGTTTCCATGGCTGCCCACGGTTGTGAAATCCAGTCATGGTGCCCTCGCCCAGGTATCTTGGTGAAGGATGAGAGCAGTTTTCAGCAGCCAGGTACTCAAAGCTCAAACCTACTTACATCTTTAGGTTCTATGCTCCTTCTCCAAAGAGTGATTCTGGAAAATCAACACCAGTACTCAATCAACAGCAAGTCCGAGGCAGTCCGCTAGGTATGTGGGTCTCGGGGGCTTCACTACAGGCCTTCATGTCTCTGCGCCATCGCTCAGAGGCAGATGGGACCGCAGGGAAGATCCCACCCAGCCTCTCTGGAAGTCATATGGGCCACATGTGTCTTCACTTAAGTTCCAAGCCCATGTGCCCCTCTCTGCCCCACCCGTGCCCCACCTCATTCCTCTTTCTTTTTAAAGAAAAACCATGGCCACATTTTAACTGTTGCTTTTCTGGTGGGAAGGTGATAGTGTAGATCAGGAGGGAAAAAGTTTCAAACTGAATGAACAAAACTGAGAGCCTCTTCACATGCTGACTTTGAGCAACCTCTTGGGACCTATTAACTGACTGGAAAGGAAGGAGACGAGGGCGGGGACAGTGGGGTTGAAGGCAGCTTCCCCTGCCTGTTTATATTCTCGATGGAATAGTGTGGATAGTAAAAGTCAAATGCTGTAAGGTTATTGCCTTTCAAGCCAATCCTATAAAAACTGTCAGGACCACTGTGTTTCACATGCGGCAAGCACCCAGCGGAGGAGGAATTTGGGAAAGGGTGTGCTCCATGCCCTGGATTCTGGCTTCTTAGTAACCTGTTGAAATGGGTTCTTCAGGATTTGATTCAGTCTCTAGATTCAATGCTTTGAATCACAGATCTCTGGGTTCCCCAAAGGGAAAAAGCCTTGTTTCTTGTGATGTAATTGCCCAGTGAATTATACTTTTATTTGTTCTATTAAGCAGCTGAAGTTCAGCACATTTTTATCCATTTTGTACAACAGGCACTAAATGATTCTGAATGCCAGGCACCTAATCAGATTAAGAAAACCTTCACGGTGGCCGAAGGTTTATGCTTTTGTGCTGCACTGAATTTCCCAATGACCTGGTCTGAATAGGAAAGGAAGGAGGCCAAACAACCTAAGGCTTCCAGAGAAGCCCCTTCCTCATAGGAGGCCCTATCGGATGGCCCCCTCCCACCACCTTGGTCTGTTATATTAGGGCTGAGGGTGGGGAGGACAGGCCCACTTACACAGGATTAAAATGAAAATTCAAGTTAGAGATTAGTTAACTCATTTCATGGTTTTGTTTTGAGCAGCCAAATTGTATCCTGAGATGCCAAAAATGGGCTTAGCATTCAAGCAGGCTGGATGTCCAGTGTGGCAGAATCCTCATTATGTCCATTACACGGAGAAGCTAAACCTTTAGTCACCCTTCAGAAGACAGTCAGTTCTAACCCAACGCTGTGGAACTTGATAACCAGATGACCCAGGAATGGCATCGGTAGCCTCAATTCTTGCCCTGGTCACACCTTAAGGTTGCATTTAGCAATTTCTCTCTGTCTTCCCCTCTCTCTTCCACTCTCTCTGAAAATCAATGGGAAAATATCCTTGGGTAAGGATTAAATTGTCCATTTAAAATGGTTAATTGTATATTATATAAATTTCATCTCAATAAAAATAAACAAATGAAAACATAGCAGTAAGTTCCCCCAACACTTTCATTAGAAAATAGTCCAACAAACATCTATTAGTACTGTCAACCGATGGTCATTAGAGCCAATTCAATGTCAACAGGAATCCCTAACTTGGGGTGCAGTGAAGAAGGAAACTTTATTCCGTGCAAAACAGCTCAATTGTGATACAGCATGACTGTGAGGCACCCTGGGAACAGGCGGCCCTGGAGCCAGGCCCCTTGCTGGCAAGACAGCTCTGCTCTGCTCAGTGCCAGTCTGCTCTGGCCTGTGCTGGTCTGCTCTGCTCTGGTGGAACAGCTTCGGTGTTTCAGCTCTGCCAGGGACATGCAGTGTTCAGTCTTTGGTGGCAAGGGCTCCCAGAGCCACAGGGGAGCTGGCTGACATGATATAGGTTCCCACCCTTGATCCCTGATTGGTCCATCCTCATGCAAATGAATATTCAAATCCTTGCAGTTTGAAATCCTAGGATCTTGGTTCTCTGTATAGTTTTGAGGAGCACATGGGAAAGGGAATCTAGGAAGCAAGTCCTAGTTGGTGTTTCTGAGGGACTTTCAAGGACAGAATGAGGAGACCTATTATATGTCTGAGTACCTGCTCTGTAACCACAACTACCCTCACCACCATGCACACATACACCAACCATCTTTTCAGGTCTTGAGCAAAATCTGCCACACCCCTAAATGTCTTGTTTCTTTAAAGTAACCAGGGAAAGGGCTGGGTTGGCATGAGCCTGAGAGGAGAGAGCAGCCACAGAGGTGGGAAACGCATGAGCCCAAGGCCAGCAGGAGGAATCTGGAAATGCAAGTGACTATGAAAGCCCTTGGAGTTTGCAAAGATCTTAGGGAGGGTGTCTGACTTCCCACAGGATGTGTGACGGGGGGCTTGAGCTAATTTTATTTAGACCTCACAGGGCAGGGTGACGTCAACTTACATCTGGGTTACACTTGCTATCAGTGAGTTGAAATGAAGACACAGGAGGCATGCTTATCAAATTTGTAGAGGACAGGAAGCTGAAAGTAACAGCACATACATAATTAGAACCCACAAAAGTCTCAACAAGCTAGAATGCCAGCCTGAATTTAATAAGAGGAAACATAATAAGGATGAAGGGAATGTCCTGCACTTGGGATTTTTTTTAAAATTACAATAAGACAAACTGTCTGTACAAAGCACATGGAAAAGGGTCAGGAGTTTGACTCAGATGAGGCTCCCCCAAAGCAGTGGGATCTGAAGCTGTTCCAGCAGAAAAACATACGCAAAGGAGAGGGTAGGCAATAAGGTTCATTCTTCCAATTAGACCCATGGGGCATGTTAACTTCAGGTCTGCCCACTGAACACTAAGGAGGATGCAGAAGAGTGCATGTGGAGAATGACTGACCCGTGGGATCAGGGAACCCCAAACCACATAAGGCAGGAACAGTGATGTTTAGCTGGAGAAGAGAAGCATCAGGGGAGAAATGAAAACTTTCTACAAAATCTAAAATTTTACCCCGTCAAAGAGGAATTGGACTTGTAATGTATGGCTCTCAAGAGTGAAATCAGTACAGTGGGTGGCTTCTTCAGGCAGAAACTGCAAGAATGCATAATGAAGAAAACATGTATCCATTAGGATTTGTGTAGCTGGAGGTAACAGAAAACCTCATTAATATCGGCTTAAAGAAAAACAATTGTTTTCCATGATTTTAAAAAAATGCCTAGAAGGAGCTTATAGTTAAGGCCTCAGGATTTTCCCAGCCTTCTTCTCCACCATTCTCAGTGTTGGTTTCATCCTCCTATCTGTTGCCTCGTGGTCACAAAATGGCTGCTGAAGCTCTGAAAACCACGAATCAGCATTCAAAGCAAAGGGGAAAGGTGATGGTGAGGGGCTAGCCAATGTAGCAAAGAGGACGTTTCCTAATGGTGCTATCCTTTTATCAGAAAATTTTCCCAGATGTCCTCATATATCGCACTTGTCATACTAGATAACATTGACCAATTCTACCCTCATGAGAGACTGGAAAAGGAGTATCCAGCTTTTCCAGCCTATATAGTGGGAGGAGGCCAGGAAGAAAGGAACGGCTTCTTAGTAGCCCTCAGTAGTATCTGCCACGACAAAGTCACCTGTAAATCAACTACCAACAGACTGTCTTAGTCTTTTTAATGCAAAAACATATATGTTTATACAAACATATGCTCACATGTTTTCACATGTGTATTATAACTCTATTTCCTGTTTTTCTTGCTTAATATTTTTAGTATCTTTCATAACACTTTGAAAAACATAACTTTCAAAATATCCTGTCTGCTCCTCCACATTCAACCATTCCCCTATTCTTGGATATGTAGGTTATTTTCAGTTTAATACAACTTTCTAGCCATCATCTCCAGAGACAGATGGCGTGCCTTGGAAGGTAATGAGGTGCCACCCTTAGAAGTGTTCCATCACAGAGATAAACTAGGTAAGACAGCATGGGCCGGGGGTCGTTGGACTCTTGATATTTCAGGCCCTTCCCTACTTCCTCAAGATGCTGACGACAGGGTGTAAAAGAGATGTGGTCAGGGAGGACTGCTGTGTCCTCTCTGTTTCATCTTCCTGTTTTGCCGCCTGAGCACACAGGAATGAGCACATTCCTATTCTGGATACCCCCAAGGTCAGCATCCCACACACTTGTCACACCATCTTTCTCACTATCTCCTGTCAAGATGAACAGCCTGAATCGCTCTGCACGTGCTTTATAATTGCCTGAATGAAAACAGCAACAAGTCTGGCCCTTATCAAGGGGGCCCAACATGAGGATCTGTGTGAAAGGCCCAGGCCTGGGCCAGAAGGGCCAAGGATGGAGAGAGCGCAAGACACCAAGAGCTGATGACAATATCCCAGTGACGCTTCTCTGCTGCCTCTCGCTGCTTTGAAGCCTATCTGTGGCTTTCCGGCCTGCCCTGGGGACAGGCAGGCAGGTATCTTCACTGTGACTGCTGGCAAACACCACTAAGGTCATACAGGTGAGCTGGGTAACGGAAGGAATGAGAAGTGTCATTTCTCAAGGTTAGTGTGCTAGGGGGCTCAGAGACACCAGGGTGGTGTTGGGGACAGGATAGACACTTGCCTTATCAGCGAAGGGTTTGATGTCAGGCTTTGCTATATACAGTTGTGCTTCAAGGGATGTGACCTGACTGAAGTCTGAATGAATCTAAATTTGCTGTCCATGGAACTAAGTATTCATTCTCTTCAATAGGTTCGACATGCCAAGCCTACAATTAAAAACCTAGAATTCAAAGCCAAGTTCTTTAAGATACAACAACTTGCAAGATGACCACTCAATGACAAAAGAATAGCCATTAGCAATTTTGCCAGTTTCTTCTCAGATATGCAGAGCTTAGCTCATTCCTCCAGTATCTTGCTCTTTTAAGTGCTTTTAGGGAACAAATATTCAAAAGTCAAAAAGTTTCTGTAAACGTTTAGTGATATAATGTTGCTAGCACCAAGCACAAAACAACACACTAAGAAAAGTTGCAATAATTTGGTCTCTTTTCTAAAAACGGAGCCCCAATTGCTTTTTGGTATATAGAACTGGAAAGGTCACACAATTCCAAGGGTCAGCAGCCCCAAAGGTCATTTTCTTGCCTGTGCGGGCATTGTGTCTACGAGGAACACCACACAGTACACTCCCATCAGCACCACCAGCTCATCAGAGGCAGATCAAAGGCTGGAACAGGGATCTGAGTAGAACTCACTGGTGTCAGCTCTGCCAACAACCGCCCCCAAAACATGTCTCTGAATTTCTCCATGACTTAATTTCTCTAGGCATAAGTTCTCATGTGGGGCCCATGAATCTGGCCACCAGAAGGAATCTTGACAGGTCTTTTCTACTGATAGCTGCCCTCTTTTCCCTAGGTTAGTATCCAAGAAGCCCTCTCTAATGTTATTAAATTAATAAAACAACACTCTTAATAGTATTTCCCTTTGGATTAGGGACAATAACTCTCATTCAGTTAAGCACAAGTCTCTTAAAATTCTACTGGATCCAAGTCTTAGAACAAAGTGTGTCTAATCTTGGCGAAGCAGTAGTTTGAGACGTTAAACATCCCACTTACATTCTCTGCTGAAACCCTCATAAGATGCAGCACATTGTCAGACGCAACCTGCTGGTTCATAGATGTGGCAGGACATGTCCCTGGTCTCTGGGAACTTTCAACGCGGAGGAGAAACCGGATAGACAAATGATGAACATAGAAATGAAGAGAGAAAGGAAAAGAGATGCACAGGTCACATATAAAATGTGAACAGCTGTGGTAGACACACCTGGAATACCTGTCTGCCCCACAGTGACCTCCTTCCTCTGGGTCTGCCTTCTTCCTCAGATACTGACCCCTCACCCCCACCCCTACCTCAGCCACAACTAATTAGCTCAGGAGTGGATTCCTGCCCAAACTGAGCCCAAATTCTCCTGAGAATTTGGAAGTGTGATTCAGAGCACCTGTAAACTCAGACAGTGTAGGGTGGCAATACCGCTGGAGGAGGAGGGCAAAAGAGAACAGAGAGGAGCAGCCCCCACCCTCAGGGTCTGAGAAGATGGGTGCCTGGTCTCTGATGGCTTCATCCTTTCTGATTCTGGGCCCCCATAAGGCCCCAGTGACATTCCTATCTTCCAGAAACATCCTTCTTTCCCATGAGAAATTCCCCCTTTGTTCCTGAACTGGCTCCAGTTGCTGTTACATTCAAAACAGCCTTGATAAGGACTTGAGCACTAACATGCCCCTCATATTAAAAAAAAAAAAAAAAAAAAAAAAAAAAAAAAAAGTATAAATAATCCAACATAGCAAATAATCCGAAAGCCACTTTTGGCTCTGGAGGACATTGTGAAATTGATATGTTTAAATTACTGGAGCTCATAACACCTCAGATGGAAGTGCACACTCACAACAAAATAAACTTGATGGCAGCCAGCAGGGACGCCTGCCCATTGCCTCTGTGGGGCCCTAGGCTTGCTCTTCTCTGCTCTGGGTTTGGGGGAAGCACCATTTCTCCACCCCGCCTCCAGCCCATGGTCCCAGCACGCCCACTGCTGCCTCCAGTGTGTCCAGCTTAGCGTCTCACTGTTACTGAATTCAAAGTTCGCCACCTGTGGTGCTCTATGGAAAAACAGAAGAGGCCAGAGTAAGGCAGTTTTATTTACTAGCCAAGGGTCTGCCTCCTGGAAGGGAGGCTTAGCCATTGCTTAGATACACTGTTTGGTCACTTACGTGTTGATTTCCTCTGCAGTTGGCTACCCTCATCCTGTTTACGGCTGCATCTGCGGAATACTGAGCTATATTTTAACATTTAGCAAGGAAGAACATTTAGAACTGCCCAGACCTTGAGACCCTGGTCCTGTCTAACAACTTTGGGGGGAGGTAATTTTGTCAAGCCCCTTCCTGATAGTAACAAGCAAAAGAGAGCAGCCTGAGAAAACAGCCAACAGAGGAGGCAAGAAGACAACAGGACTCCTTTGGAAAGAGCTGACCATTGCACCAAACCATTACATGCAGCAGGTCATGCCGAAAAGAGAAGTGAGGAGAGGCTCCTGAGTGGCTGGCTTCCTGGCCCTTGACTGTTTCCAGTGTGTCCGGAACTTGGGGTAGAAGCACCTTGTGGAAAGGAACCTGCCTGAGGATCTACGGGAGTAAAAATGTTGAGTGGACACAAGGGAAGAGGACTGTTTCGGAACTGTCTGAATGCTGGTCTGAATGAGGAGCGTATGCTAAGCAGGGGTGAGGTGGGAACGCTGGAGCAGGAGGTACAAAGGCCAGGTAGGGCCCCTGTTCCTAGAAACAGGATCCACCGACTGCATGAGAAGAGATTTCTTTGTATAAGCTTTCCTCGCGGCAGAATAACCTTTCCTCTTCCTCTGGGCAGCTCCCACATGAGTAGTACGTTAGAAACACACATACATGCTCTCACGTACACACTCTTTTACACTCCCACTCCCACAGACACACTGACACGCACAGAACCACACAGTCGGCTGCGTGTTCCCAGAGTTCCCCTCGTCACCACCTGCCACCTACATCGTAAGTATTGTTTACGCACCTATTAAAACTCAGGGACCAAGGAGCCTGTCCGTTACCTGACGGCTGTGCACACGAGGAACAGCTCCCAGTTTACCAAGGACTTTGTCAGGTAGATGACTTCATTCCACCACTAAACACAAAGGCTGGAGGGACCTCAGGGAACCCCTTCGCAATACAACTCCCTCAATTTCCCAAAGAAAGCAAGACTTGTCACAAACAAAGAATCCTAGTCCAGAGACCCCTGGCCGTGGCCAGATTATACTTTGTATCCCAATTTAATAGGACAGGCCAGCCTGGCCTGGCTCCCAGCCCTCACACGGGAGGTTGCCAAGCGCAGGCCCCACCCTGGCTCGTTATCTGCAGGCAGGGTTCTCCCATGACTTTCTGGCTGCCCCGGCTGCCACCTCTCTTTGTGGGACAGCTGTACCAACTTGGCGGCTGGTGTGCCCAGTCACAGGTCCTGCCTTTGTTTGGTTGATAAGCACGGTCAAGTTCCAAGTCCTGCTGCTCTCACCCAGGCGTCCTTCCCTGGTTGTCTGAGGAGCCTGCATGCACTACTTGTCACCTAGGGCCCAGGGCAAGCCAGGCCTGAGGCTTGGGCGCAAGGTGGGAGAGAACGCCGCTGTCTCCAGGAGTCACGGCGCCAGGTTTCTCTTTCCAGCATCACCCTCCCGCACTTCCCTGTCCGGGCTCTTTTTCATGACTCCTTGTGTCTCAATTATGACAGTTCTCCCGAGTCCTGAAAGGCTTCTTTTCTGGGAAACACTTGAATCACCCAGTAAAATCCCTGACTAGCTTCAAAGATCTAGGTCAGTGCTTCTGAAAGGGAGGTCTGCACCAAGAAACAGTAGGAGCTTGTTTAAAAACAAAATCTGGGGGTCCCATCCCAGGCTTTCATGGGGTAGGCCTGGAAATCTAATATGTAAACCACTCCCCAGGTGAATGTGATGTGCAGTGAGGCTGTAAGACCCAGTGTGGGTCTGACTCAATTCCATCTGCAAAATATGGTGTCGTTTTGTTCCCTAGTCCTCCAGGGCTTGTCTTCTGAGAACTCTGTGGGGAAAAAAAGTAGAGTACTGTGTGAACTTAATGACTAAGATTATTATTTCTTGGGGGCAGGAATCCATTTCTTTCTCCCCGATTTTACCTCATCAAGCCCCTGTAGTAGACTGGGTCATTGCCCGCGGAGGATAACAAACCAGGGGCGCATGGATCACCTTCCATGCCCCCCGACGCCCCCCCACACACATCCTGTGAGATCCATTTCTAAGTTTAGTGACCACTTTGGGGGCACAGATCTACAGTGTTTCTTTTTGTGTAGCAAAGGTCTCTGGAGCTGTTGACCTCCATTTTACCTGTTTAAAAAACAAAATGGTTCCAAGATTCTGAGAACTTGATTCAGCTTTATTTTTAGAAAGAAGTCCACAGGAATGCAGAAGACACCACTCCCTTTAAGAAGCAAATGCTGGCCAAGATACCGAGGGAACTAAATGAGATCTTATTCTTGTGCCCAAGATGAATTTTTATCCGTTGACAGAGGGGTGACAATCGATTTTAGGTCACAGCCTTGTTCTAACCATAAGCAAAAAGCTGACAAACCCTACACGTATTTTGTGTCTGCATCTTGCCTCTAAAGAATCCACAGCACTTCCATCTCTCTGTGCTGTCCTCCGTTGTGGAGGAAGAAGGCAGTTATCCACCCTGTTTCATAAACAACCCTCCTGTGATTTGTCTAAGGTAGAGCAGAATTCTAGAAACGATCCTTAGATCAGAGAACCGAGCTACACTCTGCATGAAGCTGTCTTATTGGATATTCAAGATGTTTTAACCTTGTTGTATCCAGTCTGCAAATAAAGCTGACCCACAGAAACTCCATTTCTGTATTCTTTTCCCCACCATTTACACCCTGCTTTCTGACATTAGGGATGTTACCTAATCCTATTATTCATAAGGAAAAAATACGACAAATTAATGAACATTAGGAGGTTAAGGATTTAACATTATTTTCCCCATAGGTGTCTGAATTATGAAAGAGAAGCTTAGAAAAAGGTTGCTTTATCCAAAGAAATGGCTGGCTAATGGTGAAATTTGGGGCATCAGTGGAATAGGGAACTTCCTGGTATTTTTTTAAAAGTAAATTTATTCCATTTAAAGTAATGGTTGATAGCTATGTAGTTATTGCTGTTCCATTATTTATATTTCATCTTTTTTTTCTTCTTCTTCTTGAAGTCCCTTTAACATTTTTTGTAATACTGGTTTGGTGATGATGAACTCCTTTAGCTATTTCTTGTCTGGGAAGCTCTTTATCTCTCCTTTGATTCTAAATTATAGCTTTGCTGGGTAATCTTAGTTGTAGGTCTCTGTTTTTCATCACTTTGAATACTTCATACCAATGCCTCTGGCCTGCAGTTTCTGTTGAGAAATCAGTTGAAAGTCTTATGGGAGCTCCCTTGTAGGTAACTGATTTTCCTTTCCTACTTTTAAGATTCCTCTTTGTCTTTAACATTTGGTGTTTTAATTATGATATGTCTTGGTGTGGGCCTCTTTGGGCTGAAAATGGGGAAGGGATTAAGAAATACAAATTGGTAGTTACAAAATAGTCATGGAGATGTAAAGTACAGCACTGGGCATATAGTGTATAATATAATAACTGTGTATGGTGTCAGATGGGGACTAGATTTATCGGGGTGATCACTTCGTAAGTTATATAAATGTCTAATCACTATGTTGTACACCTGAAACTAATACAATATTGTATGTCAACTTTTACTGAAAAATAAAATATTTTTTTAAAAGTGTTTAGCAGCACTTGGCATAGGGTTAAAAAAAAAGGTGTAGTTATCTGCCCAAGCAGAATGACAAAACCTGACCCTAAGATAACGAAATTCTGTTACAAATCTTCTAAAGAAGGTGATGTTGGAGACCTGGAATCACAATGGTAAACCAACCTGAAAAAATGATCTAGCCTGAAGACTCCACTGTGGACCAAGATGGAGGAACAAAAACTAGATTCATTATCCTAAAACAACTGAAAACCAGACAAAATACATGGATACCAGGCAATGAAGTGCAGTGATCCCTGAAAGATGGGAAATAGACTTAAAATCAGAAGTCTAAGAACCAGGATGTATGGGCATCCGGTAACCTACATTGTATCAGTTCCCCAGGTTACCCTGATGCCAGTAATGTTTAAGAAACCCTGTCATATGGAGTGAATAGAAAAGAACTTCTCTTGTCCTTGGTTCCCTTGCATAAAGGAGAGAACAATGAAATTTTTGCATTTTGTCTAAGATTTATTTTAAATACCACACCATTTTACTCAAACTGCAAACTGAAAGTTCCTTTTCCTCTCGGGTAAGAAAGTGGTATATCACTTTACCTTTTATGTTAAGGAAGCAAACTTCCTGTATGGGAGGTGCCAATAAAGTACCCTCCTTGACATCATAAGCTGAGGCTGCTACTGAGAAGATCTGAAAGCCTCAGAGACAAAGGGTGGTCCATAATTTAGGGTGGATATGTTAAAACTGACTCCAAAACCCCCTCTGGCTGGGCAGCTGCTGAATGCATAGGCTTTGTGTCTGTGGTAAACACTGCAAAATGACCAGCACCTTCTAGAATCTTCTGGACAGTCAGTTGTACAAGAGATGAGGGTAGTTTATGTCACTGGCAGGTGCAAAAACAGAGCCATGAGAAGAATCTTCTGAAAGACAAAATCGGGGCCTGGACAAGCCTCTTGAAATCAGACAAGCAGAAGCATAGCAGAGGCAGGGATTTGCTTTTCAAATGTTAATGAGCGTTCTTAATCTGATACACGACTTGTACCAGGAGTTCTGCTTCCACACACCCTAGTTTGAGGCTGAGCTAGACTAGTGTGCAGGTGATTAAACTCAGTGAGGCTCTTAACCCACTGGTATTTTTCTCTTTTAAGTCAACCAAGAGGACTGTAACTAAGACATTTAGGAAATATAAATTCCCCGTCTGCCCCAGTCCCAAACAAACTCATAGGAGCACGTTATCTATTTTGCCCAAAGGATTCAGCACTTAGCTAAAAAATTTATCAGATCCTAAAAGAAGGGAGGAAGGTGGGGAGTTGGAGGGAGAAGGGGGAGGAAGAGAAAGAGGGAGAGAAAGAGAATGAAAGCCCTCAGAGGAAGAGACTGGCCATTTCTGGGTGCTGCATTCACTTGTGTGGGCTCCTCAGCCTGGTGAGTGAAAAAGGGACCTCAAGCCCAGAAGGGAGAAGAAGCCCCTGGGGGAAGGAAGCCTGCGTCTTGGCTGAGCGCCCCTCCCACTGGCCTTGCCAGGAGGTCTGCAGACTCATTGCTGGCTCCTGAGAGCCACTGATCTTTGGCAGCAACTGTTGGCAGCATCCTCCTCTCCTCCCACAAGTGGTGAGTGGCGCAAGTTGCTGCCTTTACAACCCTCTCCACCAAATAGGAGGTCCAGGGAAGCGGCCTCTTTGCAAAGCACTCCAGGAATTTGTGATTTATAGGAGGGAGACACCCCTAGGTGTCTGAACACAAACCCCAAAGAGATAAGGATCTGGAGCACATATTTTAATTCTTCTCCCTGAGCTGTAGCACTTCTTAGGGGTCTATTAAAATCTAAATCCTGGGGCTTGCAGAGCTTAAAATAAACTTTAATAAAAGTGTGGAGAACTTTAATAGTTTGTTGACAAATGTAGCTTCCTCCTCTTACCCCAACTTTTTCAAGGGCTTACTTCCATTGCATTTCACTTCCAAGCTGTGATTCTTCATGACATAATTCTCCTGCGTTGATTTTTGCAAACCCAAGTTCATGTTAATACCCAGAAAGAAAATTCTTACAAGTTGTAGGACATCAAAGGCAAGGCTGGCTTTACCCCAATGGACAGTAGACGTGCTCACCAAGTTACTGCTGGGTTTCAGGCTCAGGGTGGGGTCACCAGGAGGAGGAACAATGGGACTCAGCCATTACTCACCACCTGAGTCTATTCCGTCCTTACCCGGCCAAAAGATAAACACTAAGAGGGAAAAGAACTTTGCATAAATATTGCCATGAAAACAAAGAACAATGTGCCTGCGTCTGTGTTATCTGTCTATGTGAGCTGAGGCACAAGCCATATTGGAGACTTCTTTTTCTCCCACATTATGTAACCACACTGTTCCATGAGACAAGCCCCCCTTGAATCCCCAAGTAAAGGGGAACACACAGATCCCTACATCGAAGGGGTTATGAGATAGCCAAGGTCAGATTCCATCCTCTGAGAAGGCAAAGCAACCAGATCAGGGAATGGAGAAAATAGGATCCTTTTCAAGATCCTCCCCTGGATTTTATCATCTAGCAGGGGTGGGGAATGTCCGGCCCTCGGGTTGTATAAGGTCAATTAAATCATTTGGTCTGGCCATGCCAAGGCATTAGGGGTGAGTTAATTAAATGTTTTACAAAATATAACAGGCTAATTTTTAAGTTGATAATTTTGTATGGCCTGAGAATGATGTTATAAATATCCAAATGGCCCTTGGCAGAAAAAAGGTTCCCTACACCTGCATGCAAGTAGATTAGAAAGTCTAATAACATAAGTCTTACAAGTCTTATAACAAGATTTTTCCTTTAGATCTTTCTTATATTTTTCCTCCAGATTTCTAAATAAGCTTATACTATTATAGTTATATTTAATTGGGAGATCACTTATTGGTTTCCTATTCTGATAGAAGACTCTTACATCCTTTTCTCTATTTTGCCTCCCCCTATTCTCTCAATATAGATAAATTCTAATTTTTGGTTAGATCAGTGGTCCATGTTTACATTATTAGATGTTGTTACCACGGAACACAGAAGTGAACTAAAATCTGATTTTCTGTGTCTTCTGGCATCGGGTATTGTTACTGAGAAGTCCTGTGCCATCCCAACCCCTGTTCCTTTGAACAGAACCTGTTTATTCCTCTAGGGCAGGGTAGGGAACATCTGGCCAGCAGGCCATAGAAGGCCCGAGAAATCATTTGGTCTGGCCCTGCCAAGGCAATTAGGGGTGAGTTAATTAAATGTTGGACCAAATAGAGCAGGCTGATTTTTAAGTTGATAATTTTGTACGGCCCTCGAATGATGTTATAAATACTCAAATGGCTGTTGGCAGAAAAAAGGTTCCCCGCTCCTGCTCTAGGGAAATGTTTGGGTCTTCTCTTATTCACAGTTTCTGACATTTCAAAGTGGTAAGGATCTTTTCAAACACATAAGGAAATTTTCTGATATTATTTCTTTGTCATTTCACTCACCTGCATTTTCTTTTTCTCTCTTTCTCAAATTCCTATTAGGTAAATGCTGGCCTTCTTGGGATAATTCTTTAATTTTTTTTATCATTTCTTCCCTATTGGCAATCTCAATCATTTTATTCATCTTTCTAGAAGATTTTCCCACTTTATTTTTTTTAGCTCTTCTATTTTGAATTTCTAAGAACTCTTACTTCTTATTCTTTGATCGTTCCTGCATTAAAGCATCTGATTAATGGGTACAGCACTACCTCTTAGGTCCCTAAGAATATTAAATATGTTTTTGTGTGTGTTTGCAAAATGTTATTCTCTTCCCCTGCATTCTCTATTTTCTCCTAAATCTTTTCCCTGCTTGAATGATTCTGGTCTCTTTCATTCTGTAGGCTTTCCTCCAGAATCAGGTGACTTCTGGAAGTCCTTTCATGTTGAAAACTAGGATCCAAAACTCTGATTTGCCCATTTCCTTTCAGGCATGTGGACAGGACTTGTCAGCTGGTGAATTTCACTGACAGAGACTGGGTAGTGAGCCAGCCTTTTTAGGCTGGGGCCCCAAATGGCATTCTCTTCTGGTCTTTTCTCTGCAGTCACTCAGCCCCCCCCCCCCATCCGGGCCAGAACCCGGGGACTCCTGCTGGACAGGTTGGTGCCAGGCTGCCAACAGAGGCAGGGGCCGGTGGCAGATTACCTCCGTTCAGTGATTGTCAGTGCTGACTCTCGCTTTCCCCTGGTATCAGCCCTCCGCTGTGCACAATGTGGCTGTATTCAGAGTCCTTCTGTTCAACACCTATGGAGGAAAGCTTTCACCCAATGCAAGCAGGCGGCAGAGGAAGAGGAATAGTCTGGTTGCATGGGTAGGGGATGACGCTTGGGGACCTAAGCCCAGACTTCCAAGTAATTCCCTGTACTGTATACAGTTTCTGAACTACTCCCTGCCTCCTGCAGCACCTGGTGCCACAGAACCTCAGCCTTGCTTACAGATCACTACTCCTTAGAATTTCCCCCTGTAGGCTAGTCACTGCCCCTCCATCTGCTTTCCATCTGTCAAACCACAGCGTAGTCATTTATAGTCCGCAGTTCCCCTTCCAGAGCATCTGTTTCTGTATATTTATACCTTTTTTATTCTTCTACTGGAATTTTTAGTTGAAGTTTTGGAAGAGAAAGTTTTCAGTCTGCTGTGTGTAACCAAAAGCCCTTTCCCACTCTTTAGATTTCAGATTTGCTCTGCAGAAATCTGCTTGCCTGTTATCCATGGAGCCCTTTGGGATAGAAGATTCTAACCTTGGATCTTTCAGGTATTAGATGTGTGGTCTCATTTTCTCATGTAAAAAGTGGGGGTAGGGAAAGGGCTTCTGATTATTAAAAAGTGTTTTGGCAAATTGCTAAATTATGATTAACAATTAAATTAAATTAAATTGCCTACTGTGTTAAAGATAATATCCTATATAATAAAACCCTAATATGCAAATCGACTGAACAGTGGAATGACCACCAGGGGGCAGACACTAGATGCAGGAGCTGCCCCCTGGTGGTCAGTGCGCTCCCACAGGGGGAGCACCACTCAGCCAGAAGCCGGGCTCATGGCTGACTAGCGCAGCAGCGGTGGTGGAGCCTCTCCCGCCTCCAAGGCAGCACTAAGGACCCCTCAGGGGATGTCCACTGGGGGGTCCTGGACTGCGAGAGGGCACAGACCAGGCTGAGGGGCCCTCTCCCCCCAGTGCCTTCAGTTCATAATAGCCAAGTAAGATAGGCACATAGTAAAGCCATTGCTCAGGTGAGTTCTGCAAAAAGGTGGTCTTGACCCTCTGGGGTTGGGGGTGGGGTCCTTGCTCGATGCCCTGTGACCTAATTCTTCTCTTATTATGTTTCATCGCCTATGTGAAGTCCAGATTTCCCATTAAATGGTTAATTCTTTAGTTTAAAAAGTTAAAAGTGGTAAATTTAAATTTGGGGGAAAAGCAAACAAACCAAAGAGGTCTATCTGGTTATCTTGAGGAATATAGAAGGAAGGAAAACTGTAACTGTGAGGGTGTCTTAGTTCATTTAGGCTGCTCAATAACCAAGTACCATAGACTGGGGGATCTATGGTACTTGGTTATTTCTCACATTTGTGGAGCCTGGAAGTCTGAGATCAGGGTGCCCGCATGGTGGGGTTCTGGTAAGGGAGGGCCCTGTTCCAGGCTTCAGGCTTCTTGTTATGTCCCCACATGGAGGAATGGAGAGTGAGGGAGCCTCTTGTATAAGGGCACTAAACCCATTCATGAGGGCTCCACCCTCACGAACTAACACCTCCCAAAGGCCTCACCTCCAAATACCATCACCTTGGGGATTAGAATTTCAACATACGAATTTGGGGGGACAGAAATACAAAGTCCATCACAGGAGGGATATTCTAGTTCCCTTTGTGCCCTTAACTTTATCTTTATTTTAGATGATTTTTCTTTACTGAGATGATCAACGTCTCAATTTCCAATTTAAAATACCCTTACACTTACTGGTGCATTCTTAAGTCAATAATCAATCAAGAAAGATAAATGTTTCCTGTAGTATTTTGACACTTTGTAAACTAAGTAAGATTTAATGCATATTTCACCTGCCAAACATTGACCCCTGTGAGGTCTTAGGACTATCTCCATTATCTATTGCCCACAGAATAAATACAGCACAAGGCCCAGCACATTCCACATCACAGCCCTCAGGGCCTTACAAGAGATCTTAACGTTTTTCTGGTCCAGTCCCCCTTATTTTACAGATGATCTAGACAAGCCCAAACAAAATGAAAGTATTTACCCAAGGATCCAAGGAAGAGGCCATGCCAAAACTTGGCCTGACCTCCCAGCTCAGGGTTAGCACCATCATTCTCACACACTGCCCAGAATAGGGGTTCAGTAGGTATCTTGTGCTCATATCACAAACTAATCTTCCATGTTCTCTCCACTGTGGCCCAACTTTCTCTTTTCTTTTAAAATGCTGTTCTTTTAACAGCAATGATAAGTAACATAAACCTAATAGCTAATTACATCAAGGGGAAAGAAAGCTGGGACCTTAACTATTAGGTGATTAAGTACCTATCCTAATATACTACACAGTCAAAAATACTCTGCATCAACATTTCCATCAATTTATTCCCTCATAAAGCATGTCACAGGTATTTATATCTTATGTCCATGGATGCTGACTGTTTTTGTGCACCTGCAGAGTCTTTGTTTAACTTGGCAAAACTAGCTTCAATTAACCACCGTGCTCTCTGATCTTAGTGCTGCCTTTGTTAGGATCACCTGCATCAGTTTAGATTTGAACACTCCCTGCAGGTAGATTCTGATTGTTTGTCTTTGTGTCTCACCCCAACGAACTTGCCCACATCACCATTCACTCAGGCACCGGACACCCGGTCATTGTGGGCCTACTGTATGCCGGATACTGTTCGAGCCCCTGGGATACGGCATGAGCAAAACAAAGACCTCTGTCCTGAGGGAGCTTACATTCTAGCAATAAGCATTAAAAAAGTAGGTACATTATGAAGCATTTTGGAAGGTGGGAAGTGTTGTGGGAAAAAGAAAAAAGGCTAGGTAAGGGTGCTCAGGAGTGTGAAGCCGGTGGGCAGGAGGAGGCAATGTTGGCCCAAAGACTTGAGGGTGGTGAGGGACTGAGCCATGGAGACAGCTGGGCAAGAGCTTTCCCAGCTGATGGAACAGCCAGGTCCCAAAGTGAGCGTGTGTCGGGTCCGTTTGAGGCAAGAACACTTCCTGATGGGCGACCTTTGGGAAAAGAGCCCTACATAAGAGAGAGTTATCATTCCCCAATTCCAGACAGACCAGAAGTAACGTAAAACAAAACAAAGAGTGAAAGAGCGAGAACCTGGAGGTGCAGAATCTGTAACAGTGGTATGAGAGTGGCATGGGAAATTGAGGAAACCAGACAATATACTTGAGAAACGAAGCTAGCACTTCAGACGCAAGAGATCGCCACAGAAATGATAACACGGGGAATGACTATCACTCACCTTTGGATGCACAGCATCTGCCGCAGAGCAGAGCCCATGGCAGGCTCAGGAAATGCCTTTGGGATAAAGGAAGGACTGAATGTGTGGAACCGTTATTAACAGGTGGCACCTTTCCTGGTGCTTTGTGGGGTGAAGGACTGGAATCCAAACTCATCCTTGAACTTACTTTACTTACAAGAAGGGGGATTCAGTAGGGGGTGTACAGGAGGCCGCTGATCAATGGTTCTCTCTCATCATTGATGGTTTTCTCTCTCTCTCTCCCTCTCTCTCTCTCTCTCTCTCTCTCTCTTTTTTTTTTTCTCTCTCTCTCTCTCCCTCTCTCTCTCTCTCTCTCTCTCTCTCCCCCTTCCTCTCTGAAATCAATAAAAGTGTATTTTTAAAAAAAATTTTTTTTAAAAAAAAGATGCAGGCATTGTCGTCTGCCATCTTTGGAGAATGGACTCCTGGCCAGGACCCTCCAAAAGTACCTACGGTGCACTGGGGTGTGGATTCGTGATTAGGGACTGGAAATGTTAACCAACCAACCTTAAGTTTATATGAAAATACACACACACACACACACACACACACACACACACACACACACGGGGGGTTGATTGCAAAAGGGCCCCTGCCAGATGAATTGCCTTTGAAGGGTTGTCTTAGAAGTGCCCGTATCCCCAACTACTGCTTATATGTCTCTGGACATCCCTGTTAGCAAAAGAGTCTTTTTTAGTGGGACATATTGTTATCTGAATAATACAGGGGTCTTGTTACCAAGGAAAAGGAGAGAATACAAGTTGAGTGGGCAGCCAGCCGTTTCTGCTGCACCCACTCATCTAAAGCAAATCTCTTAACCCTGGTCTTAGTTTCCTTATCTATGACATGGATTATCAATGCCTACCCTGCCAGTCTCTCAGGGTTTATGTGAAAATCCAGTGAAAACATTTTGAAAACTGAGAAACCTTGTTCAAATTCTGACGGTTTACACAAGAAGCCAGAGTATTGTATAATCATCAAAAGGGTCATTCTTTCAAATCAAGATTTAAGCAAGCACTTATTCTTGATCCCCAAAGCTTACCTATATTTTCCAGACTAAAATAAAAGTGTCATTTTTTATTGCCAAGGATCCTATGTGGCACTTGCTAGTTTATGGGAGGCTGAGTGGACATACACGAAGGTGACGTAAGGTCATGTGACATTTCTTGGGGCTTGCTCTGTGCCAGGCGCTGTGTTTCACAGATTATATCCCTTAATCCTCACACAGACTCCTGGGTGGGCACTGCCCTATCCTCTCACCCTGCTGATAAGGAAAAAGATCACGTACCATCAGCACCGACCACAAGTGGAGTGGAGAGCCTGGATTTGACTCTGGGCCACGCCTGGAAACCTTGAGCATCATCCTTCAATTCTAACATGCTGTGGCTTCTAGTTACCTTGTGTACTAGGGAGAACTGTGTCCCCAGAAAGATAATTGAAGCCCTACCCCTAGCATCTGTGAGTGTGACCTTATTTGGAAATAGGGTCTTTGCAGATGGAATCGAGTTAAGATGAAGTCACACCGGATTAGGGTGGGTCCTAATCCCATGATTGCTCTCTTTATAAGGAGAGGGACTTTTGGACAGACTCAGGGAGAATACCATGTGAAGGCGGAGGCAGAGATTGGAGCGATGTATCCACAAGTCAAGAAATGCCAGGGAGTGCTGGCAAACACTAGAAGCTAGCGCAGAGGATGGGGTGGTTTCTCCCTGAGAGCTCCCACGTGCAACCAACCCTGCCAACACCTACATGGTGGACTTCTGGCCTCCAAAACTGTGAGAGAATAAATATCTGTTGTTTTGAAGCCACTAAGTCTGTGGTAATTTATAACAGCATCCCTAGGGAACTCAGACACCATATGAATGTGTAATGGTCATGGAAGAGCCTGGTGTAGCCTGCTGTTCTCTCCACCCAAAGTGCACATGAAGTCCAGCTTGTTGGGGGGGGGGGGGGACAGCCTCAGCTTCCTGGGGAAGCGCTGTCTTCCCAGACCCAGCAAGTCCTTCCCCAGACCCTCTCCTGAGCCGTGCTGAGCAGAGGGAGGGTGGGTCTCTAAACGCACCTGCAGGATACTGAGTTCAGCCAGAGTGGCTCGGCCACAACCAAAAGGACTGGCCCACAGGTCCAGGCCACAAGATCCATGCGGGCAGGGCGAAGGGAAAGCCCATCACTTTTCCTTCTGTTCTACTTTCATTTGGGTTGCACTGAAATCTTTGTGGGGAACTGGACCTATTTGCTGAGTAAGGAATCATTTGCATTTTCAAAGACCCAGATTTCCACACTCTTTGGTCATTCCACCTTCAAGATATTCGTCAAATCTACACATCACCTGTGCTTTGCTAAGAGCAGTTTTATTATAACACTCCCCAAAATGGAAAACCAGAATCGCCTGCCTTGAGTAAAAAGCAAAAATATTAAAATAAATAAATATTCACCTGTTTACTATCTGTCTCTCAGGGAACCTCCTAGCCAGGAAAAAGGTGTTTGGTAAATTGGGGAAGGATCAATGCTACTCTGCTAGGCCAGATAAATGTTATGACTAGAACTACTTTGAAAACTACTGCAAAAGATGAAGTAACAATATGAGAAAAATTTATTTTTATAAACTTGATGATTGCACTGCTATCAAGATTCTCAGACCACCACAGATCCACCTGTTTGGCACAACTTTCTGTGGACAGAAAGTTCTAGGATGGATAACTTGAATGGGCTTTTAAATACATGAGTGCCTCTCGCATTTAAAAGAACAGATGCTGGTATTTTAAGTCTGAGAAAATTAACAGCACGGACATCTGCCATGGGTATGACCTTGCTTAAGTGTCACTTTGTCAGCCCTGATAATAACTGGTGATGTGTCCTGTCTTGACTGGAGAACATAAATAAGACCACTGGGCTAAGAAGAGATCTTTTCATTGTGCTGGTAAGAGGAGAAATCTGGAAACCCAGCCAAAGAATACAGGCTAGCCTTTGTTCCGAGATCGCATGAAGAAGAGGGGAGAGGGCTGCTGGGATAAAGAGATATTTGTGCTTCCAGCTTGCAGGGGCAGACGGGATGCAGCACTTCACAGCACACAGCAAGCCCTTCTACTACACTGAGGCTTGACACAAACCAATGTGTCTATTTGGGTCTGATGTTGTTTTTCTTGGAGTTTAAGGTGAAGACCCCTGCATGGATGCGATCCCAATGTGGAGATGGAAACATGAGGAATGCCAAGCAAGGCCCCAGCTTGTGGGCATGAACATTCAAGAGTTTGACCGCCATGAAAAACACCAATAAAGTTGTGCGTGTGTTTCCTGCTGCCAAGGTCCTTGGGGCGCGCTGCCGTTTACAGGAGCACAGGCTAAGCAAATGCAAACTGCTCTCCACAGCAACACTCCCAAGTTTACATCAACACCAGTTCCAATACAGAACAACGGGGAAGAGGCACATTTCTCGTGAGGAGGGTGAACGGGACAGGGGGTAACACCTGAGCACAAGAGTGAAGCTGCCAGGATGGTTCTGGCCAGAAACAGATGACACTCCACTGGGGGGTCTGAAGAGACTGTTTAGTGAAGAGACCATTTTTGGAACCCGGGCAGGTCGGGGAGCTCCAACGGCAGAAAGCCCTGACCATCCTGTATTTGTTGCTGGGGCTGCCTAACAAGGTGCCACACACTGGACAGCTTAAACCACGGCCCTTTGTTCTCTCACAGTCCAGAATCTGAAATCAAGGTGTTAGTTGGTAGGGCCTTGCTGCCTCTGAAGGCTCCAGCAAGGGTTTGTCCGAGCCTTTCTCCTAGATTCTGGCAGTTCCATGGCTGGGGCAGCACAAATCCAATCTTCTCATGACGTTCTCCCGGGTACATGACTGTGTTCAAACTTTCCCCTTTTTATAAGGGCACCAACCATATTGGATTAGGGGCCCATCCCTACTCCAGTATGACATGATCTCAACCTAACTAAATGCATCTGGAATGACCCTGTTCCAAGTAAGGTCACATTCTGAGGTACTGGGGGTTAGGACTTCAAAGTAGGAATGGGGGAAGGGCACACAATTCAACCCAGAACACACTCTGAGGCCTGGAGAGGCAAAGGGAGGAGAAGGTCATAGAGAGCCTGGTGGGAGCTGAAGCCCAGGAATGGCTGTTGTCCGGGAAGGACACAGCGGTGCCCGAACTGCACCAAAGCAGGAGAAACAAGTACTCCAGCCTCTTTCTCACCCCACTTTCCAGGCATCAAACCCAACAAGAAGGTGGCGGGCAAGGGAGCCAGAGGCTTGCCACCTGGGGTGTACTAGTCAAGAATGAGTCGTGGTTGTTGCAAAGTAGTTTTATTTACTTGCAGCAAGTAAAGGAGGCAAGGGATTCCTATCCAAAGCTCTGCCTCCCCGAAGGAAGGCTTAGCCATTGCTTATATACACTCTTTGGCCAATTCACGTTGATTTCTTCTTTGCAGTGGGTTCCTGTCAAGCTTAACCTGCACACAGCTGGACTGCAGAATACTGTACTACATTTTAACATTTGGCAAGAATAGCAGTTAGTAAGGACTGCCCAGACCTTGAGACCCTTGTCCTATCAAAGAGGTCAGGCTTCCCCCGGGGCTGGGCCAGAAGGGAGGAGAATGGATGGAGTAGGGTGGTACAGGGCCCAGGCAGTAGAGAGAAATCAGCAAAATGAACATCCATTTCAAATAGGTTAGGAGAGAGGCTGACTTGTAAGACTTTTCTAAACTATATCTTGGGAATCAGAGTATTTAGGAAATCCAGAGAGAAAAATCAAAATGTGCATGCATTCTCTCCCTAGAAAGCTATCTGTAGGAAATTTTCTTCTCTTTAATTGAGAAGTCAGGACAGAGTCAAAGGTTCACACGTCCAGCTGATGCAATGAAGGCCTCCTGAGAAAACATCACCCTTGGGCGTACATACAGAAGAGCTCTCCCATCAAAGTCTCTTCAGATTACTTAGTCCCACCCCTCTGTCCTCCTGAAACCTCAGTCATCCCCTTCATTTCATATCCATTTCAACCCCGGGCCTCCATCCCTGTTCTCACCACCATAGTTCAGAAGCTCCTCCCTTCCTCCCTGGGCCAGTCTCCCAGGCTCAGTCTCCCACAGTCTATGGCAGACACTGCAGCTCATAGAGTAAAATTCAGACTCCGCAGCATGATGGTCCAGGTTCTTTGTGACTTAGTCCCTGCCTACAGTTCAGGCCTCATCTTCCTCTCATCCACTCCCCATCCTTCCCTCTGGCTGCCCACTCTGTCTGGGAAGACTGTGAAATTTTTTGAATGGGGAAAAAAAAGGTGAATGGGTATTCTGTCCAATGCACCCTACTGGGTTATCTTTATCTTTCCTTGTTTTTGAGCTCTTTTACTTCTATAAGTTGTAGACTATTTTATATTTTATTTTTATAAGCTGTACACTAGTGAAAATGATGCAAATGATGCTTGGCCATAGAAGTGCAAACTGTGTCCCTGGAGATGCAGGTTATTGCCCTGTGGATACCAACCAGTTGCACATCACTTTGTAAATTCTTTTCAGCATTTCTGATCACGTATATATGAGTGTTCTTTGAATTCTCCTTTGAATCATTAATGACATCTTACTGGTTTCTTCAATAATTAATGAATTAAATAAAGCCTTTAACAGATGCTCAATTTATAATTCTATGAGAGTCACAATTTTTCCCCTTTTAAAAATGTATCTTTTAATAACTCCAATAGTTCTTTGAATGGACCATGATCTTTCCTGACCCCCTTTGTATAAGCTGCTGGCACTGTCCAAAATGTTCTTCCCTTTCTCTGTCTACCTGATGAACTCCTAGTCATCCTTCAATGCTCTGTTAAAGGTTCTCTCTTCTGTGAAGTTTTCCCTGATTACTCAGTGAATACTCCTAAGTATTCATGCACTTTGTGCACACCAGTATTTCCATGCTTAGCACATGCGTCAGTATCCGCTTCCCCTAGTAGACTTGGAACTCACATAGAGAGGGCGCCATTCTTCGCATCTATGCCTGGCACAGAGTAGGTACTTAATAAAATTAGTATTTATTTGGTACCTTTACCTAGGTTTCCTTCCAGTCCTCACAATGGCCTTATAAGATTTATGTCTCCCTTTACAGATGAAGAAACTCAACTTAAAGAAGATAGAGTAATGTGCCCAGGGTCCCACAGCTTTGGGAGTGTCAGACCTGCTGGCTGTGTCTTCAGACACCTGTTCTTATTTGCAATAATTATACTATTTGTTGATTTTGCAAATCCGTGGCCCTCAAACCCTCTTCAAATTACACTTACACAGAGCAACCATGACTTAGAAAACGAAGGGTAGACTTTTGGATGTTTGTGTGTTTATCAGAGGATAACATATCTTACCAGGTTGGGACAATGGAGAGCAAAATGATTTCAACACCTTAATTTCTTCCTCCTAAGAAATTAGCCAAAATGTCTCAATCAAAGAAAACAGGCTATACAAACAAATTCCTGGTTATTACTAGACAGTGCAGCTTAAGTGAAAACCACAGTTTCTTGCTCCCACAGAAGCCCAGTGCTTGGCGTACAAGGTGCCCAGCAGTGCAGGGGCCACCTGCCAGAGGAGCCCCGCCCCCTCTCCCGGCTAGCCTGCTCCAGCCAAGGGCAGTCCTACTATCAGGGCTGCACCTGGGGCTTGGAGTTCAGGAAAGCCTTTGGAGTATTTTAAAAATGCACCCGATTGCTCAACCTAGCTAAAAGGCGAAGAGTGAAATAAATGCTGCTTCCACAGCTGGGTAAGTGCCCACCCTCCATCCTCAGGGCACCTCAGGGTGAGCTGACCACCTGCCACTCACAGCGTGGAGACAAACACAACCTATTGCCTTCAAAAGGGAAACAAGGGCCGGGGGCGGGGCTAGACTTTGATTACCTGAGCAGTGTGCACAGGGTGCTTTGATGTTGATAAGCTCTCTGAGGGCCCTTCATCTCAGTGCCCTGTCCTTGGAGGTCTGGGCTAAGGCAGCCGGTGTAATCATTACCCAGGGCTCCCGATTGTGCCGGGGAGCAGGCTGTGCGAAGGCCTGGGAGCAGCGAGGCCAGGCAGCTGCAGATGCAGTCCCCCCCAGTGCCAGGAAAGGTTCTAATGCAAAACAAATGTATTTATCACTTCCAACCGCTCGGCTCTCAGGGCAGGGCATCCTGCCTCAGGGTGGAGTGTCAGCTTGCAGTGGGAACAGTGGCAGGCGGCCAACGGAAATTTCACATTTCACCAAGGTTCCTGCCACTCCGCAGGGTCCTGCAGGCCCAGCAGCAGGCAGTGGAAAGGCCGGCCTCCCCGCCAGCCCTAGAGACACAGGCTCCAGACCCTTCGGTCACCGGCCAGCCAAGCCTGCTACAGTGGGCTGGATGCTGAGACGCTCTGAGCCGTCCCCACTTGGCAGCTGAAGTTCTTTCTAAAGCAGGAGTGTGGGCCAAGGGGGAAATCCATGGTGAGCAGGCAAGTGGTATCTTGTCTGAATCCCCATGACACATGCCCCCGGGGCTCCCTCTGGAAGGAGCCAGAGCTCCTTCTGCTCTAAGACAAAGCCTCCTTTGCCTGGTGTCTGGGGGGCTGGCGGGGCATTTCCCAGAGAGAAGAGAAGGAATCACAGACAGTTGTAATTTTCCAACTCCAGGCTGCTGAGCAGGGCTTCCTCCCCCAACCTAGGCTTCACCACTGCTGGAGTTCTTCTCCGAAACAGACTAGATCTGGTCTCTTTCCAACAGAAAATTTCCCTGGAAGAAGTCCAGCCCCTATGGATGCCATTCCAAGTCCCCCGGTATCTACCTGTCCTATCTCAACACTTTCTCCTTCAAGTATCTTATTCACAACTCCCCAAGCAAAGCACGTGTTTTCATACCACACAGAATATTCTCGTATCCCTCCTGCCTTCTCCTACTCATGCTCAAGGCCCAGCTTCACTATCACCTCCTAGGCTCTCCTGCCCTTTCTATCCTCATCCAAACAGAACTTGAATTCCTTCCTCCCTTCAGAGGCCTTCATAACTTTGTGTACCTAACTTTACTGTAACATTAAACCACAATATAGCTGACTAATTTGATGATATGTCTTTCTCTCTGACCTGTTCATTAGTTCAATCCAAGCAAGGGCTCCTTTTTCATTCATCTATTCTCAGTGACTAGTATAGTCCCTGGCATATAATAGATGTTCAATAAATGGGGGTGGGGTGGGGTGAATGAATACATGTCCAAAATCATCTCCTTTCCTTGGAGAACTTTTCTTAGAAGGAAGTAATCTAATTCTGCGCCTTTGAAGGGTCCAAAAACATTTATCTGTGGGAAACTATTTGCTCTGGACAAATTCTGCCGTTCCCGCATCCCTGGAGAATACCCGAAGCAAAGAAGGCAATGTGCAAACTAACCACTTCCAGATAAGTATCCTCTCAGATGCTAACAATTTTACTGTGTGAGGAGAGCAAGGCCAAACCACACACAGAAGTGAGACTTCCTGAGCATCCCACGCCAAGCATTCAGTTTACTGCTCTGTTAGAACTGTGATGACAACAGCCCCCTGAGAGAGATGCACTGTGCAAGAACACAGAGACTCTGATGATTCTTTTATGGGTAAATCTTTGGCCCCTGACTTCTGGGTGCATTGCACCCCACAAGAAGGGAAAATGATGCAGCATCCTTGGTTTACAACCTGGGCTGCACCATTCCTATAAAATCCTAAACCTTCAGTGTCAGAACTGTTACTTGTTTTTGGACTTCTTTGCTTTAAAAAATATCACATGATCTCACTCATTTGTGGAATATAAGGAACAACATAAACTGATGAACAAAAATAGAGCCAGAGCCAGAGAAGCATTGAACAGACCATCAAACTTCAGAGGGAAAGTGGGGGGATGTGGGAGGGGGGAGAGGGCAGTAAGAGATCAACCAAAGGATTTGTATGCATGCATATAAGCAAAACCAATGGACACAGACATTAGGGGGTGAGGGCTTGTGCTGGGGGGTGGGGGTGGCCGGGGAGAGGTCAATGGGGGAAAAAGGAAACATATGTAATACTATATGTAATACTTTAAACAATAAAGAATTTAAAAAAGAATTATTATCCTTAAGACTGCTGTTACTAAAAATCACATCCTCTAAAAATAAAATAGGCTAAAATATGAAGCAAATATCCCAGTTTTCCCAAAGATAGAATTTATCATTTCAATATATTTATAACAAGATCAATGCAATTAAGCGTCATAAATAAATTAATCTTTATACAGGGGTATTACACTTGCAAAGCACTTTCATGGATGTAATTTCATTGATGACACTTGCTCTATTCGTCAGTTCCACACTTGGCAAAAGGGGCAAACCTTTAAACACCTTTCTCCCATCCCCAATACTGCTGAGCATCTTCTCCCCACTCTTCTGCTCACCCAGGTGGAAAGAAAAGAAAATACTCATTCATCTCTAACACCTCCAATTCTGTTTCCAGAAAAAGGTCATAGCTCTCCCAGAGAGAACCAGGGTCCCTCTCCCCACATCCTGACCCTTTCCTCACTCCCTCTTCAGTCTATTTCCCCCACATTCACATACAGCCTCACTGAACTGCTTACAGCTCCCCAAATGCACCACCCCTGTCACCCCTGCACCCCTCATCATCTCACTCTGCACCTGCTCCTACTCGGCATCTACTCAGCTCCCAGGGCTGAGTTAGGTTCCTTCAAACTGCTCCTCGCTCACCCTTTCCTTCCCAACAGTCATCACGTTGCCCATGAGCAACAATTACTTACCTTCCCCGCCCTCTAGGGCCGTGCTGTCCAATAATAACACAGTGTGAGCCTTACATGCAATTTTTAATTTTCTAGCAGCTTCATTAAAAAGTGAAAACAAACAGTGAAATTAATTTTAACAATATATTTTATTTAACCTAATATACCTAAAATATTAGGACGTCAACATGTAATCAATATAAACAATGGTTAATGAGATATTTTATCCGCTTTCCCCCTACATAGCCTTTGAATTTTGTTGTGTATTTTACACTTACCTTACGGACCTTGGGGGTCTAAATTAAACTCCTTGAAGGCAGGGCATGGGCTCAACACTAGTGCATCTTGCACTGGTGCTTGGCACAAGGGCAGCAATGTGAATGTCTTAGTCTGTTTGGGCTGCCATAACAAAAATACCAAACACTGGGTGGCTTAGACAACAAGTATGTATTCCTCACAGTTCTAGTTCTGGAGGCTGAAGTCCAAGACCAAGACGCCCGCAGATTTAGTGTCTGGGGTTGGCCTGCTTCCCAGTTGTAAATGGCCATCTTCTCACTGTGTCCTCACCTGGGGGGAGGGGGAAGGGAGCTCTCTGAGTCTCTTTCATAAGGACACTAATTCCATTCATGAGGGCTCCACCTTCATGACCTAGCCACCTCCTAAAGGCCCCACTTCCAAATACCATCACACTGGGGGTGAGGGTTTAACCTGTCCACTTTGAGGGGATGCAAACATTCTGCCTAAAGTATTAAACTAGCGGTTCTCAACCTGTGGGTCGCGACCCCTTTGGCGGTCGAACGACCCTTTCACAGGGGTCGCCTAAGACCATCCTGCATATCAGATATTTACATTACGATTCATAACAGTAGCAACATGACAGTTATGAAGTAGCAACGAACATAATTTTATGGTTGGGTCACAACATGAGGAACTGTATTTAAAGGGCCTGAAGGTTGAGAACCACTGTTTTAAACGGTGTTTATGAATGACTTCATCCCCCAACCAAGGGAGGCTGAGTGTGTAAGCGTTGCCCTGGAGCCCAGAACAGGGGGTGTCTGTCATCTACAGTGTACGTAAGCACATGTGGCTTCAGCTGTGATTCTGTTCCGGGGAAGTTCTCCAGATATAAGAAGAGAGGCAGATATGGGCTGGTCACACTCATATTTCAAGCATTACTCAAAATGACAGAAATACCCGTTCAACAAAGCAAACTGACCATCCCCTGGGAATTCCGAATACAGTGATTTAACCTTAGTGTACGAGGCAAACAGTGTCTCCAGGAGACTTCCTTGAGATGGGTCACCTGAAACCTTCTCCACCGGGGAACCAGGAGGTAGGAGAGAAGCCTGAGGCTGAGGAGGAAAGACAAGTGTGCAATTCTCTGAGTCTTACTCACTCTTTCTTTCAAGATTCGAGTTTTTATCCTAAAAGCTGATACTTGTAAATGTGCTTTTTAGAAACAATGAAGCAGCGGTGCCAGGAAAAACAATGACCTCAGCCCCAAACCCCAGACAAGCAGCCTTTGGGAAGACCTCAAGGACACAGGAGGAGAGGACATTGCAGAGCACAGAGAAAGCGCCATCTATTTTTGATCTGTCCCGTCAGATATGCAGACCCCGAGGGCTACTGACAGAACGGTTGCTAAGCCAGCAGTCCGCAGGCTTTAATAGGTATTAAATTCATCTAAGGGGCTGATTAAAAATCTAGATTGAAATTCATCTAAGGGGCTGATTAAAAATTTAGATTGCCCTCCCCCCCCCCCCCCCCACTTCAGAGAGTTTAATTTCGTTACTCTGAGGTGGGTCCCAGGAATACATATTCTCCTCGAGGACTCTGGGTGACTCTGATATGGAGTTGCATACTCTGAGAAAACCTACCCTACTTTAGTTAGAATTCACTTTTCTCTTACCTCTGCTTTCCAAATGCCCCCCAAGCTATGCCTTCTGGGCTGCAAGTGTGGCTACACAATTCATGTGCTGAGGAGGTGAGTGGGCGCTGATCAGGGTGCCCGGCGTGGAGTTGTACCCAGACTGATGAGCACTCTTTCTTTGGACAGAGGCAGCTCCAACCTGCAAGCCCTGTGCCCTGATGTGGGACTGTGTCAGCCCAGAGGTGACACTTCTTTCCTGATTCGTACAAAGACACTTTGTAGGCTCTCAATAGCCCTGAAACTGTTGTCTAACACCTTGACGCCAACAGCGAGCACCCTAAACCAATCACTGCTCTTGAAGGCGGAAACCAGAAATGGGCTTGATGACTCGTTTGTCTTATGCATCAGTAGCCCGCTCAACAGCCACCTGGTCTCCCCTGAGCACCTGCAATGGCCCAGCAGTGGCAGGCCGGGCGGAGGTCAGCTCCTCCCTGAGCAAGCCCAGCAGGCTTCTCTGTATGGATGAGAGTGCCCCTCACTGGGCCTCTTTCCTAGAAAGACTGCCTCGTTGATTTTACGTGCGGTTGGCAGGTTTCTCCTGGGCGTGGTAATTAATTAATAGGCACAGTGACTCCCCGGGAATAGCTCCTGTACAAATCTCCAGGTTCAGGGGCTTACCGAGGGCGGGCTGTTGGATGGGATGGCCACCCAAGTGACTGACTATAGTTTTACAAATTCTCTTCTTTCTCTTCTGCTCTCCCAGCCTTTTCAACTTTATGAACTGGATGAACACTTCACGACAGACTGTGTGTGTTCGGAGCAGACAAAGAGTGGTCATCGGACCTGCTCTGACTCTCAGCTGCATCCTTGGTGAAGTGAAAGAGGACTCCCCTGAGCTGTAGGAGTGAGGACATGCAATCAGGGCTGGGCTGGAAACCCTAGCTCTGCTACAACCTGGCTAATTGCTCCTGGGCAGAGAGACAAAGAATAGATAAGAATTTAAAGCCACAGAGAACAGAAATCTCAAAGGGACTGAACAGTTTAGTAAAAGGATAGCTGGGATTGAATCTACCTCCATTTGTTCATTCAACAGCTATGAGGTACCTCTTCCCAGCATGTCACAGCACTGTGCCCTAGGCCCAGAGGACACAGGTCCCTCAGAGAGCTCACTCACAGAATAACAGGTGGCGTAGGTATAAACAAATAATTACAATAAAATGTGATGATAGTGAGAAAGGGAAAGGCACCAAGGACAATGGCCGCACCCAGGAAGGAAAGTCCCAGAGAATGACAGTAGTTCCCTGGGTGGGTCAAAGGGAAGAGCTTAGAGAACAGCATGTGCAAAGGCAGAGAGGCCAATGAGCATGCTCTAAGATGAAGCACCAGCAATCCTGCCTTGCTGAAGCCCCGGTGGAGGAAGGGAGTGGCCAGAGGTGGAGCAAGGAGGCCAGGCTGAGGCCAGGTGTAACCTTTGCATGAAGTGCTAACTTGATC
Organism: Myotis brandtii; assembly: GCF_000412655.1. Taxonomy (NCBI): domain Eukaryota; kingdom Metazoa; phylum Chordata; class Mammalia; order Chiroptera; family Vespertilionidae; genus Myotis; species Myotis brandtii. The sequence goes on along the minus strand of NW_005353838.1, from coordinate 5,508,177 downwards.
CTCATGGCTGCAGCTGTTCCATGCCTCAGATCCATTCTGACTTATTCTGATTGGACAAGATTTCATTTTACATGAAACATTCTGAGGCCAGGGAAATGTGATAGCTTGATTGGGTCCACTGCTGAAAGTGGGGGAGGGATCAACACCAACTAACCAGGAGGAGGAGGCAAAGGGAATGAATTATCCCGTAGCATCCAGCAAAGGGTCCTTACAAATTCCATCATCTAATTACCATCATTTGTTTCAAGAGCTCCTACCAATGGTCCTTTAGCTTATTTCCAATATTCTGTCATTACAGACAGTGTCATAATTGAGATCCTATTTGCATGTTTGCAAATGCATACATATTTGCATATACAGAACATCTGTAGGATAAATTCCTAGAAGTGGAGCTTTGAGTCAAAGGATGTCTGTTCTTGTAACTCTGATAGACACGACCATATTGCTTCAAAAGAACTGCACCATTCATACTGACAGCATCTCTGAGACTGCTCACATCCTGGCCTCTGTATTGTCAACTTTCTTAGACAAGTACTTTCAAAGTTCAGTATGACAACATTGTGGTTAATGGATAGGAGAGGCAATAAGGGTAGAGGTAAGAAAAGTAGTTATGTAATTACATGAATCAAAGAGAGAGATGATAAGACTGAACTATGGCAGCTACATACAATGTGTTTGAAAAACAGAGGTGGGGTCAAGACGTGTGTGTACTCAGCACAATGTGGCAATGGAAAAGTAATTATTTTGCTGAAAGTTTTACATTAAGAAGGCTTTGTTTTGACAGGAAAATAAAAGTAAAAAAGATTCTGTTATTAGGACTTTTCCCCAACCTAAATGTCCTATGACAGATGACTGGATAAAGAAAACATGGTACATATATTCAGTGGAATACTGCTCACCAATAAAAAATGATGAAATATTGCCATTTGCAACAACATCGCTGGATCTTGAGAATATCATGCTAAGTGAATTAAGGCAGACGGAAAAGGATAAGAACCATATGGTTTCACGCATACGTGGGATATAAAACAAAAATCAAAAACAAACCAACTCATACACACAGACAACAGTTTGATGGCTGCCAGAGGGGAAGAGGGTGAGGGGAGGCTGAAGAGGGTAACAGGGTTGGGGGGAGAGGGCAGAATATGCGGTGATGGAAGGAGACTAGACTTTGGTTAGTGAGCACACAATGCAATACACAGATGCTATATTACAGAAGTGTACACCTGAAGCTTAGATAATGTTATTAGTCAATGTTACCCCAATAAATTTAATTTTAAAAAGACTTTTTAAATTGGAAATTTAAAATAAACATGCTAAGTATCAAAGGCCTTAACACAGAATTTGAGTTATACAAGCTCAGATCTCTAAAACAAACCAACTTAGAAATGGAATAACACATTAAGTGACTTTCTGAAAGTGCATTTTGTAAATTCTACACAGTCTGGAATGTAAGAGAATATGACAATAATGGCCTTATTAAAGCAGAATACTGCACTGAATCCTAAAGAATGTTGCTCAACTCATGAAAAATCTTTCATCCTCCTATCCTTCCCCTTGGGTCCTATAGACCAGAGAATTTTTCAGCTCTAACATCAAGATGCCTTGTACACCAGGCACGATAGCAAATGCTAGCTGAAGTCGTCTAAGATCAATCTCTGACAAACTTTCCCTTCTTCCAAAATGACAGTCTTAATTATGTGTAAAATCGTCTCATGACTAAGTTACTGAATGGGGTGCACTTGGAAATGGGGGCTAATCCCTCTATATTGCTCGCATTTCTCGGAATAACTGCAACTATTTCTCTACTGGGTCCAACAATGGCAGAAAGGAAGATTTCTTCTTCCAAATCCCCTGACCTTGCAGCTACCCACCCAATCCTGCTTTTCTCATTATCCACACCAACCATTTCTAAACCCTTTTTTTTCTTACAAAATTCTTGAAGGAGAAAATAAAAAGGAGCACATTTTTGAAATAGTTTCAAAGGAAACAAACATAAAAGCAAACACATTTTTAAGAGGTTTAATGTGCCCATGAGCCGAAAGGTCAGATGAACAGGTGGGGTGGGGTTGGGGGATGGTTGGTCCTGCATAGAACATTCCAGGTCATATGATGCTGTATCTGGTGAAGTCCCTGGAGGAGGGACCAGGACGTTTGCAGACCTGAACATCCGAGCTGGTGAGGTTCACCAGGCGTTCTGGAGCCATCTGGGCACCCGTGGAACCTCTCAGAGCAGGGCCATGTGCTTGAGCGCAGCCCAGTGCAGCCGCCTGCTCCTTGCTCGGCTGTAACTTCCTCCCGCAAAGGGTCTGGGTAGAGGCTTTGCACTCGCAGTGGGTGCACATTTATTTCCCAGGCCAGCAAATACCTTCCTGAGCTCCCACCAGCGTCTGCTTCAGTTTCCCTTACTTCCCGTACATATGTACAAGGGGTGTTCTTTGCCAGGATGCCAAAGAGCCCAGAATCCAGAGAGTTCCCTGAGCCCTCAAACCCAGATGGCCCGCCCCCTTCAGGGTAGCCTTCAGTTCTGGGTCCAGTCTGGCGCACTGACTGGTGAGGAGCCAGTAATCCCTGGCCAGAAAGAGGGCCTCATGGCAGCACAAGTTTCCCCCAAGACCTCACTACAGACCGGGTGAAAGCCAGCTCCGCAATGCTGTGTCCCTGGCCCAAGCCCGAGTCCCATCTCCTGCTTCTATCCTGCCACCCCTCAAGGCAGGGGGAGACTCATCCTCCGAGACACCTCCCTTGACCGCCCCCCCCCCCACCTCAGGCTCTTGCTTGTCCTCCGATCACTGCTGTCTGTGATCCTTGCTGCAGGAGTGGTGCCCTCAGTGAGAGCTGCAGCCCTTCAGCACCCACAGGTCCTCCTGTCTCCTCGGCAGGAGGCATGGTGCTGGCGCACAGGAGACACTCGGGCCATTGAATTAAGGTGGACCTGCTGTCCCCTCCCCTAAACCCACAGTCCAATTCTTGAAAGAATCCGATGCTTCTTGTAGCTGATCACGGGTAGCTGAGTTCAGAGGATGAAAAAACCATATATTTCCTTCCATTCAAGTCACCTTGCCATCCCGTCCCTACAGAGTCAAGCTCTGCCTCCTGGGTATTTCTCCCTGCCTCCTTTCCCCCTGTGCCTGCATGCGTCCACCCAGCCCCACCCCAGCTTCGCAGGGCCTCAGGGCCTCAGAGCCACGAGGCCTTTGGAAGCGCACCCTTCATTCTGGAAATGCTGCATGAATCCCGTCTTCTGAGGGGAGCTCTCATTAGACAACCAGACCTCTCTCTTGCTAATATTATAACCTCTTACAGAATAACTGTGGTGTCTTATTGTGCTTAAAAAACATAACAAAATCCTCTCATCAAGGATAAGGGTGGGGTGGAGTGAAGTGAGTGAAGAGACAGCTAGTTCTGTCACAAACAAATGTCTTCCTCTCAGAAATCACTTAAGGGGCTTGGGAGGCTGGGAAGAATTCATGGCCACCCCTAAGGGACCAGGTGCTCCCAGGAGGTGGTGGCCATCAGCTGGCCCCTCTGAAGGGCCTGGAGTCACCCAGCTGGCGCGGAGCCCACGCAGGGCAGGCACCGCGCTGTGGTCTGTGACCCCCTGGCACTGAACAGGAGGCAATTTGTAGGCAGCCACTGGGGCTCCATTAGGCCCACTGAGTACCCTGCCTAACCCATATGTTTTCCCTTCCCTTGCAAAGCTGTTTCCTCCGCGGGTTCAGTGAGGAAACCCCTGAATAAACAGAGAGTGTGCTGCTGGCCCCGCGGTTTCTCTGAGGTGTGCCCCAGGGACGCAACCCCGGGCTAGGCCCACTTCCAGTCCCGCTGCCAGCCTTCCAGACGTCCCAACTGTTGTTTCCACGAAGCAGCTTCTTTCAGCTGCGTTCACGTCAGCTTCTGAAGGAAAAGCTCTGTCTCCAAACAGCAAGGCAGAGGAAGTCTCCGCGGCAGATGTCTACTGAAGGCCCCTGAGCCCCTGCTCCTCCCGGCCAGAGGGCCCATTGCCCCCCACCCCCAGCAATAGAACAATGGCTGCAATCAGGATGGGGAACTCCATGGTTGGCTGCCAGGTTGGCTCATTTTCAGCATCTGGGGCCCCATCTTCTGTGTGGAGGGGGCGGGGCAGGGAGGAGAGGGTAGGTGTGTGTGCAAGAAGCAGCTGACAGGTGAGGCCACGGATGCACAGATATGGCCATTATTCCGATTTTACAGCTGGGGAACCTAAGGCTCAGAGGTCAATATCTGAGAATTGATAGGATCAGAAGTCTAGCCCAAGATTGTCTGACTGAAATCCCTTATCTTAACCATCATTTTACCTGTGGTGAGCTATTTGGGAGCACAGGGCCAAGGCCACAAGTCAGGCTTGCCGTCTGGACAAGGCCCTCGCTGTACTGCCAAGCTCAAGGTCTGGCTCAAGAACTAAGTGGGCTATCCCTCAGGAGGGGGACCAGGGAAAGTGGGGTTTGGCAGTAGCAGAAGACCAGTTCTTTGCCAGTATTATTGCTGCTGTTTTTGGTCCAGAAACCCAAGAAACAGTAGATAATCTCCACCACTTACTGTTACAATCTTGGGTAATTTACCTAATCTCCGAATGCCTCTATTTTCTCATTTATAAAACAGAAATAAGAGCCCCACCTCTTATGGTGGACGTGAGAATTAAGTGAGATAATATGTGCAAAGCACCCAGAGCAGTGCCTGACCTGTAGTAAGCCCCGTGTATTGCTGATGCTATTATCATCAGCATCCTCATCCTCTCAGCATCACCAGCATCAGCACCTTGGCCTGAGCCCTCCTGCTTCCCTACAGGCAGAATCAAGCACGCCTGCCCAGTGCTCCCATGGCCTCTCACGACCGCTGTATTACAGTCCTTAGACTTTGTATCAATGCTTCTAATATAAGCACAATTGTGACTTTTCATCTCTGTGTCTTACACAGTGTCTTACACAGTGCCTGGCACATTATAGATATGCAGTAACTTGTGTTGGAATGGGAAAAAAAAATTGTGCTTAATTCTAAAAAAAGGCTCTCAGATAAATCACAAAGGGCATTTGATTTTTAGAAGATTTTAAAATATGCTCCCCTACAGATAATGGCATAGAGATTAGCACATAATCTCATAAGAAAATTGAAAGGGCTTTAAATTGTGACGTGTCCAGCTGTGGGCAAACTACGGCCCGCGGGCCGGATCCGGCCCATTTGAAATGAATAAAACTAAAAAAAAAAAAAAAAAAAGACCGTACCCTTTTATGTAATGATGTTTACTTTGAATTTATATTAGTTCACACAAACACTCCATCCATGCTTTTGTTCCGGCCCTCCGGTCCAGTTTAAGAACCCATTGTGGCCCTCGAGTCAAAAAGTTTGCCCACCCCTGTGTTAGGCACATGTGAGAGACGTCCATTGTGACAACAATCATTGCATCAAATAGTAACAAACTCCGTCAGAGGCATTGTCTCTGATGTCCCGAAGACTCCTTCTTCAGTGAAGACTCAGAGCAATTCCCAAGAAGTATTCCCATGAATCTTGCTCTAAGTGAAAAATTTTCCAAGGAATCACCATTGTTTGGAATGTTTTAAAGTGAACTTTCAAAGACAGGCCCCAAAACAGGTTCATGAACTACTGATTGAGCACCTCCTACGTACCGGACATTGTACCTACACACGTGACTTAAGACACAGTGCCTGGGAGGGGAAACCAGCACATGAGTACACAATCCATCTGTAGTGAGTCATATGTAGAGGCATGCCCAGCATGTTCAGAAAGTGCAGAGGAGAAGCCCAATGTGGGGGTTCAGGATTTATTAATGGCAGTAGAGACAGGACTGGGGCAGTGGATGCATTTTGAGGTTCTTTCCTGGGCTGCTGTAGTTCAGAAGTACCAGGGACTACTCAGCACAATGCTGCACATTCTAAGAAGGTACGACTACCACCCGTTACCCAGATTGACGAGGCCAGTGAGAGGGTGTCCCCCACCCCCAGGCTGCACTCCCTCCCACGCGCAGTAAGTCATCTCTGCTCAAACAAAACCAGCAGTGCTGTCCCTGACTGTCGCTGGCTTCCCCCCAGCCTGCAGGCCCTCCCCACTGAGTCTACAAATAATAACTGAATATCGTCCGCCTCACCTTGAAAACACTGGCCATCCACTGGTGCCCTAAGAAGGAGCATGACCCTGTCATGTTTGATGGCACCTTTCCTTCAGGCCCAGGCCTGTGCACCCCCTGTCATTGGGGGTGTGCTTCTGGTTGTCGAGAGATGGCTGATTTTTGTACTTGGATAATTATTTTTAAATAAATGAGTAGCTGAGAAAACTGAAACAACAGTGCCTGTTCACGAGTGATAACCTTTCATTCACCTCATGCAGCTAGATACTCTAGACTGGAAAGCACATGAGAGTACAAGCAAGGGAGCCTGAGAGTTGGGACCAAAGACTCTTGACAGCTCAGGCCCCTTTTGGGCAAAGGGGCTGCTGGGACATGGCCTTCTCACAGGGCCAGCTGCCCGGCGCCATGCTGGTGGGACTCTGGAGGTAGGCCCTGCAATGGAGTCTCTTACGGGGATTAACACCAGTTGTGCCATGTCACCTTGCCTTCCCTCCAGTGACCTTCCCTTCCTTTTAGAGGCCCAAGGGCCTGTGAAAGGCTACTTCCTCATGCCTCTAGGCACCTGGCAATGCAGGTCCCAGGAAGAAACATAAGGAAGAGGCTGGGCTAGGACACCTCTAGAAGACACAAAATGAAAGAGAGAGGGAGTAGGACAGGGAGGAGGAGGAGGAGGAGGAGGAGGAGGAGGAGGAGGAGGAGGAGATCTAAGAAAAGGAAGAAGGCGTGGTTCCTAAGCTGGTACTGGGCCAAGGACACTGGATATGGAGAGTAAAAAGCTTCTTTTGTAAACTGAGAAGTTCCCCAAAAGAAATTTCACACCATCGAGGTGCTTGCTGAAGTGAGGAAGGCAGAGGAAGGAAACACCAGGAGGCAGTGGCTGATAAAATAGAGCCCTGTGGAAGAGTCACCAGATTTGTAAAATGGAAAAAATGAGAAATAAAAAAATAGAATTGTTTACACTTTGGAACATTTGGCCAGCTCGGGTTTTGGGTGATCTTTGCAAATCACGGAATTTTAAAATAACAACCTAAGGTTTTTGTACAAAAGTCATATAGTATCATTGATATAGTTAGATGTTTTACTCACTCATCTCACAAGTATTTACTGACGGCCTACTATGTGCTGGGGATACAGCAATGAGCTAACAGACAAGTTCCCTGTCCTCATGGAGCTGGCATTCCTCAGGGGGAGACAGGCAGTAAATAAACACACATGAAAATATGTCTTGTGCCAGGAAGCAATAAGTGCTATAGGGAAAAATAAGGCAGGGGAGGGGACAGGGAGAATGGGGTGGCAGTGAGTGTGGTAAGGAGTGGCTACTATTTTTATATTGAGTAACCAGGGACAGTCTGGCTGATAATGTCAGATTCAACCAGAAAGTGAAGAAAGGGAAAGGGCAGCCATGCAGATATCTTGGGTTAGTGTTTCAGGCAAAGGGAAGAGCAAGATCCAAGTCCTCGGGCTACAAATACTAGACTACATGTTGGAAAACATTCAGGACTCCAGGGTAGTTGGAGTGGAGTGAGTGAGGGGCAGAGTGGAGCATGGGGTTGGAATGGGGGTGGAGTGGGACGAATCAGATCAGGGAAGGCCTGTTGGCCACTATAGATCCTGTTTTAATTCACTTATTATAGTGTGAGCATTTCCCTACTTCATTACACTTTTTTCAAAAAGAGTTTTGTAATGACAGCATAAAATTCCACCATGTTGACCAATCATAATGTATTCAAACAACATATTTTTGGTTATTTTGATTATTTTTCTCTGTTATTTTTATTTACTTATTTTTATTGAGTGCAGAGAGGAAGGGAAAGGAAAAGAGAGAAACATCAATGATGAGAGAGAATTATTGATCTACTGCCTCCTACACAACCCCTAGTGGGGACTGAGCCTGCAACCCGGGCATGTGCCCTGACTGGGCATCAAACCCATATCCTCTTGGTTCATGGGTCAATGCTCAACCACTTAAGCCACACTGACTGGGCAAAATTTCCTTTTTCATATCATCCTTTGCTTTCTCACTGCAAGATCACATAAACACCTACCTTTATTTTAAAAGTTTTCTTAAAAAAATTAATTCTGTTGTTTTTGGAATAAAGATATAACTGATCTTTTCTACTTAGCCAACTAATTATCATTCTATAATCATTAGTTGAGCAATATAACCCTCTTCCTATTAATATAAAGCATATAACTATAATATTTTCTTGTTTATTCTTTCATTTAGTCTTCCTATAACTTTAAATCATTGTTCCCATGATCTGTAAACAACCTCATAGTAATTTTTATTGGAATGACTGCACACTTACAAGTTAATTTGCAGAGAATATAAGTCTTCATAATTGAATTTTTCATAATGTCATATGTCTCTACGTTCAGTCAGCTGTCTTATGTACTTCAAAAATATTGCCATTTTCACATATAGAGCCTATACTTTTCTTTTAAGATGCGTATCCCAAGGTATTTTACTAATTATTGCTATTGTAAATTCATTTTTTGTAGAATCTTTTTTAAAAAGAATGCAATTGCATAAAATAGACAAAAGAAGATATAAGTTGGTGATGTGCATCATGAAGAACAACCTCATAGCTGTGCTAATGCAGTTAGAGCACTCAGCCCTGATAGACAACTTCATATCCATGGGACACATTCAGAGAGGGGGAATTATGAGCATAGTATGTATTAGTTAAACCACAAAACTAGGCTGCTAAAAACAATACAGAGGAGTAGAGGACAAAGGAGTTTATTTCTCTCTCATGTGACAGCCAGAGATGAGCATACCAGCCTGGTGGGTAGCCCTGGTCTATGAGGTCAATCACAGACCCATGCTGCTTCCAGGTTTTTGCTCTGCCACACACTAGGGCATTGTCTATATGGTCAAAGCTGGTTTGCCTATACATCAATGTTGCAAACAGTACAAAGTTTGAAGGGAGTGCTGGAGGGGCACCCACAGACTTAAGGTCTAGGCCTGGGAATGACACACAATGCTCAGAGTCCACTGGAAAGAACTTGATCGCTCTACCACACTCACCTGCAAAGAGGTAGGAAAATACAGTCTAGTTGTGTACCTGGGAAGAAGGGGAGGATAGATTTGTTGGACAACTACCTACACTCCCTTCCTGGGGAATCTCCCCAAAAGATTCAAAAGAGTCCAATAGCCCAGCTAAAGCAATATACCCAATCTTAGGGGTGGGAGTCAGAGAAATGTCAGATATGTCCTGTGGTTGACAGCCCCTCCAGAATGTAATGACTGGGGAAAAGTCAGTTTCCCAAAGAAAGGGATGCTGGGCAGGCAAAGTAAGAGGGGTCCGTTCACTACTAGCCTTATATGCTTGTTATAAATAAGGTCATGCACCTCTGAGAGTTTCTTTTAAGTCCCTATAAATGTACAGTCTTACTCACTTTCTCTTTCATGAATTTTGAGGTAAACAAGAACCTTTCCCCTGGCATCCTACTCCTCAGGGGCCTAGAGGGAGCTTGCAGCAACCTCGGGGCACGAGCCCCTTCCTGCAGGTCCCAGGCTCTGAGCCCCCGGCCACAGCTATCTGTCATCAGGGAGGGAAACAGCCAGTGTTTCCAGGAGCATTGTCTGTACAATAATCTGAAGCTTGGAAGAAATACAATTGCCTGGGCTTTATGGGAGAAGTGTTTCTGATGTGACTTTTGTATCTCCCTTAGTGTCTTCCAGACACCCATGAGGTAACACGGAAGATACAGTTCCTAGCCTCGGCTGTAGCTCAGTAACAGCCACCTGTGCTTTCAACTCAAGTAAAATTAACCCACTGCCAAAGGAATTACAAAGAAATCATAGCAACCTATTATTGGGTCAGGTAGTGAAGACCATTCCCTTTTAGCCCACATGCCGTTTCCAGAGCTCTGGCGGACAACTTCTCTCTCTCCCACTTCGCCTCCCTCCTCCCTGCTTTGAGGTCCTCAGTTTGTAATGCCTTTTTCAGGTTCTCTCCTCCCCATAGCACTTTGCTATTGGCTCCATTTCATCTCAAACTAGAACCTTAGTAAATAGAGGCTATGAGTCTGCTTTCTGGAGACAAGTGGGAGAGTAGAAATGGGAGGCTCCTTAGGAAGCTAAACACAGACTTGAATAGCCCCAGGAAACCATCTCTTGTTCTTTATCTCAGACATGATCCCTGGGGAGCTGGGGAAAATGTGAAGACAGGTGAGTACAGGAGGTCAGAGCCCCACCTGGAAGCTCCCATCAGGATGCCGGGAGCACAGGTGTACCCCAGTGCCGATCTTGCCTAGACCTGCCTGTTTGCCGACCCCCACCTCCTCCTCTGTGTCCTGGAGGGGAGTTTTCTGTATTTCCAGTTCTTCAAATGGTAATGATTTTCCTTGTCATCTCTGAAACTTGTGAGGTTGTCATGGGAGACAAATGCATCAGTGTTCTTAATCCTCAGATAAAAGGTGCTCTACACGTGTGAAAGAATTATTTTTAATTTTGTCTCTTGGGTGTATGGTGAGGATTAATTAGTTAATCTCAGCAAAGTGCTGTAATTGGCAGGAGGAATTATCAAGACCCTGGGGAAGTTATCGCTTTGAGTTTAGTCACTTAAAATTGCTCTGCTGTTAATAGCAGCTGAGGTAGCAGTTTCTCAGATGTCACAGGCTTGCTCGGTTGCCAGCAGCATCCTAGACTGTACATGCCTGGCCAGGGGTGAAAAGGTGAAAGTAACTTTGGGTGACGGGAGGTCAATGTACAAAGAAAACTTAGGACCTGAGTCAATCTCAGATTCTGTTCTTGCCATTAACCCTCGAGGGCATTTCTGTGAAACAGGGAGAAAAAAAGAATTCCCACACAGCCGCTGGATGGGTGCAGACCCAGCACAGAGCTGCCCCCGGGAGAGCAGGGAGGGCAAGGAAGGCTTCTTAGCTTGGCCATACAGCAGACAGACCCTGAACCTTCCTAAGTCTCCATGTTCTCATTTGTAAGATAAAAAGGGTGAGCCAGCCCTGGCCTGTGTGGCTCAGTTGGTTGTGCATCGTCCTGTGCACAGGTTGCCGGTTGGAGTCCTGGTCAGGGCACAGGCCCAGATTGCAGGCTCAATACCTGGTGGGGAGCATGACATCGATGTTTCTCTCTCCCTCTCCCTTCCTCTCTCTTTAAAAATCAATTTTTAAAAATCTCTGAAAAAGAAAAAAAAAGTGATCCAGATATTTAGGTTTTGTATGAAAACACAGTAACAGTAAATGCTTACACAGCACTACTACATGTCAGCCACTCTTCTGAGCCTGCACTTGCATTAACCGAGTCATCGTAGCAGCCCTGTAACGGTGTTACGTTATCTTCCCCACCTTACAGAGCTGGTAAACGTTAGGTCTGAACCCAGGTGGTCAGGTCCTCCAGCCCACACTTGTAGTCACTACCTCATGCTGCCCACTTAAGTAAAAATCTCTTCATGAACCCCTATTCATGAAGGACCAGAGGAAGGGAAAGCATTTTAAAAATGCCAAATGTGAAATTTTTGGAGGCTCCCCACAATTTAAGCCTGGGCTCATTGAAATAAATAGCTTTATTCTTCTTCTAGGATATAAAAATAAAGAGACTGAGAGTACAATAGCTCTCTCCTTTGAGCTTTTAACCATTTTAAAGTAAGTCACAAGCTGGCTTTTAAACCTAGATTGTATCCTTAAACTAAAATAGTTAAGTTTAGACAATGGTGCTTTTGGCAGTCTCTTAGCAAAACTGGCCAATTATGTGAACCCAAACTGCCAAGCTTATCTGGTTTGCAAAAGCCATTTGGAGATTTAAGTGCACTGATTTGGGTAAATTTCCAAGGGAATCTTAAGAAGAAATCTAAGCATGAGAATTCTTATCTGCTCTTGTCTGGTTCTCCCTTCTAACCCACCATCCAGTCAGTGAACTGTTGACACTAGCATGATGCACGGAATAGATATGAGGTCCATGGCTATGCCAAAAATGGCAATTATTTATGGCAGTACTGATTTTTTTTTAAGATTTTATACTGAGAAAGATCAGATATAAAGATGAGAGAGAAAGAGAAACATCAATTGGCCACCTTCCAACTGGGGATCGAACCTGGAACCCAGATATGAGCCCTGACCAGGAATCAAACTGGCAACCTTTCAGCAAACAGGACTATGCTCAACCAACTGAGCCACTCTGGCTGGGCCCCTGGGCCTTCTCAAAGCCGATTCTGAGTCAGTAGGTCTGGGGTGGGGCCCGAGGTCCTGCATTTCTCAGGATTCTTAGGTGATTCTGGTGCTCCTGTCCCTGACACACGGTGAGTCTCTAGCTTTTAGACCACACTGAATGGGCAAGAAGGGATGAGAAGGAGATGGCAGCTCCTGGTAGTGGCTTTGGTCACAAACCGACCTGACTAGGATCAACAGAGGCCATGCCTTCGCAGCAAGGTTTTCAGGGCTTTGCTTGGGAAGGACCTCCCCCCTCCAAAAAGGAAAAAACAAACATACTTGATATCTGTAATTTTATAGTAAGAAGTTACTCCTGCATCTTAAATATGAACACTCCAAGAAGAGAGATACCAATTTTTCCCAGGGTTTGGTGAGGACAGGAATTGAGGGTGCTGTCATTTTGGGACACCATGGTGGGAGCTAAGAGATGCAAAAATGAGGAGGGACCAAGGACGACTGGAGTGAGAGCTGGGCTGGGGACCAGAGGGGCCGCCACAGGTGTACTGTGCCTTCTGCCGGTAATGGGAGGAACCGTTATTAAGTGATTGAGAGAGTCAGAGCTTAGAATGATCGCTCAGAGCTAGTTTGATAGCTGAACTAGGAATTAAAGGGGAAATTAGTCACAATTCCAAGCCCCAAATCTTAAAGATGAGATGACTAAGGCCCAGAGAGGCAAGGGCACTTGCCTGGGGCACCCTGCAGGATAGAGGCAGCCCCGTCTCCTCACATCCATGTGTTCCAGAGCCTTCCTCAAAGCTGAGGAGTGTCTAACACAAGAGAAGATAGATGACGTCTATCTTTTGCACTTGACAGCCCTTAAATAATAGGACACACAAACGTCTGGAGGGGAACAAAACGTTTAATTCCGAGGCTTTCATTCAAACAAAATTAATCTACATTTGACTATGTACTTACTATCAGGAAACGGAGGGGACAGGAGGGAATGAATAAGGAGATCAGGTTCAGAACCACCCTTGCAATGTTTATGTCTGGAAGTCTGCCAGGTCCATCGACCACTGCACCGCTGTGGACGGAGGCCTGAAACATCGGAGTGAAAGAAGCAGCTCCTCTGATGGCTTTTCCTCAGCCAAACCAGGAAGAAGTGCTTTCTGGGCCCTCTGAGGAGTCCCCTTAGGGCCCATCTGACTGCAGGGGCCTGTGACTGCTCATTCACTCACCTTCCCAACTGTGATGTGACCCAACAGAACCACTCATTTGCGTTAAACTAAATAAGAAGTAGCCTTTGAGGCTTCTTAAAGGAGAGGGCTCAGACTAGTTCCTTGGAGTTTGTAACAAGATCACAGATGGCCCCCTGGCCAGTTTTGCTCAGTGGATAGAGCATTGGCCTGTGGACTGAAGGTCCCAGGTTTGATTCTGGTCAATGGCATATGCCCTGGTTGTGGGCTCTATCCCCAGTGGGAGGCATGCAGGAGGTGGCCTATTGGTGATTTTCTCTCATCATTGATGTTTCTGTCTCTCTCTCTCCCTCTCCCTTCCTCTTTGAAATCAATAAAAAATATGTATTTTTTAAAAAGACCACAGATGGCAGAGTCACCTTGATGACTTTAGAGCATCCTACCTCTCATCTGCTCAGAATGGCAGTCTCCATCCAGACTCTCACACACGCCAATATTGGAGTCTCACAGACTCCAATAGCTCCAAGAGGCTCCATGATAAGTCACCCAGGAAGCCAGAAGTGGTAAATAATTTTGTTTTGTTTTTTCATGTTCCACCTGCTTAGTTAGTGCTGGCTTCTTGGAGAACAGTGTTAAGAAGGATTCTGAAGCTTAGCAGTAAGGAACTCTGCAGGATATTAACAATGTCTGCCATGGGCCAGGCAAGAGAGAGAATCATGGGTTCACACTTTTGCCATCCTTAGCCTGGGACTCCAGATATGCAAAAGCTGTGTTAGACCAACAGCCTCAAACTAGACAACATACCTGTGTCTTATATGGAATTTTGGATCACCAGCTTGTGGCCTGTATACACATTTCCATTCCTTCTCACAGATACTACTTACATAAAGAATAAATTTCAAATTGCACTTATTTTTGCTATTTTTGCACTTGGAAGCATTTAATTTGCAGAATTCACTAAATGGGACATTATTGGGTGTTTTCTCAACACCCAGCAATTAAAGCTTAAGTAAAATATAAAATGGGTGTAACATCACTTTGGTTCAAGAGCTAGCTCTGCATGTAGTAGGTCCCTCTTCTCTGGAAGCAATTCCTCTTCTCTTACAATCCCCACTTTTGGTCTTTAGGGATGGACCCCAAGCAGATGCTCAACCACAAGATACTGAGGTAGCTACCTGCCTCCAGCTGAGCTAATCTCATCCATTCTCCTGGGAATGTCATACTTGAACTGGAAGCCACAGAAATTTGGAACTGTGAGTAGTCTTGTGATAGCACAGAACACATATCTCAAATTCAGTACCCTACAAGGGTCAGCTGGTAAGCAGGCCAAGTATAATAAAAACAATGCCACTGTGATAATAAATGGCCACTAACACTAAGTCTATGTTCGGGTGTTAATAGGGAGACTGTGTCTAACAGGAGAGACATGCCCAGTCTAAAGGGGCAGCTACTATTCAGCTCCAGCTAATTGTTGCCATGCAGTAAAGAGAGCTACTGTTGCCACATTGTTTGATTTTATTTTTCCAAGAGAAATCTGAATTTTTATGTGAAGGTCTTCCAATTTTTTCTAAGTTGTCAACTAAATTTCACAGCCATACTGGTCAAATGAATCATCTTTGGTAAAATATTGCCTGAGTGTCAATGATTTACAATCTATGCTTTTTAGTCAGGGTGCTATCAGGACACAGATTGCTTGCTCAGAGAGGAGGGGCAAATAGGAAAGACCTGGCACAGGCCTAGAACTTCTGTCCTGAGACCTGGGAGCTCTGTGATTTCCCAGTATCTTCCCAATACACAGAACATCCTTTTCTTTTTCTTTTGACCTACAATTCCATGGTTTTTCCCGTTGGGAAAAACCTGTCCAGCACCCTTAGAACTTTGACCAAGATATTTATGTAAGTTTTTAAAAAGAATTTATAAATAGGAGATAACATGAGAAAGGCAGAAAATTTACATTGGTTACTCAAAAGAAAAGAAAAAAACAAATAGGCAACTTTGAAGGACTAAAATTCCCCCTGAGAGTAACTTTCATTTAGAACTTTGTTTAGGCACTGTTATGATTTGAATCATGTCCCTCAGAAATTCATATGCTGAATTCCTAACACCTAGTTCCTTAGAATGTGACCTATTTGGAGGTAGGGTTCTAAAAGAGGCAATCAAGTTATTAAAATAAAGTGATTAGAGTGGATCTAAATCCAATATGGCTGAAGTCCTTGTAAGAAGAGGAAATCTGGACACAGACACACACACACAGAAGAAAGACCATATGAAAACATGGAGAGAAGATGGTCATATATAAGACAAAAAGAGACATCTGGAACAGAACCTTCCCTCATGACCCTCAAAGACCCAACCTTGATCTCAGATTTCTAGCCTCCAGAACTGTAAGAAAATAAATTTGTATTATTTAAGCCAACCCATCTGTGGTACTTTGTTATGGTAGACCGAGCAAACTAATACAGGCAATACAGCTAGTACTTCTTAAGAGTTTGTTATGTGCCAGGCACTGCTTTGAATGCTATATATAGTATCTCATTTAATCTTCCCAACTTCTGTGGGAGGTAAGCAACATATTTATCATCCCCATTTCATAAGTGATGAAACTGAGACCTCAAGAGGTTAGGAAAGTATCCTAACATCACACAAAATGTAAATAGGACAATTTGGATGATAAACCTCAGTCTGAATCCAAAATCTTTGTTTGTAACCATTATACCCTACTGCCCCTTGGCAGAACTTTTCTACAGAGGAAGATTCCTTCCTCTACTCCAGGGGTCCTCAAACTACGGCCCGCGGGCCACGTGCGACCCGCCGAAAACATTTATCTGGCCCGCCGGGTGTTTTTGCCGCCGCTGTGTGCATAGGAATTTGTTCATAGTTTTTTTTAAAACTATAGTCCGGCCCTCCAACGGTCTGAGGGACAGTGAACTGGCCCCCTGTTTAAAAAGTTTGAGGACCCCAACTCCTAAGCTATTACTGAACAGACAAAAGGGAAAGTCAGGTCATATGGGTGTATCCACAATCAAATAGTCAAGCCCCCTTGATGAATCTGATAACCTCAGAGACATTGAAACCAGATTGTCATGAATTAAATGTTTGTGCTGCCACCCCCAATTCATATGTTGAAATCCTAACCTCCAACGTGCTGGTATGGGGGGTGGGGGTGATAGGTAATTAGGTCATGAGAATAGAGCCCTCATGAATGGGCTTATACCATTATAAGAAGAAACGCGGAGAGATGATTTTTCTCTTGGCCATGTGAGGATGCAATGAGAAGATGGTTGTCTATAAACCAAGAAGAAGATACTGGATCTGCCAGCACCTTATTCTTGGACTTCCCAGCCTCCATAACTGTGAGAAATAAATGTTAAGCCACCAGTCTATGGTATTCTGTTACAACAGCTCAAACATAAGATACAGGTTTTTAAAAAATCATGGAGTAATTGACAGACAAGGGTGATTGAACCAACCTTATCCTGGAACCTTAGCATGCAGTTTATTTTTTTCTTTTACTTTCTTTTATTTTTTTCCATTGCCATTTATACTCCCTATACTTTCTTCCACCTGAAGGATGCAGTTTAATTCAACATAATTTGATGGGGTTATCCAATCTGTTTTCCCAAGAGCTTATGGAAATTAAGCTGGTAACCTAGGCCATCAAAATCCTGTTGGTTATACCCACTTATCCAGAGATGACTCCCAGGGCAATGAAGTGGCATGCAGCTCAGGCATTGCTTTTGAAACCCCTTTTCTGTTGCTTGCCAACATTAGCACAAACCAGCACCACCACCCCTTGGCACAACTCCCAAAGGGGTGGTGGTACAGCAAAAACAGTATTTGCTCTACAGGGTTGCCATGAGAATTTAATGAGCCTGGCACACAGTGGGCTCTCAGTAAATGTTAGTCCTTTTCCCCTTTGAAACCCATTGGTAAAATCTTGCTCAGCGGAGATGAAACTGGTGGTTGTAAACTTATATGTTATGTTTACATTTTAATTTGCATTTTAAACTCCCTCTCCTGACTTTTGCCGTTAATGACAAATCAGCCTGTGTAAATGCAGATTGAAAATATACAGGCTTTGCCCAAACTGTGCAGTTGGCATTGCCGCAGGAGAGGCATTCTCCCCCACAAAATTAGCATTCCAACAAAATGACCCTCTCCTAACCCAGTCCTGTTTTGGCCAGACTCTCCTGTCCATTAAAAGTGCTCTTGTCCAGCTGCTCTGTTGTGATTTATTTTGCAGTGTACTGGAACAGCCCAGCCCAGAGCATGTTTCAAAATCCTGGTTTTCCTCTTTGCACAAGAGTTTGAACAAAACAAAGCTGGGATGAGCAGGGTCATGGGCTTCTGTACCCTACTGGCCAATGAATAGGAGACAAAGGCAAAATAGAGAAAGGCTGTCCAAAGCTTTGTGGACTGTGGGAAGTGGTGTTGCCAAGGCAATGATTTACAGCCAGACTGAAGAAGGTGGTGTTAACAAGGACAGGAGACCAGAGCCACGTTTCCTGAAAAGCAAGAGAGCCACTCGGAGCGAATTCACTACCGATTGGTAGGATTTCCATCTTTTGTCTAAAATATGTATTTCTAGCCTTATGTTGAAAAATTGTGTTCAGAACTCTGAACTCTGAACACAGTAGCTTTATCACATCCTGGCTGTCAGCGATCATTTAAAATCAGATAAGAGGGAAGGAAGGGAAGTTGAGAGTCATGACTGTTGTCCAATCCAAGCCTGATAAAAAGCATTCACAAATGGTCTATTTATAGAGACATATGGGATGGTCATTAGGAGCAGAGTCCAGGCTGGGCCCCGGCTCTAATGACGAGTTTGTGAGAGACGCTCACCAGTTAGGGAAATCATTTATTCTCTTGGTACTTCAGATTAGATCACCAACAAGAATGAGTAAGACCTGTAGAATTTCATGGGGGGGTCGGGGGGAGGGGGCAGGAAGAGCCTGACTCTACACATTTATTTTGGAATATTAATTATTACCCTTTTATTTTAAAACTGGGCCTCACTGTCAGGGCCAACAAATCAATATATTTTATTTATGTCTAACTCATTGCCCTGCCCATGGAGAATCAGTAGGTGTTCTGATTTCTGAGCCAATATTGTATTTGAATGAAAATTTGGGTTTTTCTAAGAAAGTCAACTGCAAGCAGGTCTCTATACTCAACCCAAACTCACCTCTGCATCCCTCAAGTCATTTGTGCAGTTCCCTTGTTATGAAAACAATAGTAGTTATTTATTAGCAAGTGAAAAAAATCTCAGAATAATCAATGGAATGTGCCCACTATTTAGCCAGGAGAGGGAGAGTCAGAGGCTCACTGCCAAGGAGCATGGCTATTTCTCCAGTATAAAATTGGGATCTAAATAATTTCTGAGAGTTTATTAGAAACACAGCACAGAATTTCGCAAGCTAAATGCACACTATGGTTTACATCACCAAGACAGCAAAATCTTCTGTATAGCACATTAATGGCTAACCAAGTGCTTTAATCTATATTACATCATTTGATTCTCCTACCATCGTGAAAAGTCAACAGATAAGGTACTATGACCTGCATTTTATGGAAGGGGAAACATGTTCAAAGAGAACAGTGTTCAAAGCAACTTTATACACTGAAAATGGTGGAACCTATATGAGGTTTTCATGGCCACCAAATAGTAGAGCCAGGACCTAAATCTGGATCCTCTGATTGCTAGTCCTGTCTGATCAAATCTCAGGATAAGACCACCCCTACCTCCAACTTCCAAAATAAAACTTTCTAGTTAAACATAATAGGCCTCACTAATAGTCCTAACTTAAAGGCAAACTCCTTTCTCTGCAGAATTTCACTCAGACACCACCCTTTAGCATTACAGAATCTAGATATGAAAATCATCTTTAGTCTCATATTCTTGTTGTATAAACAGATGAAAAAATTGAGACACAGAGAGGTTAAGTAACTTGCCCAAATTCACACAGCTAAACTTGTTTCATTGGTTAACTCATATTTTAAGATCAATGCAGTCATTCCACAGTTTACAAGAAACAATTAGAAAGTGTCCATTTACGTGATATGCACTTAATTAAACACCATATTTAAGGGAGTAATTAGGTGGCCTTAATTTGATTCTACTGGTTCCCAGGTGATTCAAAGTTTTAAAAAAATCATAGCACATGCTCCAGATGCAAGAGACAGGTAAACCAATCTATCATTCTGGATGTAAATAATAAAGACTCCAACTAAAGGAAGTTTAAACAATAAGAAAAATGTATTAGCTCATATAACTAATCCAAAAGTAGGACAATTCCAAAGTTGGTTCATTCAATGGCTCCAAAATGTCCAAGAATCCAGGCTCTTCCTCTCTATCACACTCTGTGATAGCCAGGTTTGGGGCCCACATATGGAGTCACCATATTAATCATGGTCCTGCCCAGGTCCAGGCAGCACATGTGAACAACAGTGTCAGGGTCCGAAAGAGGACTATCCCTTCTACATGCCCCTTTTTCACAGCAGGGAAAATCATTCCCAGGAGACCCACTGAAGATGTCCCTTCTTATCTCATTGGCTAGAATTGTTTCTTATGTCTATATCTAAACCAGAAATCAAAGGGGAGGTGGTGGAATTCAGGACTGACTTAGAATAGTCAAGATCCAGGGCCTCTCTGAGTGGTCACCTCCCTAACAAGGGCTCATGCCAACCCTGGTTATTGGGAAGGTCAGCGTTGGTATTTTTCAAACTGAAGGTTGTGATCTATAAGGAGGTGTAAAATCAGTTTAGTAAGTCACTGTCCGCTTTTTAAATGAAATAAAATAGCATAAAAAATATCAGAATGCTTTGCATGCAAAGGAGTTTAGAGTCAGATCAACCTACTCTATAATCCTGCTGCCCCTCCACTTACTCTGTTTCAAGCAAGTAACACTTGTTCCAGCCCTGGCAAATATGGCTCAGTTAGTTAGAGCATTGTCCCATGCACCGAAGGATCGAGGGTTCAATTCCTGATCGGGGCACATGCCCAGGTTGTGGGTTGGATCCCTGATCCGTGTGCACACAGGAGGTAACCGATTGATGTTTCTCTCTCTTCCCCTCTCCCTTCCTCTCTCTCTAAAACAATAACAACAACAAACACACAATAAAAACAAAACAAAACAAAAAAACATATCCTTGAGTGAGGATTGAAAAAAAAAATTTTTAAAGAAACATTTCCTCCAATTTTATTTGAATACTGTGTGTGAGAGTGTGTACTGCATTGCATTGTGGTATTTCCTATCATGGATCACAGTCAAAAGGCTTGAAACCTACTGTACCAGAAGGTGTTTTTACTAAGGGTAAAGCTCTGCCTTATTTATTTCTGGGTCCTCAGTGCCTGGTATATACTAGTAAGACACTTTAAATATATTTCAGATAAACTGAGTTGATGAAAAAGTTGATATTGATACTCTTCTCCCAAATTTCCTCTAACAAAGATTAATGTATCAGTGTGTTTTCTGGCAAACTTCCACCATCTGAGCAGGTAATCTTCCCCCAGGGCCTAAGGAATCAAGTGCTCACTTTGGGCCAGGTGTGCGATGAACATATGGTGTACCTTACTTCATTTAATCTTCCCAGCAATTCTACAAAGTCGGTATTATTACCATTTTCCAGTAGAAAAAAATATATAGTTTTAAACATGTTAAGTAATTTGCTGAGGTCACAGAATAAGTGGAGGGGCAGCAGGATTATAGAGTAGGTTGATCTGACTCTAAACTCCTAGACCTTACCACCAACGGTGCGTTGGGTCAAAAACCCTCCGTGCCTCTCTGCAAGAGCAGCAGAGTGCAGAGAGGCACCGCCGGGTCCATTCATTTGGGTGGAACTTCTTACCCACACAGGAACACCTTGGACTTGACCACCCAGAGATCTCTTAGCCTCACCTAATCCAAAACTGCTGGACTTCAAGTCTCAAAGGATTCATTCTGCCTCTCCAGCAGCCCCAGCACAGGGAGACACCACCAAACACTTCACATGAGCATCCACCTCACAGTAGCTGGGGATCCAGAGCACAGCAGGGAACACAAACTAAAGCTGTGACTTGCGGCAGCCCTCATTGGCCTTCTCAAAGGCCTCCGCACTCCTAGGCCTGGAAGAACCACATGACATTGGAGGGATCGTTAAAGAAGCTACCACAGCTTGTGGGTTTCCGGCTCTGTCTACCATATCCTTAGCAACCAAGGTGGTTCGGGCTTTCTGGCCCAGAGTCAGCAGCCATTGAAATCTGGGAGTTATTTCATTAAACTGGTTTTAAGTTACATGCGGGGAAATTAAACCTGCCGGCCTATTGTCTGTGCTGTAAACAACCCCTTCTTTCTTGGTTAAATTTCTGTCAGCTCTTGTGTCCTGCTACTGAGTGGGGGTGGGGGAGTAGCTAAAGCATTGCTTTTACTGAATGAGGTTTAAAATGTCTCTACTTTCTGAGTAGTATCTTGTTCCCGTTACTCCATTGTCTGGTAGGCCAAATCTTTTTGCGGGATCCCAACAGGGCCTTTCTTCTGTGTATTTCTTCTGTGTATCGGGAGAACAAGATACCACAGAAAAGAGTCTCCTGTCTTCAGTTTCTGTTGTTGCCCTTAGCATTCCAATGGCCAACTGGCAACATGCCACAGAATTTTATTTCAGAAGGGGGAGAAGGAGAAACACCTGCACACACCAACACCTTAATTTGGTCCAAGGTAGGTTTGGCCTCTTTTTCTCTCCTTTTTTCAACTTTGACATGTGCATAATGGTTGAAATTGACCCTGAAGAATAATGTGTTTTCTCCATGATAAATATCGCCTTGAATCCCAGCTAACCCTGTATAGCTGGATGTTGCTTCCAGATCAAGGCCAATGAAGATGTAAAAATCCATCTCATGTGGACTTTTGTCAGTCCTCTGACAGCCAATATGTGTAAGGGGGAGGACACACATCCTTAGGGACAGTCCAGGAGTGTGTTGCTCCCCTGACAGAGTGCAGGGGGTACTCAAAGGGAGCTGAAGACCCCTGTCATTTTCCCATGAACTTCTGCCACTGAGGGAGATGGAGGGAACAGAACAATCTGGAGTAAAGGAACTGGGGTTCAAGTCCTATCTCCACTGTTTACTCTGTAAGCGGCATTAAATACATGCCTGAACCTCTCTGGCCTCAGTTTACACATCTGTAAATGGGAATAATGATACTGGCTGTATAATACAGAAAGAGCTTTGTAAGTAAGGCATTCTAACTCATAATAGTAGTAACATTAAAGAGATTATAAGGACTCTTCTGAGATTTGTCCTAGCACTGCTACATCTATTTTTAATATACCTATTTTTTTAAGATAAAGTTCATCATTGTTGTCATCACTGTCTCCTTCACCAGTAAAACACCTGAAGTAGACCTGGCTCCAGATGAAGTACAGTCATCAACATCATCCCTAAAAGGCCAGTTTGTCAAGACATTTCAGATATCAAAACATGAGGCCCTCCCCAACCCTCAGCTATAACCACATTCCTTCATTTAGGCTAGCCTTCGGACCACACGGCACCTTAGCATAATTTAAACTCTTTCTACCAACTGCTTTGTGCTATCTGGGTTGCACACTTGGACAACCTGGTTCCCGTCTGGTGAACCACATTAAAACCAAAGGAACAAGAGCTAATGCAATTGGTTGAAGTCATTTCCAGAAATACACTATTGGGGACATAACAAGAAGGTATCTGGGTTCTAAACATCTAAACAGGAAATCATAATTAGAACTAATGTAGCATCCAAATTACTTTAGGGCAAACAACTATTACAAAATCAGATTGCAGGCACACCAAGATCCTTGTTGTGAATTGAAAGAGGCTTGCTTTTTAAATATATCCCTTTATTTTAATAAATGTCATGCTCATTCTAGAATGAATCTTAACTATTCACAATCCCTTTAATTGCTCATAAAATAACACCATCATAATTATACCTATTCTGGTGTGGGACCAATGGGGTACTGTATTTAAGAGCAGCATTAACATACAGCCTCACATAAAGCATTTAGGCAGCCTCAGAATTGTGGCAAATTTAAATTGGTGCCAAAGGAAGAAAATACATATGCCTTTTAACTGACTCAGAAACTGGCTTCCCAGATAGACCCCTTGTATTTCAGCACTCCATGCCCTTAGCCTTTATATATAGCAGCTTTGAGGGTTGGGAGTCAGATAGAATACTCACGATATTAACACACAAGGGAAAGTAGACTCTTTTTTCTTTTTTCAGGAAGTGACAAGTAAGCGATTTTCAAAACGTGGGCAAAATGGAGGAAAAGAAAGAGCGAAAGAAAAGATGAAGAAGGAAGCAGAAAGGCAAATAAAACACAATATCATCCATAGCGTCCTGACTGGGCTTGAGCTCGGGCTGTCCTGCACATGCCCTTCAGGAAGGTGAGGGTCAGTGTCGGGGCTGAGTCCAGGGAAAATTCTCCTTTATTCTGCAAAAGTCAGGTGTCTTCAGTCCATTGTAGCCCATTTTCCCCCTGGTTCTTAGCGAAAGGCTTGCCTTATTAGTGATTGGCTGGAAGTGAGTGCATTATCATCGACCACAGACCAAGTAACAGGACATCTTCTGTCCCCAGGCACCCACTGGTTACCCATCAATCACCTTTTATTGACTTTGAACTAAGATCCATGAATTCGAAAACTGCAGTTTAAAATTTTTATAGGCAAACTAATGGTATATCAACTTATACAGAGCTGATTCTCCAATAATGCAGTTGAAGGACACAGCCCCCTGCCACTGCTGGAGCCTCTGCTTTTTAGGAGGAAGGACACTGACCGAGCCTGGTGTGTGCCAGGCATTGTGCAGGGGGCTTCGCATGGATCAGATGGGATCTAAATCGCCACCAACTGTAACACACCCATTACTTCATGTGCCACCAGAAAAGCAAAAACAAGACCATGAACTGAAGGATGCCATCCATGGTGCATTTACTGTGAAGAGAAGACACACTTAAAGCCTCAAGGCCCTGCACTTGCATGAACCCTTCCAAGGTTCCCAGCAGGGCCCCAGCAAAGCGTTCACATGGCCATATGTTTTTGTAAAATCTGCAAAAGATATTTTAACTGTAATCAGCCCACTGTCTCTTTTCACTCTGACTTCCCCTCTGTCACACTTCCCCTTGTGCTGGGTGGCACTGGAGTGGCCATGGGCAATTTGGGGATCTTGCTAAAGGGGAAGTTAAGTTGGGGAATACATTTAGACTGGGTCCAGTGGGATATATTTATGGTCACAGTCACATTCATCAGTTGAGTTATTGCTAGCCCTCCTGGTGTAGCAATGGCCTCCACCATCCTACCCTCCATGCCAGCTCTCCTGGCAGTGGGACCCTCAGGTGCAGGGCTGGAGGGTGTATCCAATATAAACATGTCCTACTAGGCCCACCAGACATATACAGCATGGGTAGTGGGGAAAAAAAAGGCTTGAAGTTTATGAAGCCAAAAATTAGTCTGTGGAAAATTCTTCCAAATATTAACAGCATATATATAAAAGAAACTTTAGAGAAGCATTTCCAAATTCAACAACAATCCTAAAAACGTATCTCACAAGTGGTGAAGCTGGAACACACTTTTCTAAATTATCTATAGTAAAAAATAAATCTCCATCAACAATAGAGAAGGGAGACTGAATTGTTTACCTATTATCTCTACAGAAAATGACATAACAAAATCACTGTCATACAGCCAAAAAAAAGAATAAAGAGGTATTACAGAAGTGTGTCAGGAAGTTAATTAATAAATATTATGTTGCCTTTATGAATTTTATAGTATTTGTGAATTAGGTCAGCTTTTTAAAATGTGTAACTTTTTGTGATTTCCTATCTAAATAAATATTCACATTCTTTCCTAATTTTTGCATTCATCGTTTTACATTTTCTTTTTAAAAAGGTTTCCAAATAATATAAGGCTCAGGCCCCCTAAAACCTGGGCCTACTCCAAGATGCCATCTCAATTTCAGAGAACTTTTTAATGCTGAGGCAGGAGAGTGGAGAGTAATATGTGTCTTAGAATTGATGAAATCCATAGTATGTATTATTTCATTTAAGGACACTTAACAACACTGTGAGGTGGGTATTCTCACAGTCATTTTATAGAAGAGGAAACTGGGCTCAGGAAGTTGAGAAATTTGTCCCAAATTAAGTCTGCAGGGTTAATACTGTTGTCATGGTTTCATCAGCAATGTTCAAAACTGGAAGCCACAAAATGGGGCCTGTTATGCGCCCTTGGGTGAAATCACTCTTTAAGGAACCTCAAATCTCCCCTACCCGTCCTGCGTTGATGCAATGCAGAGGCAGCATTAGAACCAGATTTTTCACTATAAACCTGAAGTCTTGCCAGTCCACTGTACTACAGCCTCTTTGGGAAAGAAATGCTATTAGCTACTTCCTCCTTGTAGAAATTTATATTTCCTGTTAACTAGCCAATAAGGCATTTCATTTTCATCTTATGTGTAATTTTGCAATTAAAAGACTTTGTCTTATGTTCAGGAGTTTCATCTGAACATGAATTCAACAAAGAGACCATCCCAAAATTCTGCTCCCAGCCCCTGCCCTCTCAACCAGACCCACCAGAAAAGACACTCTTTGAATAAAGACATTAAAGTCCCCTCTCTTTCAAAATGCACATGTCTGCCTGGAAGTAAAAACTCAGTAGGAAAGTTATTACTTGTCATTAGGAACTTAACAAGAACATATTATTCAAAAGCACTAACACCGCAGGAATCCCAGGAAGGAGGCATAGGGCTGGTCCAGGCAAGGTCTGTGTATGAAGATGGGGTCCTGAGAAGCCAGCAGGAAGCAGTGCTGGTGCCACTTTCACTTCCATTCTACCTAGCCAGTTGCAGTTAATAAATTTAACTGATTGGCTCCTGATGCAAAACTCCTCTTGGCCACTAAGCCAATACCCCCAAACGCAGTCTTTCAGGGTACTACACACAAGGAGGCCTGGTACGTGTGCGCCATTGACACATTTGAGACTGTTCATCTTCGAGAACATCATCACCGACCACCAGCCTGAGCTTCCTGTTTTCTTCCCCATGATTTTTGGGAAGAAAGCCAGGACTTAAATCAGGAGTTCAACTTGGGGTCCTTGAACCTCCTTGAAATTACACACCAATGTGTTGCAGGAGTAAGATGAGACTGTATTTTTTTTAGGGACATAATTCATAACTTTCATTAGATACTGAAAGGTTCTATGAGTCCCCCAAAAGATTAAGGACCATATTATCAGGAGAAATCACTGAAACAAAAGTTCGTACAAGTTTCAGGGAGATGCTGATACCAAAAATACAGTCAAAAAATTTTTTTCTCGACTACAAGAACATTCCTTTTTTTAAAGGAATTTAACTGGTTTATAATGTTTCAACGTATTAAATAATCAGTTAATAATTAAAATGGTTTGTATTATAATACTAAAGAGTTTCTCAACCTTCCATTTTTAAAGTACTGTACCACTTTATTTTGAATAACAGAATTGAGTGAGAATCCTATTTTTGGCCTTAAGTCAGACTACTAAGCAGAATATATTGAGCTGCATAGAAACCATCCTACCATAGTTTCATTTTGACCTTCTCTTCCACAGCTATTTTTTTATATATTTTCTCTGTGTTTAGAAATGCATTATTTATTACTTGAACTAAAGCAGTAATTTGTTTCTGGTAATATATAAAAAAATGTCCTGCCATCTCAACTAGCTTCCTGAATCAACAAAAATCATGATATCATTAAGGGTTTCTTTTTTTTTTAAGGCAGCTTTTCTAAACAAAGTGGCTTCTCTTGTTCGACCTTCATCTCACTTCCTTGATCCATCTTCCTCTGACATATAAAACACTTTCATCCTCCCTTCAGCACTATACCTTGAAAAGGGTTTGTTAAAATTGCCAATGAATGAAATTTCCAGGAGGTATACATTTTTTTCATTTCTTAAATGGTTGGGTTTGGGGGTTGGTTGTTTGAGACTTGTTTTATTCTATTCCATTTCTGCAAAGAAGAATGTTGAATCTCCAGCCCTGCCCTTCTCCAACCCTACAAAGCAAACATCTGATGATGTGAGAGCAGTCAAGTCCAAAATCTTTGACATCATTTCCTACAAGTGGGGAATTTCCCATCTTAGGGGTAATCACTTCCCCACAGTAAAAGCCAAAAAACTCACTTTTCCTGCTTCCCTTGCAGCTAGGCCTCACCCACATGATCCAAGCTCTACTTGAAAGATGTTCTGACATAAGCTTTAAGGCTTCAGTCGAAATGAGCCACATGAGAAAGCCAACCATGCAGAATCCATTTTTCTAGAAGGGGTGGCAATGGTGGCATCCAGCTGTCGGGGGCAGCAGCAGCATGAGCTGTGCTGTGGAGTCTACTGAAGGCAGTAGCAGGGGCCCTGTGCTGATTCACTTCCTGACCTCCAAGCCTGACTCTGGCCCTCCTGGAGATTTGGAGAGTGTCTTAATATCCTTTAATAAAGTCCATTTCTGCTTAAACTACTGTGGGTTTTGTTTTTTGTGACTAAGTGCCTTAACAGATAAAATGCTTACAGTACTCTCCCACTGCATCTGGGGGCGATCTCTCCTTCTCACAGGGCCTTTGTCCCCCTCCTCCAATGAGTTAGATTCTTCCCTGACTCGGGCCTTCACATGAGCTGCTCCCTCAGTCGCGAATGCTCTCTCCCGACCCAACCTTGGCTCCCTCCTAAACTCAAAACACAGCTCAAAACTGACTAGGTTAAAGCCCCCTCATACACATCCTCCTATACTCGCCCTTCATGGTACTTATCAAAAGTGAAATTAAGTATTTAGATGGTTAATTAATGTTTTTCTCCCCAAAGAGACTATAATAATTATAATAATAACTAACATTTATTGAGCTCTTTCCAAATGCTAGGAAGCCTTCTAAGCACTTGACATGATTATCTCATTTCATCTTCACTGTAACTCTAGGGAAGGTATTATTATAACACCCATTTACAAATGGAAAAACTGAGGCTTATAGATACTAAATAAAAAATCCTAGATCACACAAAAATTATGTGCTGGGGCCAGAAAATCTGACTCCAAATCATGCTTTTATTCCCATCTGTGGTCTCCATAGCGGGTGCCTGACCCCCAGAAGTTGTGTGAGATAAGCTATTGGAGGGTGAGAAGAAAATGTTAAAATTTATCTATCTCTCTATAGATATTGATATTTATTTATTTCATCCTAATCAATTTGTTTTATATGATACATATACTATAGCAATATATGACATAATTTTAAAATAAATAAAAGCAGCATAAATAGACTCATTTTTTTTCCCTATAGAGATGTGCAATGACTAAAGTTTGGAGACCTCTCTCAGCTCTGTGAAAGTAGGATTCTTGTCATGTGTACCCCCAGCAAGTGAGCACAGGGCCTGACACAGAGCAGATGCTCAATAAATACTCAGTAGTAACCGAGAGAAAGAAAGCCCCAATATTCCCTTTATACATTCAGGTTCCTAGTCTTTTTGTAGCTGTGAAGACTTCCTTGCTTGCTCC
Source organism: Myotis brandtii (assembly GCF_000412655.1). NCBI lineage: Eukaryota > Metazoa > Chordata > Mammalia > Chiroptera > Vespertilionidae > Myotis > Myotis brandtii. The sequence goes on along the minus strand of NW_005353838.1, from coordinate 5,479,249 downwards.
TTCTCAAGTTCTGAATGTGCAACCAGCTGCTTTCATCTGTGCTTGTAGATTGTCCACTCCCGCAGAGTCATTTTCAGTTGAGCAAAGGACAACAGCAGCCCCTGGGGCAGCCTGTGGTTTCTCAGATGATTTTGCACTGACCTGCCATCATCGACAGTGAAGCGGGGTGGGGACTGGTGGTGCAGGTGCAGCTTAGGGACTTGCGGAAAGTCTGCACACCCCGGTTTCCTCTCTTTCTTCATCTGCTGACCTCCCACTCAGACTGATTTGAACTCCTCCTTTCCCGGCAGTTACAAGGGAAGAAACAGGACAACAGGATATTTATTAAAGAAAAAAACCCAACAACTTGAGAACATGGTCCTCTCCTTTTCTGACAAAGAGGTGGTGAAAGTGGAACATCACCGAACAAATTCTTGCTAAATTAAAAACGAATTCAAATTACCATCTATTGTGGGTGAAAAGATGCAACTGGCCAACCACGTGGGCGTGGATTTCCCACAGGGCCCTTGAAAGCGCTGCTTTGTACAAGGCTCATACCCCATAAAGGTTATTCTTCAGTCATTTTTAGAATTCCTCATGAGTTGAACAGTTTTTAGATGTGTTTGTGGGTTGTTTCTTCTTTTAAAAATCTAAGAAATAGTAGGCTGGGTGGGTGAAGGAGCAAGCACCGAAGGTGCCTGAGGAAACATCAGACCTAACCGCCAAGGACATCCGGGGTTGGAGGTTGTCCGCTCAGGGGCGGTGGGTGAGCGGGTGAAGAGGCCAACAGCTGTATCTGCGGTCACAGGTGCTACTCTGCACAGGGTGGCCCCAAGGGGTCAGCTGACCTGTGAAAATCATTACCCCACAGACCAGGCTCCCACGGGCAGACTTGCCATTGTTTTTCCTTCTTGGATCACCACCACCTTAAACACAGCTCGGCCCGTGGCAGATGCAAACAGCAGACAGCCTTGGTCCCTTGTACTTCTTTCTTCAGACAGGAAGCAGCAAGTAACTGCCACAGAGTGGAGCTGGGTGTCAACAAAGGCCACACCTGCAGCTGCACCCCCTCCTGCCTGTTCAAAAACAAACGAGCCACCCCTTCCAAGCGCTCTGTGCAGAGATAACTCTTCAGTGGGCCTTCTCCATGGGGCCACCGGCCAGACTCTTTCGAAGCCTATTTCTCATTTATTTGAAACACGGAACATTTGATAGAAACTTTCAATACATTTTTAAAGATACTTTTAGCCCTAACCGGTTTGGCTCAGCGGATAGAGCATCGGCCTGCGGACTCCAGGGTCCCAGGTTCGATTCCGGTCAAGGGCATGTACCTTGGTTGCGGGCACATCCCCAGTAGGGGGCGTGCAAGAGGCAGCTGATGGATGTTTCTCTCTCATCGATGTTTCTAACTCTCTATCCCTCTCCCCTCCTCTCTGTAAAAAAATCAATAAAATATATTTTTTTTAAAAAGATATTTTTAAAGACATCTTGAAAAACATTTCATGCAATACAATTTAAAGATACTTTCTCTGGCTGGGGGCGGGGGTGGAGGGGAGGACAGCTGGGTGAAAAAGGTAAAGGGATTAAACAAACAAAAACCTGTATAGCCCTAGCTGGTGTTGCTCAGTGGTTGGAGCACCAGCCTGCTCACCAAAGGGCTGAGGGTTCCATTTCCAGTCAGGGACACATGCCTGGGTTGTGTGTTCCCTCCCTACCCCAGGTTGGGGTGCATGTGGGAGGCAACGGGCCGATGTGTCCCTCTAGCATCAATGTTTACCTCTCTCTCTTTCTCTGCCCCTCCCTACCTCCCTTCCTCTCTCTCTCTCTCTCTCTCTCTCTCTGAAAAGACAATGGAAAAAAATATTCTCAGGTGAGGAATAAAACAAAAACAACAACAACCTTACAGATGCAGACACAGTTTGGTGATTATCAGAGGGGAAAGGGATGGGTGCAGGCAGAAGAGGGTAATGGGGGAATAAATGATGACAGAAGGAGACTTGGCTTTGAGCACACAATACAATATACAGATGGTGTACCACAGAACTCCACACTAGAAACCTATATAATTTTATTAACCAATGTCACCCCAATAAATTCAAAAAAAATTTTAAAGATATTTTCTCTACAAATATGTATTCAGTATGTATAGTCATCAGCTCAGCAGTGACTAATCAAATAAATTATGTAATACACAAAGTGATTCTAGGAATATCTGTTCCTATTATTGTCTAGCTAGTGATTCTTTTTTTCTTTATTAAATCTTTATTGTTCAGATTACATTTGTTCCTCTTCCCCCCCCCCATAACTCCCCTCCTCCCAGTTCCCGTCCCACCCTCCGCCCTCACTTCCCACCCACTGTCCTCATCCATAGGTGCACGATTTTTGTCCAGTCTCTTCCCGCATCTCCCATTCCCCTTTCCCCGCCAAGAATAGTCAGTCCATTCCCTTTCTATGTCCCTGATTCATTATAATCACCAGTTCATTCTGTAAATCAGATTATTTATTCACTTGATTCTTAGATTCACTTGTTGATAGATGCATGTTTGTTGTTCACAATTTGTATCTTTACCTTTTTCTTCTTCCTCCTCTTAAAGGATACCTTTCAGCATTTCATATAATACTGGTTTAGTGGTGATGAACTCCTTTAGCTTTTCCTTATCTGTGAAGCTCTTTATCTGACCTTCAATTCTGAATGATAGCTTTGCTGGATAAAGTAATCTTGGTTGTAGGTTCTTGCTATTCATCACTTTGAATATTTCTTGCCACTCCCTTCTGGCCTGCAAAGTTTCTGTTGAGAAATCAGCTGACAGTCGTATGGGTATTCCCTTGTAGGTAATTGAGTCTCTTTCTCTTGCTGCTTTTAAGATTCTCTCTTTGTCTTTTGCTCTTGGCATTTTAATTATGATATGTCTTGGTGTGGTCCTCTTTGGATTCCTTTTGTTTGGGGTTCTCTGCGCTTCTTGGACCTGTAAGTCCATTTCTTTCACCAGGTGGGGGAAGTTTTCTGCCATTATTTCTTCAAATAGGTTTTCAATATCTTGCTGTCTCTCATCTTCTGGCACCCCAATTATTCTGATGTTTGTACGCTTGAAGCTGTCCCAGAGGCTCCTTACACTATCTTCATATTTTCGGATTCTTTTTTCATTTTGCTTTTCCGGTTGGGTGTTTTTTGCTTCTTCGCATTTCAAATCTTTGACTTGATTCTTGCGCTCCTCTGGTCTGCTATTGGGTGTAATATTCTTTATTTCAGAGCGTGTATGCTTAATTTCTAGTTTCTTTATCATAGCATCGAGGGTCTCATTAGTTTTCGTGAAGCTCTCCAAAAGTTTATTGCAAGCCCTCAAAATTGCGTTTTTTAGCTCTATATCCTCCATTTCTGTCATGTTTTTTTGTCTCCGCATTTTTTATGCTTTCTTGGTGCACCCCCTAGTGGTCTTTGTGCGCAGTCTTGTTCTAGTTAAGCCTTGATTGTTGTAGTTAATACTAGAGGGATTTGACCACCAGGCCGACTGGCTGTGTGAATCAGCTGTGTCTGCCGCGGAAAACTTCTGTCCTCTGGGGAGGTGCTAATCTAGCCTTTGCCTGAGGCGATCCGGCAAATGGCTCTGCGCAGGGCTTGGGCGGGGCGGGCTCAACAGGGCGGGCGGAGGGAGCGGTTATAGC
>NW_005353838.1:5471948-5475585 GCF_000412655.1 Myotis brandtii | reverse complement strand
TCAACAGGGCAGGGCGGGCGGAGGGAGCCGTTATGGTGCCCTCAGTCCTGTTCCCAGAGGCTCTGCTTCTCAGAACCCCCGGAACCGCTGCAAACCTCGGAGGGAAAGCTGCCTTCCAACTGATGCCAGACACTCCCGCTTCTCCCGTTTGGGTCCGAGTCCCCAGCGATTCGCCCGTATCTGGAGCTCAGAGTCTGAGACTCCCCCCTGACCGAAAACGACAACCGCGCTCTCAGCCACCAGCCCGCTTTGCGCGCGCACCTCCGCACCTGAGTTTTTTCCACACTGCGCCTCCTCTGAGCCTCGGTGTGCTGTTATTTTTCCTTCTAGTTGAAGAGTCTCTCCTCAGCCAGCCTTCCTGTGGTTCTGGGTGATGTCCGTTCCGTCTTTTAGTTGTATTTTTGAAGTGGTTGTTTGCGGCAGCAGTCTCCGGTGTTTACCTATGCCGCCATCTTGCTCGGACCCTAGCTAGTGATTCTTAATCAAGTGTATTCTCTTGAGTTATTTTGGGAATTTTGAGGTTTTTTTGCTTATTTAAATCTCTTTTTGTTAATCTTCACTGGATAATATTTTTTCCATTGCTTTTTAGAGAGAGTGGAAGAAAAGGAGGGAGAAGGGGAGAGAGAAACATTGATGTGAGAGAGACACATTGATTGGTTGTCTCCCGCATGCGGCCGCGGGGTTGAACCTGCAACCCAGGTATATGCCCTTGATCAGGAATCAAACCAGAGACCCTTCGGTGGGTGGACGACGCTCTAACCACTTTGCAACACTGGCCAGGGGACTTTGGGAGCTTTTCAAAAGTACAAATGCCAGAGCCCCATCTCAAACTCAGTAAATCAGAATTGCAGAGAACGTGTCCTTTGAAAATGCTCTAGGTCTTTTGAAGCTCGCCTACTGTTCAGAGCCACTGATCTAGATGATCTTAGCAGCAGCTGAACAGCTGAGATATGCATTACCCAGTTACTGGTATCTATCTCAAAGCCAAATTTATTTATCATTTCTAAGTAATCACCATTAAAGTTGGCCACATTTAACAAGCAGGGGCTATGTGATGGGGTGGCAGGACACTTTCAGCTAAAGGCAGGTTTAAGGTGTGACAGACACCATGGTCAAGATGTCCAGAGTAGAAAAGGAGCCCAGCTGGTGTGGCTCAGTGGTTGAGCATCAACCTATGAACCAGGTGGTTACGGTTCGATTCCCAGTCAGGGCACATGCCAGGGTTGCAGGATTGATCCCCAGTAGGGGGTGTGCAGGAGGCAGCCAATCAATGATTCCTTCTCATCATTGATGTTTCTATCTCTCTCTCCCTCTTTCTTCCCCTCTGAAATCAATAAAATATATCTAAAGGATACATATAAAATATATATAAAGGAGCCCAGGGAGAGCATGAGGGAAGTAAGGCATGGAAACTACACCTAGTGCTTAAGTAGATGTCCCAGAAATAAAATCCCTCCCAGACACCCAGACAGTGGCATGGTGGACCACAGACCACACCCAAACCTTACTCACTAGAAAGAGGGTCTATATTCCATCATTGGTCCAAGTAGCACTTGGGGCAGACCCAATCAGTGGCACCCCCTAACGGCTGGTAAAGAGGCAAAGTAGATCACCATTCCCCCAGACTAAAAACTTGGGGCAAAAAAACACACAAAGGAATGTTACCACTCTCCGGAAAACACATTTATTTAAAGAGGTTCACTGTCTCATAAGAAAAGGGTGAGTAAATAGCAAATGTTTATAAAGCATTTACTATGGAGCACTGTTCTAAGTGCCTTAAATAAGTGAATATACAACACTAGCATTAGCTACCTACTATAATTAGAAGCCTTCAGGTCAGGGAAATGGGCCTCAATTAAAGCAGCTCCAGAAAAACAGGTTTAAAAATGTTGTTTTCATCAATAAGAATCTCTGTGTTTCTGCTCTGGTGGTGTGCCCATGACCTTCAGTACACTGACTTTTGGACATTCCAGCCACGCCACAAGTCAGCACTTTCCATGTCTGGGCCATATTACCATTAACCCCTTACACATGATCATGGCAATGATTATTGCAAAGGATTCTAATACAACAGTCTCCCATAAAAGCAGAATGTGAGCCACAGAGATAAGCCACATATGTAATTTTTATGTTTTCTAGTTGCCACATTAAAATAAGTAAGAGGGATTTACTGGAGAAGGAACCAAGATGGCAGCATAGGTAAATGCCTGTACTTGCTGCCTCCCACAACTACATCAAAATTACAACTAAGATACAGAACAACTATCATCCAGAACCACGGGAAAGCTGGCTGAGTGGAAGTACAACTAGAGAGGTAAAGAAGAAAGCACATTGAGACTGGTAGGAGGTGGGGAGGCATGGAACGGGCTGGGCCAGCACCCAGATGTGCCGCTTATTTAATTGGGAGGGAGATCATCTCTGCGGAGGCTGCCTGGAGGAGCAAGGAGTCCCAGGCCCAAACCAGACCCCCAGTCCAAGGTTCCAGAGCTGGGGAAAGAAGTCCCTAAGGGCAGTAAGTGTGACTATAAAAACAAGTGTGAATTGGGGCTGAGAGACACACAGGCTGCTAGAGACCCAGCTGCTCCTCTTAAAAGGCCAGCACCATGAACTGAATTTACAAGTTCCCGCTTGCTCTGAGCTCCAGTGCCGGGCATGGCTCTGGGGGACCCAAACAGATGTGGGGAGAAACTGGATTGTCTGGCATCGGGGCAGGAATGTGGGGGCGGCTTTCTTCCAGATGGAGGTGCTCAGAGGTGCTCGCAACGGTCATTGTTCCCATGCTAGCACCTCCCTGGTGCAGGGCTGACTGTCAGACATTTCTGTTTGCTCTGCCCTGGAGATTCCCTGAGACCCCGTCCCACCCAATTTACAACCCCACCCAAGCTATGCGCAGCGGCTTTTGCATATGAATGGCCTGTCCTTTCTCAGCCTAAAACTTGTCAAACAAGCTGCAGCTGGGTCAGGGAGCCCCAAAGCTATCAATAAAAGGCCCAAGGCTGGCACTAGCACCAGCCTGCCTTACTTCACAGCTGGTCTTCCTCTAGGCACTTCTAAACCCAATACAAAGAGGAGTAATCTTCAGATCTCTCTGTAGCTCCTGCTGGGTGGCCCCACACAGTGGTTGACTTTGCACCTCCCTGGAGACCAAAGAGCCAGTGTACCCAGTGATCAGTGTGAGACCATACCAGATTACAACTCTTCACATCCATAAGTGACACACTCAAGGGGCAGACTCAGTGAGCACCAAAGCCCCACTGAAGCAAATCCTGACCCATAATGGTGTCTCCTGCACAGCAGCTCTCCCACTGTAGTCGCAGCTGGTCCCCATAGCCAATTGCCTGGAGGTCAATTCCTCCCAGTGACACCAACAGCAATCAAGGCTCAACTACAAGACTGTGCACACAGCCCACAAAGGGGTGCACCAAGAGTGTCCACCTCAGGTGATTGGGGAGGCTGAGCCACTGGGTCCTATAGGACACCTACTACACAAGGCCACTCTATCAACTCAAGGAGACTTAGCAGCTACCCAATACATAGAAACAAACACAGGGAAGCAGCCAAAATGCGGAGACAAAGAAACATGTCACATATGAAAGAAATGGAAGAAAGAAAACTACTGGATATAGAGTTCAAAACC
>NW_005353838.1:5467848-5471599 GCF_000412655.1 Myotis brandtii | reverse complement strand
TAAAAGCAGCAAGAGAAAGACAGTCAGTTACCTACAAGGGAGTACCCATACAACTGTCAGCTGATTTCTCAACAGAAACTTTGCAGGCCAGAAGGGAGTGGCAAGAAATATTCAAAGTGATGAATAGCAAGAACCTACAACCAAGATTACTCTACCCAGCAAAGCTATCATTTAGAATTGAAGGGCAGATAAAGAGCTTCACAGATAAGAAAAAGCTAAAGGAGTTCATCACCACAAAACCAGTATTATATGAAATGCTGAAAGGTATTCTTTAAGAAGAGGAAGAAGAAGAAAAAGGTAAAGATAAAAAATATGAGCAACAAAGTGACAACAAATACATATCTATCAACAAGTGAATCTAAAAATCAAATGAACAAACAATCTGATGAACAGAATAAACTGGTGATGGAATAGAATCAGGGGCATGGAAATGGAACAGACTGATGATTCTCAGGGGGAAGAAGGTGTTGGCAGGGTGCGGGAAGAGATTAGACAAAGATCTTATATGCATGTATGCATTACCTATGGACACAGACAACAGGGTGTTGAGGGCCTGGGGTTGGGTGGGAACCAGGTGGAGGGGAGCTATTCGGCAGGGAAGAGGGACCTCTGTAATAATCTCAACAATAAAGATTTTTAAAAAATTTACCATTAAGGACGTTTAGGGACATTCACAGTGTGGTACAACCAGCACTACTATCTAGTTCCAAAATATTTTCATCACCCAAAAGGAAACCCTGTATTCATTAGCAGGCACTCCTTATTTCCCTCTCTTCCCAGTCCAGGGTAGCCACTAATCTGCTTTTGCCTCTATGCGTTTGCCTATTTTGGATATTTCATATAAATGGAATCATGATAGGTGACCTTTTTTACTTCTTTTACTTAGCCTCATCTTTTCAGGCTTCATCGGTGTAGTTGTACATATCAGTACTTCATTCCCTTTAATGACTAAATAATATTTATTACATGGATAACCACCTTTTTAAAAATCCATTTATCAGTGGATAGCCCATTTTTAAATATCACTACAAACCTTGGATGAAGGGGCCCTACTGAATGGGACTTTTTAAAATGGCAAAAAAACACGAACTATGTCAGTGATTTTCTTAGGTCAAGGGGTTAATATGCCAAATAAATTGTTTTAAAATCATCAGGTCCCTGCTGACCAACAGCAGATAGTCTCTGAAAGGTAAAAGAAAGAATGACTTCAGAAAGTAGAACCTCTACGGTTTATGGCAACAGTTATCCACCTTCTTACTCCACGGACCCTTGTATTGCAGCCCCTCCTGGGTGATAGTCCCCGAGACCACCAAGCTGCTCGAGTAACCGCCTGAATCATGAGTCCCATGGAGCAGACAGTCCTTCCTGGAAGGGAAACTTAGGGATGGGGCTGCGGCGAGCCCCACAGTTAGTTGATGGCAGTCCCAGTGGCTTCTCTCGCTTCTTATCTGCTTATCACTTGAAAAACTCCAGGAAAAGTCTTCCTCTTTGAACAAAGATTTCAGAATTTCTGCTGTCAAAAAGTATTGCTTGCTATTTACTCCATCCTGAATCTGTACTGTGTGTGTGTGTGTGTATGTGTGTGTGTCTACAATCACCTAGACAGGCATTAGCAGGAAACTCCTTAAGAATTCATTTGATGGCTAATGATGGAAAATCCCAGGATTTAAAAGGAGCAGGAAAAAATGCCCGACTTGCTTTCCAGACAGATGTAAAATCTTCACCGTCCCTATAATTAAAGTCTTGAGCCCTCCAGTGGGGTGGGGAGAGAAGGAAGTCAGGCCCTGAGAGCAGGAAGGTAATGTCAAGGTGCTGATCCCTTGGCGGTACCAAACATTGTTTAAGAGATGAAGTCTGAGGATTTCCCCTCTCTCCCTCCCAGCTTCTCCCAGTCCTTTTCATACTTAGCATTTTAAAGACTTCAACAAGAAAGGGCATCCTGCAGGGAGCAAACCGCATCCTGAGGAATGTTCCAAGGCCCGCCTTCCATATTTGCTATGGTGCAAATCCTGCTGCTCCACAGAGATGGTCTCTCCTTCCCCAGCCAGTTCAGTCCTCCTCACCCACTCCCATTTCTCTCTCTTTTCATTTATCCTCCCCTTCTTTTCAAGTCCCTCTCAGAATCCTGACGGTCACATCCCTCCCCGCCTGTAACGCTGCACCAGAAGGTAGGGCTTGCTTTCTCCGCGGACAATGGCTGCCCATGACTGAAACGTCAAGCCCCACAACAGTTGTCTTTTCAAGGCCTCAATGTCAAGCCCGCCAAATCGGGAGGAGGGAAGTGTTTTGCTGATCGCATAGCTTTAGCTTTGAGGGTTCTCTCACATTAAAAACAAACAGAACAGGCTTTCCCACAACATGTTTTTGAGACCCACTTGGGAATTTGGGTGGGGTTGGAAGAAACCAAGTGTCTGGCCTCTCCCAGGGGATATTAGTCACCCAAATTATGTTTCAAGATTAAAAAAAATATTAGACAAGTTTGTACATGGTGGTAACTGTCAGACTGGCCACTCCTTGTTGAAGCTTGCAGTTTTGGAATTCTGATTTAACTTCTCAAAAAAGGCCAGTGGAAAAGGATCCTGGGTATTTTTTGGAATGCAATTTTCTTATTGAGGTGTAACAGAGGTAGGGGTCAGGGAGCATGGAAAAGGTGGGCATGACTGAAATAGGTATAAACCCCAAATGTGATCTCTGCACCAGCTGAATAAATACTACCCAGGAAAGAACGAGAAAACTTGCAGAGAAAAGCAAAATTTGAGACCACAGGGGGTTGGGGATGTACAAAAGCAACTGTATTAATATAATCCTGGGTTCTTGAAAGGTTGAGCCTCTTCATGCAATATCTTCAAGACCTCATTAGAGAGCAAGTCAGAGATACCCCCAAAGGCCCGTAAAGGGTTGGCAGGATCTTATTCACCCAACTCCAGAAGACTCAAATCAGGAAGTTCTGATAGGAGTAGCTTTTAGTCCATTAAAAAAGAGTTTCTGCATAAGAGACTACTAAAATGTAAAGGGGTTTCTCCCCCCCCCCCCCCCATATCATGCAGGTTGAAAAATGAAGACGTTCAAGTCATGGATGATAGATTCCTATCCTTTAAAGATGAGAGTATAAGGAAAAGTGGCTCTCATGATTTGAAAGAAAAAAAAGCTTACATCCTCCTAAGTTAACACTGGGAGATGATTTGGGGTACTGACCCCTACCCTGTAGCTAATCTTCACCGTCCTCTAGAATTGTGCTCTCCTATGTGGAAGCCACTGGCCATATGTGGCTATTGAACACTTGAAATATAGCTAGTTGTACACAATACAATTATATTGATCAGTTATTCCCAATTATTCCTCAATAAAGTTAAAAAAGAAAGAAATGTAGCTAGTTTAAATTGAGATGTGCTGTAAGTATAAAATACACACTGGATTTCAAGGATTTAGCATGCAAAAAAGAATGTAAAATATCTCATCAATAACTTTTTTCATATGAATATGTTAAAGTGATAATAGTTTAAATATATTGAGCTAAATAAAATATATCGAGATTAATTTCACTTCTTACTTATTTTATTTTTCAGGTTAAGTAAACGTCCTTTTTTTTAATCTTTATTGTTGAGATTATTACAGAGGTCCCTCGTTCCCTCCCCCCATAGCTCCCCTCCACCCGGTTCCCACCCCATCCCAGGCCCTTGCCACCCTATTGTCTGTGTCCATAGGTAATGCATACATGCATATAAGATCTTTGTCTAATCTCTTCCCACAC
>NW_005353838.1:5467164-5467619 GCF_000412655.1 Myotis brandtii | reverse complement strand
GTTTGGTGGTGATGAACTCCTTTAGCTTTTTCTTATCTGTGAAGCTCTTTATCTGACCTTCAGTTCTAAATGATAGCTTTGCTGGGTAGAGTAATCTTGGCTGTAGGTCCTGCTTTTCATCACTTTGAATATTTCTTGCCACTCCCTTCTGGCCTGCATAGTTTCTGTTGAGAAATCAGCTGACAGTCGTATGGGCACTCCTTGTAGGTAACTAAGTGTTTTTTTCTTGCTACTTTTAAGATTCTCTCTTTGTCTTTTACTGTTGGCATTTTTTAAAATTTTTTATTGATTAAGATATTACAAATGTGTCCTTATCCACCCATTGTCCCCTCATCCTCCCAGTCTTGCCCTCACCTTCACCCCCTGTTGTCTGTGTCCATCCCTTATGCTTATATGTATGCATACAAGTCCTTTGGTTGATCTCTCCCCCTTTCCCCCACCCTCCCCTACCTTCC
>NW_005353838.1:5425902-5466625 GCF_000412655.1 Myotis brandtii | reverse complement strand
TTTTTTTGGCATTCTCACTAAGATCCTTGAAGATCTCACTAAGTTCCTCAGAGGTTTCTAGAAGATTCTTGAGTAACCTTATAGCTGCGGTTTTGAACTCTATATCCAGTAGTTTTCTTTCTTCCATTTCTTTCATATGTGACATGTTTCTTTGTCTCTGCATTTTGGCTGCTTCCCTGTGTTTGTTTCTATGTATTGGGTAGCTGCTAAGTCTCCTTGAGTTGATAGAGTGGCCTTGTGTAGTAGGTGTCCTATAGGGCCCAGTGGCTCAGCCTCCCCAATCACCTGAGGTGGACACTCTTGGTGCACCCCTTTGTGGGCTGTGTGCACAGTTTTATTGTAGTTGAGCCTTGATTGCTGTCACTGGGAGGAATTGACCTCCAGGACAATTGGCTGCGGGGACCAGCCGTGACTACAGTGGGAGAGCTGCTGTGCAGGAGACACCCTTATGGGCAGGACTTCCTTCAGTACAGCTTCCCTTACCTTAATATAATTACAAAACTGACATTCCCAACAGACAGGCGTTTATTCTTCCTAGGGGTCCTCCCAGTGGCCAGCCCCTCTAGTCTTCAGAGGGAAGCTGCCAGCTCCCTCCACTCTTTGCCAGTCAATCTGCACCCTGGCAGAACAAGTCACTGAGAGGGCTTTTTCCAAAAGAGCTATATTGTAAAAGTCTATCAGCTTCCCATTCCTCCCACCTCATTTATCCTTCATTTTTACACACACACACACACACACACACACACACATGCCTGCTTTTTACACACATTCCTCTGATGTTTCAAAGGATTGATTTGACCTGTAGTAAATCCAGACCTCTGCACTAATTAGCCTCTGGACCATCAAGCATCTACTTAGGTTTTGAATCTCAGATCTGCCTTTTACATGTTGTATTCATTTCACTAATTACAAAACCTCTCTAAAGCCTCAGTTTCTTCATCTCTAAAATTGGGTGGTTATAGTCATTATCACTCCATAGGGCTGTTTGCAGAGTTAATAAGATTGTGCATTCACAGTGCCCAGCACATAGAAACTACTTTATAAATGAGGGTATAACTACTTTTTTAAAAATCTGTTGTTTTGAAGGGTCTGACTTTAATGTATGAAAATCAAAGATGATTTTAAGAACTCACCTAAATCATAGACAGGATTATTTAGTGAGGGATTTAATTTTTCCTGAACAATTCACTATGAACAAAATTGTTTAAAATGATACTTCTAAAGGGCAAACTTATTACACAATGACACTTCCAAGGTTTATTATTCCTAGTATTTAACTACTTATCTCTTCAATTTTAACACAAAGCTAATCATTAATATTATTGTATTCTAGAAGTAATTATTTTAAAAGCTTTTGCTGTAATAACTGAAGCCAATCTGGCTATTCCTGGTATTGGAGAAGGTAAAAAGTGTTTATTTTTTTAGAACTGACATTCAAGAGATTGATTTTTGATGCCAAGAAATCACTTAGCATTCATGTGACTTCGATTTCACAGAACCTTGAAATATGTTTATGCTTAATCAAAATTCTTCCTAGAGGCAAAATGCCAACAACTTCTCTCTTGTACCTTCCCTAACATACCTCCGAGAGAAATTAGAGACAAGGTCATGACCTAGTGCTCATCAGCCCTGCAAGCAAACACTTTGGGATGTCATAAGTAGCCACCCATGAGTTCCAATCACATTTCTTCTCGGCACTTCTTGCCCGATGGATAATATTGTACCTAGCTTTCCAGTAGAGAAACTGAGCCCCAGAAGTGGAATGAAAAGGCTGACATCAGAATATCTATATATATAAAAGCCTAAGTGACCATTATGACAGAACGACTGGAACTATTGGAACGGCCAGTCACTATGACATGCACTGACCACCAGGGGGCAGATGCTCAACGCAGGAGCTGCCCCCAGCCTGCAGGCCCTGACTGCCGATGGGGACTGCTGGCCAACCTTCCGGGTCCCTCCCCTTGGCCGGTAGGCCCCGATCGCCCTATCGGGGCTGGGCCCCAGGTTGGGACGGGGAACTGGGGGTGGGTGGCAGTGGACGCGGGCAGTGAGGGAAGGAGGAGTTGGGGGAGGGATGCGGGGAACCATGTGGTGGCAGTGCACGGGTGGCAAGGGAAGGAGGAGGCAGGGAGGCAGGAAGGCAGGGAGGCGGGGAACCTGATCAGCCCTGATCGCCAGCCAGGCTCAGGGACCCCACCTGTGCACCAATTTTATGCACTGGGCCTCTAGTTCATTAAGATAAAATCACTGACATCTCCATGCTTGGGCTCTAGTGCCCATCATTCATGGTGTGAAATTTAAAGGGTCAGTAAAGGATCTGCATACAGAATTTGCAGAATACTATCTATACCCCATTTCTGTAGGAAAAAAAGTGTGTGTTGTGGGTGTGTGATATAAATGCATAGAAAGAGCCCTAGGCAGATTCCCTTCAGTCACTATGGGTGACTCCTTCTGCAGAGGGGAACAGTGATGTAGGGGAAATAAGGAGGGCTTCCATAGTTTGCTCTTTTTACTTCTCTATCATTTGCATATTTTATAATGATATTTCAGGCATTAATATTTATAATTTTTTACCTTAGAAAAATCAAGTAAAGGACCAGTTCTAACAAGTAACCACAGAAATGAGCTTATCCTTCCTTGAAGGCACAAAAAACTCCACTGGTGATTAATGAGTGCAATAATCTTCATCAAATTTTTCAGACAAGCCTTTTATTGCTCACCTACCATGCATTATGCTGGGTGCTGCTCTTGTGTACACTACCTCACTGGAGCCTCACAAAATCCCCATAAGAGATATATTCAAATTTTTATTTTTTAAGGTATTTGGGGGCACTTGGGTTATAAAAATGGAATAATTTATGTAGCTCTTCATGTAGCCCTTTTCCTCATATATCTTTTACCACTTCATCCTCTTAAAATATATCAAAAATCAAAGTTCAAGAGATTATTATTCCTAATTTATACACATGGAATCTAAAGCTCAAAAAAGATAACTCACTCAAGATTACACATGAATTAGGTATGATACTGAGAAACAACAACGAGGTATCCCAATTCTCAACCTTAATGCTCTTGCCACCAGAGTGTGGCCCAGCTGGCCCAATCATGTCCACCATCCTAACGCCTGTACTTGTTCACAGGGAGACTGGATGTTAGCTCTGGGAGGGGCCTTAGTGAGGACCATCTCACCCAGGGGCTCTCAATCCTGGCTACACATTAGAAACACCTGGAGAGCTTTCTTATTTTTTAATAGTCTTTTAATTCATTTTTTAGATAGAGAGGAAGGGAAAGAGATAGAAACATCAATGATGAGAGAGAATCATCCATTGGCTGCCTCCTACATGCCCCCCACTGGGGATTGAGCCCACAGCCCAGACATGTGCTCTAACTGGGAAATCAAACCGGTGACTTCTTGGTGCATAAGACAACACTAAGTCCACTTAGCCACACAGGCCAGGCACCTGGAGAGCTTTTGAGATCTATCAATCTCAGATTTATTAAATCAGAATCCATATTGGTAGGGTCCCGACACCTGTATTTTGTGGACACTCTTCAGTGGTTCTC
Source organism: Myotis brandtii (assembly GCF_000412655.1). Lineage (NCBI taxonomy): Eukaryota > Metazoa > Chordata > Mammalia > Chiroptera > Vespertilionidae > Myotis > Myotis brandtii. Next base: position 5,463,058 of record NW_005353838.1, on the reverse strand, counting down.
ATATGTAGTCAGAATTGAGAACCAACAATTTAGCCTTTAAAATGACAAATAGTTGTCATTTTAAATGCTAACTCCATTGAAAGAGGTATGGAGAGTGCTGTCTGAGGAGGACATGAGTTCGAATTTGAGCTCAGGGGGAGACAGTGCTGTTGTGTCTGCTGTGCGCAAAGGAGGGGTGGGTGACACATGAGCTGTATGCAGCCAATCCTGATCGAGGAGGAAACCGAGGCCAGAGAGCTTACATGATGATTTACTTCGGTAACAAAACCAGTTCGTGGCAGAGCCAAGTCTAAACTCAGGTTTCCTGACATTTAGGTCAGTCCTTCATTTGTTAATGTAACTGAGTAGCTCCCAAACCTTCATGACCACCAGGAAGACATAGACCAGCCTGTGATTAACCTGACTGTGCCACCCACCACACACATGCCCATATCCAGCGTCACTCATGTCAGAGTGAGAAGAGGCTCCTGAAACAGGCGTGGCCACAGTGGCCAAGTAAGCACCAGGTGCTTTCAGTAACCAACTGCTCTCCACTGCTGCTACCATTCAGGTTGGCCTTTAAAGAGAGACAGAAAAGTAATGCTGGGCCTGGGTTTGGGAGCTGTGGCCACAGCTTCAGCCTATTACTAAGCCACGGGAGAGGCCGCTCAGGAACGTGCCTGGCAATGGGCACCAGGCGGCCTCCTGCCATGCCCAGGCACATTTCTCTGGTGCCCAAATCACTGCCTGTCTTAGAAGCCCATTTGAGGGGGTGAGATGGGGGCGGGACTCGTGTGTGTGTGTGTGTGTGTGTGTGTGTGTGTGTGTGTGTGTGACTCCGGGATCTGTCATAAAGGCCCCATGAGTCACCTACTTCCTGACCAACACACTGTGGAGCCAGCTTCAGGATGCACAAATGCACAGGAAAAGAACCTCTTGGCCAGGAGTGGGTTATGTTTTCATCCAACTGGTTACTTTTAATATAAATTCACACACACAGCACTCGAGTTAAAAGTCAAGTTTAGTGTCTTTTCAATGAGACAATGTTCTGTTCAAAATGGCTTATTTTTTATTGTGGCAAAATATACATAGCATAAATTTTACCATTTTAAGTGAATAGTTCAGTGGCATTAAGTACATTCACATCGTTGTGCAACCATCTATCTCCAGCAATTTTTCATCTCCCCAAACTGAAATTCTGTACCCATTAAACAATACCTCACCATTCTCCCTCCTCCCAGTCCTGGTACCTACCATTCTACTTCTTATCTCTATGAATTTGATGACACTATCTGTCCATAATGGTTTACTTCATTAATCATTTATCACTTCATTGTTATCCTTTTCAATGGAAAAAAATGGGTAATGCTTTGGTTTCTTGGTATCTAGTTCTTTGAGAATCCCCTAAATATAAATAGAAATGATTCTCTGGGATTTATATTCCCATTGGGTAGCTATAGATGGAGAAGCTGGGATGACCAGCGGGTGCTCGAGTTGAGCAAAGAAGTAAGTTTCACAGCACCAAGCCTTTACACACCCTAGTTGTTCATACAAAGAGAAACTAGTGCACCACAATCCCAAACCTTCCACAGGTGGGTAAAGGTGCATTGAAAGGCAAACAGCACGTGAGCCAAATCACATCGATAGGGTCCCCTACCTTACCAATTGTTAATACTGTGCCTCAAAACGCACCTGCAGACCAGCTCTGACTGCACACCTCTGCAGGAAGGGGGAGGCCAAAAGGACTGCAGCTGCTTCCACTCACTGTTCCAGGTGGTACCTCGCAAAGCACACTTCCTGCACTTGGCCGCTGGTCTCAGGCCAGTGTGGACAACCCTCCAGTGTATAGGCTCAGGATAATCAGAAAGAGGTCATGGCTAAAAAGCCCTGTTGAGGGTTTATTGGTAGTTTAAGCAAAGGCTCTGGAAGACTGGTCCATGGACACCCTGCCCCACGGCTATCATGACCCAATGAAAAGTAAAAAATATCTTGGGATTCATGAATATTTTCCATGAACTGACCAAGATGGGTGCTGTGAGGAATACCAAGACATTTAAAAAGCATGATGCCTTCCTTGAAGGAACTCACATCCTGGTTAAGAATTGGGACTCAGAGCCGGGGTTTCCAATGAGGTGGGACTGCCTGCAGGACGCCGCATTCATACGTGTGGGAGGAAGGTGCTAGCGGAGTTGGGTTCTTTTGGGAAGAAAGGCTTCCTGAAGAAGTTGAGTCTTGGGACTCTCAGAGGCTGGTTCTTTTAAAACGTGTGGTCTCTTTGGAATACAGTCGCATCTGACAGCTTTTTAAATTTATGCTTTTTGATCTCTTTGGAACAGCCCTCATTCACATGCTGCCAACCCCCCAGTTGCTGATCCCTGAGAGAAGACCTACCCTCCACCAAGCTATTGCCGACAGAGGGCCCGCAGCCCAGCAGCAGCCAATTTCTAGAGGACCAGAGGCACTATCGGAGGCCTCGCCTGCTGATTCATTTCCACACCTTTTTGAGCTCCACCCACAGAACAATGTGCAGAAGCATTTCCAACAGCTCACACTGAATGCCCTCCCTAACATCCTAAAGCAGCTACAAAGGAAATGAATGGTTCCCCCAGAGGCCTTTATTTATACAAATGTAAAAACCCCAAAAAAATACTTTCCCAGACTTGTAGACCTCTTTGTGCTATTGGTTTTTTCTCCTGCTGCTTGGAATGAAAGAAAGCAAATGATTCAAAAATAAAACCCCTTCAGTAATACATGACAATAATGATAGTTTGTTGGCAAATGGTGGACCATTGTAAGCAAATACAGGCATGGGGTCAGCACACACACACACATGCACGCACGCAGGCCAGTGATCTTTTCAAACTTAAATATGATCTGCTCCCCCGCTCCCTCACTCCCCCCCCACACACACACCTCCCCCAACCATTTCCCTCCATAAAATGCTTGAATGGCTTCTCATTGCTCATGGGATAAAGGCCAAATTCCTAATGAGGCCCACAGGGCTTGCCTGTCTGTCCCTGAAGCCTCTCCAGCCTTTCACATCCTTTTCTCACTGCCCCACAAGTATGTCCCTTCTTTCTTCCAGTTCTGCAGTTGTATCACACTCCCTCCAGTCTTGGAGCCTGTATGCATGCTATTCTTCCTTCTTGGAATACTGTTCCCACTAATCCCTTCATCTACTTTAACATGTAGCATTCTTTACATCTCAACACAAACTACACTTGCTTAGGGCAACAGTCCCTGACCTCCCCATCTCCCCATTTAGTGCCTCTAGCCCCATCATCATTTTCCTCATGTGCTAAATGAGGCTACCACTTCTCCTGTCACTTTCCAGATTTCCCAGGAATAGTAATATGGGAAGGCAGATATAGACTAAATGTCTATTCTAATTTTCTAGTGTGCCTTTCTGTACTGCAGAGGCTGGAAAGCTAACACTTAGTTTCTAGACTCCCTTGCAGCTATGTTTTAGGGTAATTTGGGTCCTACTAAGCAGACATCCTTGCACAGAGCTTGGATTTAAAAAGTTAAGAAGAGAGAGGGGTGGACATGAAGTATGCATTCTGCTAATGCAAATCAAAACTGGAGTCACATGGCGTTAGAGGCAGCAGTTCTGATCCCCAAATTACAATGACGGCAGTATATTCTTAGAGCCAACATTTCTGGCAGTGTCTTCCTGATTGTGGCAGAAGTAGGCACTCTCTGGTCAAGCTAGTTCTGGGATACAGCTCTGAAAGTCATTCCTGGAGGCCCAGCCTGAAGCCCGCTCCTTGCAAGCACCTAATCCTCTATAGTAAGTAACTCTTTTTCTGCTTAAACTACTAGAGTGATTTCTGTTACCTGTGCAGAATCCTGTCTGATATATTTGGGTAAAGTGCCTCAAGAACTATAAACTGCTATGGAAATGTAAGTTATGGTTACTTATCAAGGTCCCAGAGCTATCATCTGGAAAGGTGGCCCGGGAATAGCTCTCAGCCACTATATGTGCAGATTCAGGAAGAGCAGGCAAGTGGCCATACTCTTGAGACAGTCTCTCCAGGGCAAATAACCATTTTAAACCAGAATCCACACCTGAAACATGGAGGTGTCTCGAAGTGTCATTTGGAGATCCAGCTCCCTTCTACAGTCTTGTTTCCCCTATCTGAAAAACAGGAAGTCTGGGCTTTGCAGTGTGTGGCATTTGAGTGAGGGTTTTCTAGAGTTGAGCATTTCCTAAAGCATGTCCAGGAAAAGCCAACATTCCTTTATCAGGTGGAAATCTCATGAGTCACTCTAAATGGCTCATACATACCATTCTCTCTTTGGTGAGTCTGTCCTGTCTCCTTGATGCTTGCTCATTCTGCAGTCATTCCCAGCCCAGAGAGGCGCTAGGTGCTGCTTTAGGTGCTGCTCACTCCCCTCTCATTGTTCCACTGCACAGGGCAGACAGACCATCTCAGCACCTGGTCATGCTAGCCCTGGTTCAAGCTACTGGGGTGACAGCGCAGAGGTCTTGCTTCTTCAGCACATTTTTCCTCCAGCTGTCTACAAACTCTTGGCTCAGCTACACAGAGCTCAGCTGGAATGCCCTGGGTGTGGCATTCATGAGCCTGAATGGAAAACCTGAAGCCCAGTGGGAGGGTGAGTGAGACAGTACAAACATCACCTAAAGCAGCTTTGAGGCCTCTGATTATTTCTCCATCTCATTTTACCACTCCTTAAAGGCTTGTGGTGATCACCTGCCAGGATGAAAGTGGCTCAGCTAAAGGGGCTAGCAGAGAAGAAGGGATGAGTGACAGATTAAACACACAGAGACTTGGAGATGTGACTCAAGAGAAATGGCGGGGGGAGAGAAAAAATAAAACAAAACCTGATAAAATTGTGTTTCTTGCTGGCCTGTGTAAAAATGAACTTGTATCCTTCTAGGTGGGAAACTTCCCTTTTTGATGCAACAGGGAGCTCATCTGTGTTCTGGGTGAGACTGGGAACTCTAGGAGCAGTCTTTCGGGGGTCACTCCTCAGACAGAGCTCAGGGCCCAGCTGCCTTTGGGGAAGGTGTGGCCTAGCTAAAGAAACCCCCATATTCATCCTGTTTTTGTCTAGAGCAGCCCCAGCCATATTTGTTTTATATTTTACAATATATTTTTATTGATTTCAGAGAGGAAGGGAGAGGGAAAGATAGAAACATCAATGATGAGAGAGAATCACTGATCAGCTGCCTCCTGCACACCCCCTATGGGGGATTGAGCCAACCTGGGGGATAGAAACATCAATGATGAGAGAGAATCACTGATCAGCTGCCTCCTGCACACCCCCTATGGGGGATTGAGCCCGCAACCTGGGGATGTGCCCTGACCGGGAATTGAACCATGACCTCCTGGTTCATAGGCTGACACACACCTATACTGGCCAACCCATATTTGCTTTATATGTTGGGCTTCTTGAATGATTCCACTTGAAGAAAGGGACATATTTGGTTTAAATATTTTTATTGATTGATTTGAGAAAGAGAAACATCGATTTGTTGTTACTCTCTTATTTATGCATTCATTTGTTGATTCTTGTATGTGTCCTGACTGGAGATCAAATGTGCAACCTTGGCACATCGGGACAATGCTCTAACCAACTGAGCTACCCAGCCAGGGTGGGACATATTTGATTTTAAAAAGAGGAAGATCTGGTGGGTCTCAGCCCGGTGGGCACGGGCGGAGATGGCTTGCACAGCGGCCGGCCAAGACAGGTTTATTTGTATTAAGAGGCCTGGTGCACGAAATTCGTACATGGGTAGGGTCCCTGGGCCTGACAGGTGATCAGGACCGATTGGGGCCTTCTGGCTGCCAGCCAGGGCCTCCCTTCCCCGGCTGCCGGCCCGGGCCTTCCTTCATTCTGCACCGCCCCCTGGTGGTCAGCGTACGTCATAGCGAGCAATTGAACTCCCGGTCTCCAGGTTGAACTCCCGAGGGGACATTTTGCATAGTAGCCTTTTATATATGTATATAGATACCCTGCTTATTTAAATAACAAGAAGATCATCTCGGAGGGTAGGCAAATCCCCAAAAGTAAGGCTGTTGAAAAGCCTACAGCTACAGAGATTTAAGATGTGCACTCAGCCATTGGATTTAATGCATTTTGTGAGGAAAAAAAAATGTACTCCAGAGAACGGAATCGTAATGCTCAGTACAGGGGCAGAGACCGGGTTCAACTCAAACAGGAAGTTGGCAGCCTCTGTCTTGTACAAGTCCCACCACATAAGTCAGTAATGTTGTATACAGCGGAAATGATTCCTAAACTAAAAACAAGGACACGAAAAGCAGGAGATAGTGACCAAACTCTTCAGCAAGGAGAAAGAAGTAAAAAAAGGGAAAGGAAAGAAGTGACTTGGCAAGACAATCAAGTCTGACATACTACTGTAAGAGACGTGGATGGAGGTTTCTGATTTGTATCTGAGAGAAACTGAAGCTTTTTGTTTGTATCATTTACTAGTAACTGAACTATGAACATTTGTGCCTCCCAGCTTTAGCATGAGAGTTGACAATGAAATAAATTTACATCAAAAGTTTGCATCTAGCTCTTATGCAGTATAAAAGAAAATTGTTTTGCCTTTCAATGCAGTATTTGTGGAAGAAAGAAGCTTATTTTTAAATGGACTACGCCTCTACCATAAGTTACCTGAAATCCTGTATCTGTGCTCTATGTAAACATATTGAGATAAATTAGTTTAGTAAGTTTAATAATAAATGAGTTTGAAAGACGTATTATTCACCTTTTAAGCTAATGAGATAAAATTTAAAACTGACAAAAAAATAAAAAGAGGAAGAGCTGGGAAGTCATTGGTCTGAGGAAGAAACGCTAGACTGGGAATCCGGAAGCCTGTTTCTACCACTAATTTTCTAGGCAATTTTAGCAAGTTATTTAACCTCTCTGGGCTTTAGCTTCTTCAACTGGATACAGGAGTACCAAGCTCATAAGTTCATTGCAAGGCTTCTGTGGGGGAAGGGGTCAAAGCCTGTGCCTGCCTGCAGCATATTATTACTGAGAGGTCTCCTGGAAAGTACACACTCTAAGACAGAGCGTTAAGCAATTGTAACTTGGACCAGTAATGGTACCTCAGAAGCTGAAGGTACAGTCTCAATGGACTCTCCCGCTGCATTCTAAGAGGAGGAGACAGCAAAGAAAATGAGAAGAGCTCTGGAGCTAAAAATCTATAAAACATTGGGAGCAAAGTCCTACTGGTCTACACCCATGAAACAACACAGCAGTGAAAATCAGGGGTTTCCCCCAACTGGAGCTAAAAATCTATAAAACATTGGGAGCAAAGTCCCATAAAACAACACAGCAGTGAAAATCAGGGGTTTTCCCCAACTCAGCTGAGAGGCCAATTCAGGGCAGCCCATTGAGGGACTCCCACAATGTGCGCAGAAGAGGCAGGGCAGTGTCAGCTCAGTGTGGGCCTGGGCTCTGCAGGCAGCGGCAGCAGCAAGTTCCCAGATCTCTGTGGGCATCAAGCATTGAGAGTCAGAGAACCCTCACCAGGAGCCCTCACCACTGGCTCACCAGGAGCCCTCACCACTGGCTCACCAGGAACCCTCACCACTGGCTCACCAGTAGCCCTCACCACTGGCTCACCAGAAGCCCTCCCCACTGGCTCACCAGGAACCCTCACCACTGACCAGAGTCAGAGCAGGATGCAGAGGACAGTATTCAGGGCCACACATGGGCTACCCAGGGGATCCTCAGAACTCAAGCGGATGAACTCCAGGGAGGCAGAAGGACCTGCCTCTGCAGGTGAGGACAACGCCTGAGAAATACAATACCGATTGTTACCTTTCTGTGAAAGCCCCAGATGTTTGTGGCCTGGCAAACGTAGGTAACAAACACAGATGCAGGCAATGGTTTAAGAGAAGAATATGACAATGATCCAAGGCAGACTATGGTGAATGCTGTGCCTTCCCCGCGTTGCACAGATTTAATGACTGTCCTGGCACATAGTAAGAGAAGAAAAACTTCCCCTGGGTTTGATAGGGAAGCGGCACGGGGAGGTAAGCTCTGCCTGGGCCTTGCAGGGTGAGGAGAATTGAAAAGCTTCCAGGCCAAGAAACAGCATGAGCAAAAGCACCAAGGCAAACAGTGGAGATACTTTCTTAGGAAACGTTACAGGCCTAGCCAGCAAATCAACCAACAAAATGGGTATATTATTAGTTTCCAAAAGTAAAAAAAATATTAAAAGTTAATTTAAAATGCTAGGGAGGTTTAGGTTTAGAGGATACATATGCCACACTTAAGTTTACAAAGCTCAAGCATATTAAAGGGTTTTACTTTACCCTCAAGTATCTTCCCCACCCTTGGGCTATTTCTGCATAAATGCCTTTTCACAAATGTCTGTTTCCATGGCTGCTGGCCAGTGCTACCCATTCTCTCTCTCTCTCTCTCTCTCTCTCTCTCTCTCTCTCTCTCTCTCCATCACAGTTGAAGAAGTGGAACTTTCCAGAATTCTGGAGAACTCTGGCGGCTGTACCTTGAGAGAGTTCCCGAGTGCACCTGTCAGGTTATTTCCCACTGCCAAGATGACGGAAAAGGGGAGGCATTGGAACGGAGTACCCATCACTCCAGATAAATGGAAATGGAAGCGCTGCAAAGTAAATGGCTGCAAATTTCACGTGTCATTCCCCATTCACAAAGACTGTTTTTAGACAACATAATAATCCACTACAACATTTATTCTGTCTGCAGGATTATTACAGCACAATTTTACCTTTCCATCTTCCATGGTGCAGTGTGATTTCTTTAATAGTCATTCTTTGTCGTTCCCAAGTTTTGGGGTCAGACTAATCCAAGTGATGACTTGGGGATATTGGAGAGGGGTTGTTGGCAGCCTGAAAATTCATGAGAGACTTTCATGCCTTCAGCGTTCCCACACAATTTCAAATGAATGCTCTCTAACCGACCTTTTCCTTAGCATGACCTAGGGTTATTTACGTGCTCTGTCTCAGGCCTGCAATATCTCCCCTCTAGCCATCTCCCAAGAAAGTTCTCGCTCTTCCAGGAAGCTTTGCTTGACCACAGCAACTTATATTGCTCTTTCTCTTTTTAAAATCCCTATGGCAGGGGTCCTCAAACTTTTTAAACAGGGGGCCAGTTCACTGTCCCTCAGACCGTTGGAGGGCCAGACTATAGTTTAAAAAAAACTATGAACAAATTCCTATGCACACTGCACATATCTTATTTTGAAGTAAAAAAACAAAACGGGAACAAATACAATATTTGTATTTGCATGTGGCCCGCGGGCCGTAGTTTGAGGACCCCTGCCCTATGGTGTCATTCAATGAGAGTTAATTGGGCTCCTAGGGTGGGCCACGTGGAAAAAACATACCCTAAGACAGAAAGTTAAGCAATTGTAACTTGGACCAGTAACAGTAACCCAGAAGCTGAGGGTACAGTCTCAGCTTGTTGATATGGAAAGAACAGAGATCAACTCAATCTGATTACTGTGGGGTGGGGCGTTGGGGGTTAGGGGTTGTTACTGCAAGAATAAATAAGAGGTAAGGAGGAGACAGGGATGGCACAGGATCTCACTGACACTGAGCCATGACACAGCAGTCCTCACAGGATGGGAACTAAAGCCTCAGGGTGTTCTGGATTTGAGGTGTCTTTTAAAGACATTAGCAGCAGAAGGTCTCAAGCTCCCCCCTGCTGCTGTTACTCTCCATACGTCTGCTTCTTTCCACACCTCCCCAGCTGGACTTCCCTACTCACTCACAGTTTTGCTGGCTTCTGACTACAGTGATTTATCCATGATTTGGTTGACCAGGGTCCTGGAACTACCATTTAGCATCCTTTGACATTCTTCCTCTGCTACCAACTGGCAACATGTTTCAGTGTTTTAAACTTCAAATTCCAAGTAAGAGCATCTGATTTGCCAACGTAAACTTTTGGGGACCGGCCATATAGGTCATAGGCAGCCAATGATTTAGTGGTCTTGGGTCAAGTAGTCTATCACTAGCTTGGAGATGCTGAGAAATTCTCCATATAGAGACCCACCAGGGATTTGGTGAGGGTTCTAAGATTATGTTTGACCTTTGAATTCCAAGGATGGTAGCAGTTGTAGGCTAGTAGCTGCATGGGTGTTCTTCACCCCCAAACCAGAGTAGGGGTGAGATTAAAGTGGTCCCCTAAAAACCTCTCAAAAATAGACAAATGGCCATTTGAAAGAATGCCTATTTCTGGTAGACTGGAGGGGACTTGTGCTATTTCCATTCGAGTAAAATAGGACGTATACATTGGCACAGGCTGACGAAGCCAAAAACTTGCAGGCACAGGTTACCTATAGATGACCAAGACTTCACGGAGTGAAGTTGCTGTTAGCCAGGTTTCTCCAGAGAAATAAAACCAATAAGATATATAAATAGACAGATACATATAAGAGGATATTTATTATAGGAACTGGTTCGTGCAATTATGGAGGCCAAGAAATCCTACAATCTGCCATTTGCAAGCTGGAGACTCAGGAAAGCCTCTGGTATAATTCAATCCCAGTCCAAAGGCATTAGAACTGGGGCGGGGTTCAATGCTGTAGGCGTCATTCTGAGATGGAAGGACCAGGAGTGCCGGTGCCCTAGGTCTAGAGAAGATCAATGTCCCAGCTCAAGCAAAAAACAAATTCCTCCTTCCTTCACCTTTTTGTTCTATTCAAGACCTCAATAGTTTAGATAATGCCAACCCACATTGGTGAGGGCTATCTTCTTTACTCAGTCTACCAATTCGATGCTAATCTCTCCTGGTAACACCTCTGCAGACACACCCAAAAACGCTGTTTTCCTAGCATCCTTTAGCCCAGTCAAGATGACACCTAAAATTAACCATCACAGAACCCCATCTAGAAGGGAATGTTGATATATAAAGAAATATGTTTCAAAACAGTACAAGGCATTGAGGTAGCACAAGAGAAAGAGTGAGTAATCCTCTAAGAGGAAGTGAGAATGTGAATAAAATGTAGTAGGCAAGGAGAGCAAGACACCCCAGGCAGAGGTATCAACAAGGAGGAAGGCATAAAGAGCTGAAGTGTAGCACGCTCCAGGTCAGTTATTATAAAACAGGAAGGGGGTAGAAGTAGAAATTGAGGCTGGAGAGAGGTATACAGGGACCAGATCATAAGACATTTTCCTCAAAAAGGATCTTTCTACCAGAGTTTTAAGGAGAGAGGTAGAATTTTTTTTCCTTTTAGGACAATTACTGTGGCAGAAATGTGGAGGACATATTAAATTGAGGAAAGATTAGAGGCAGGAAATGCAGAGAATATATTAAGGAGAGATTTGTTATAATGCTATTAGACCTGTACCCAGCATTGGCAGAGGAAATAAAGAGGAGAATAAGGATCTGGAAGATCAAGAATGTAGAACAAGTTTGGGTGAAGGGAGATAATGAATATAGTTTAGTACATATTGGGTTTAAGATGCATCAGGGCCACCCAAGTAGATATTTCCAATATAGGTTTTTGGACAGATGGTCCTGGAGTTAAGGAGAGAAATTGGAGCTGAAGATAGAAATTTGCAAGTCCTGTGCATCCAAGTGGAGGCCAAAGCCATGGGCTTAAAGGAATCACTGAGGATGGAGGGTAGGAAGCAGAGGGGAATAGGAGGATGGAATGCTGGCAGTAATGCCAATAGATTATACAGTATCTTGTAACATTTTCTGAAGGTTTCTCTTCCCAACAATTAAATTCTCTATGTTATCTTCCTCCTGTATTGTTATCCCTGTCTTTTCAGCCTTCCCCATCCCAGGCCACTGTGAGCCTACTCAGTGTCTTTGTGCAAATTAGACAAGGGCATACCCTCTGGGCACTTGGCTTGGCAATCTAGCTTTGTGTAAATTAGATTAAAGTGCCCTTCCTTTGGGCTGAGGCAGCCTCAGATCAGTACAGAGCCAAGTAAGTAGAGCCAGGCTTGATTCACCACCTCAACCTGGCTTTTGTACAGCGCACAACGTGCTCAACCTTACCGGGCACTTCAGGCCCCATGTCCAACAAGGCCTACACAAGAAGATTCCAGACAAGGCCCATAAGAACTACCTGTAGATGACTCTTCAATTTCCTTGTAATTTAAATTTTTGAAAGCAGCATTTTATTTCCTCTCCTTGCACTAGACTGTGATCTGGCAAGTTTTGTTAAGGATGGTTCTTCAAAACTGTCCCCAGTTCTTAACAGGGTTGAGAAATAAAAACATCAGACCAATATCTCTCTCACACACACATAGCTCCTGGTCCTCATCCCTGGTTCTAGTGAAGAAAGGTCATAGAATCCCCCTTTCAAAGGATGGCAGCTCTGTGATGCCAGCGTCTTTAGACCCCATGGCTTTAGCTTGGCCTGCTCCCAGCCACAAGCCACACCTACCCCATGTCTCTTTCAAACCTTTCTTCAAAGCAGCCTCTTTCTTGCCTTTGTTCTCTGTCCTTTGGGGATGGTCTTTTTTTGAAAAATTGATTTATATTATTATTGAACATAATTGAAGAATTCTCTGTCTTTGAGATCCAACAGTCATCTTATCTAAAGGGATTTACTCGTGCTGCATATCGACATGGAATAAGCACATTCTAACCCTTCAGGCAACGTCCATACTTCTGCAGATGCTCCACCATGTTTAAAATTATGGTGTAAATAATTACAGGTTTCATTTCACTGATTTTATTAATAATAAATTTCTGATGTGAATTAGACTCTCAATTGCCTGGGGTCGTTTTGAATGAAAAAGAGAGATTAGGGGGAACTTGAAAGGAGACAGAACATTGGAATCAGCAAACTTTAAAATTAGAAAAAAAATACATTTAAAAAAAGGAAATTGAGAATAAAGGGGGAGAAATGGCTGTCAGTTGCATTGAATATAACTAGACTTCAGTAAATTATATTGAATTGCCAACCTTAAATGGCGTCTAAATAAAAGAAACTCACCCATAGTTCTGCCAACCACCAAATTAAATTCGTATTTCTGTGTTCCTTTCTAGTGTGTGTGTGTGTGTTTGTGTGTGTGTGTGTGTGTGTGTGTGTGTGTGTGTGTGTACTGGGTTCAAGTTTTAGTACAGACCCTGGCTAATTTCACTAGATTTCAAACCCTGTGACATAAAATTGAATTCAAGTTAATAAGTCTGAATTGAGCATTTAATATCATTTAAATCTCATCCATAGTGAGAGCTACCAGGCAAGTGTTGTCCTATAGAGTTTATTATCTCCTACACAGCAGTACTAGAGACCAAAGCAAGACAAAATATAAAGGAGGCAGCTGCTAGGAGAGAACACCAGCATTGGGAATCTGAAGCTGTGAGTTCTAATTATTTCTCTGGCACAGATATGATCTTAGGCAAAGCTGCCTCTCAGGGTGCCTCAGTCTCCTCATCTGTAAAATGAAGGGATTGGACTTGATCAATGAGCTGCAAGAAGAGGCTGGGGCAGGAGGTGTGGTGCTACAGGACTGATCTCTGCCCATCTCACTGCAATCAGAGCAGCTCCATCTTCGTCTATTTTTCATGCCCAGTATCTTGAGTCCAGTGTGTCTGACAACAGGACAGATCATGTGCTTTCAGGGCTCTTTCTGAGAAGCAAGAACATAAGATCACCCTGCTTATCAGCAATCCAGGCAACCAGAGTTCAGAGAAGGTCAGGGAGGCAAGAGCAGAAAGGGAAAGCCTCATGGAGGAGGCAGGGCCTGGGCAGACCTTGAGGGAAGGTGGTATTTGGAAAGACAGAGGGAAGAGGGAAACAGAGCATTGAGGAAAGGCACAGTGGTATGTTCAGGCACCCAGAAGACAGGACCCACTTGGGCTGGAGCTGGGCCTGGGGGGCAGAGAAGATTTTAGAGTAGGATCGAAATAATGGCCTGAGTGCTTAAAGGCAAGTAGATAAATACAAAGTTGACAGGGTAAGATCTAGTGAAGATTTCTGAGCATGCTGATTGACATGCTGAAATTGGTGCATAAGAAAGATTAGTCTGTCAGGTTTTCACAAGGCAAACATTTCTTGATGCTTATGAGGTGCCTGTAGGCACTGAGAATACAAAGCTGGAGAAGGCAGCAGCTGACCTTGAGGAGCCTGGCAGAGGGGAATGCAGAATGGGTTGGAGCAGAGGAGAACACGAGGTGGGACTGTATTAAGAAACTGGAACGGAGAAGAAAGGAGAAGAAGATTAGTCTGTCAGGTTTTCACAAGGCAAACATTTCTTGATGCTTATGAGGTGCCTGTAGGCACTGAGAATACAAAGCTGGAGAAGGCAGCAGCTGACCTTGAGGAGCCTGGCAGAGGGGAATGCAGAATGGGTTGGAGCAGAGGAGAACACGAGGTGGGACTGTATTAAGAAACTGGAACGGAGAAGAAAGAATGACAGATAAGAACCATCACAAAATAAAAGCTAGCAGGACTTGATGGCTGGCTGAAGGTAACTCAAGGAGAATAAGTAACAAATGACGATATTTTTTAAACCTGGAGCTCCAGTGTAGCTTCCTCTTCCTCTTGGGGCCACAGCTACAACACTTCCCCAGCCTCCCTTGCAATTGGGTGTACCTTGTAATTGAGTTCTGAGCAAAGATTATAAACAGAAACCATGTGTTCCCCATCCAGGCCCGGCCCATGAAAACCTCCCACATGTGCTTCTCCACTCTCCTTCCCATCTCCTGATGAATGAAGAAGGCTCTGAGCCCGAAAGAGGAGGCCAAATCCACAAGACTGAAGAAGACCTAGGTCCCTGAATGACTACATGAAGGCACCTGCCAAACAGGAACACCACTTGGGTTTCACATGGCTTGTTATGGTAAATTACTGACATTCTTGACTCATTGGTTATCTTGTTAACAATAGTCATGCCACTTTAACAACAAATACAGGAAGTTGAGATGAGTTTAGAGAATGGATTAATAAATTCATTGTTTCATTTGGAGTTGCTTTGCTTTGAGGTAACATAATACCTGACCTAAACTAATTTAAAGGGGGATAACGTGTTATTGACAATACTTCTGACTTTAGGCAGCTTAGAAGGTCGCCTTTTCCGCAGTTAGGAGTTTCACTCTTATGCCCCACATAGGAACTAATCAGAAAGGCCAAGAAGTGTGATGCCTGGTTGACTTGGGTGGAGTGGCATGCTCTTCCCTTGTACTAGGAGAACAATAAACTCTACCCAGAGCAAGGGTAAGGGTAATTCCCCAGAGGGAAATCAGGGTACCACAGCTAAAGAAGGGAAATGAATGATGGATATTTAAAAGCAGTAAAAGTGCTTTACTTTCTGTTATGAACATGCCTAATTATTTGGAATATCCAAATGGAGAGAACTTTGCAAATGGTTTGAAATATAACATTCAAACGTAGGTAGAATAGAACTAGCCATGTAGTTTAATCCAGGCTGTCTGAAGAAGAAATTTCCTTCCTTTTTCTAACTTCCCAAATTATAGTAGATGGGGGAAAAAATAAAAGAATTCATTTTAGGAATCCCATTTGATAAGGTGGTTTCATTGTGTCCCTTGCCTCTCCTTTCTCCTGGGTCTTTATCTGAGATGTTTGGAAAGTAAAGAACATATTTTAGGGACACAGTTGAGGAATACAAAAGAGATCATATATAATTTTGGAGATTATACTGAAAACCTCACACTCCCACAGGCTTTTTTAAAATGTGATTTTCAGATTCCATTGATGAGGGCTGCTGAGTTGAGTCGCACAACTCCACAACTCCAGAGACAAGCTTTAACTGAGAATTCCGAGAAATATGCCACTGGATTTGTACAATATACTGGATTCGGGCATTCTTCACATGAGAAAAGTCTTTACCTGGACATAGGAAATCTGACTATGGTCCGAACCCTACTTCCACAGCTTGGGACATTCCAAAGCCTTCCCCATCCTATTGTAAAATGTTTGATCTTACTTCAGGCATTCTATATTCTACTTACTTTCTTCTGGATCTTACTATGTCCTCCTGATATTCCATGCCCCCCAACTCCTCTCCTTAATCTGAGTTTGCCATCTTGGTTCTACCCTCTGTGGCTTCCTATGAAAATAATGCTGAAACCAAGCATCCTCTGAGCTTAACTTAACAACTTCACTGAAAAGTTAAGGTTGTCACTGCAGAAGAATTACATCACATACCAGACAATAAACAAATTAATGAAAATCCCCATTTGATTTTTCTTCTCGCCTCACAAATCCCTCTTTATAAGCTCAAAGCCACGATTTTGACACTCTTCCTTAAAGATTTTCCAAAATCTTGTCCTGCTCCAGTCTTTCTCCAGTATCTTCTATCTAGACTCTTTACACCAGAACCATGCCATCCTGATTATTGTAACTTTAAAATAAGTCTTGAAGTTAAGTCATATAAATCTTTAAACTTTATTCTTCTTTTCAATATTGTTTTGATTACTGTAAATGCTTTGTATTTCCATTTCCAGGTTGTCATTTTCTACTCCCCCAAAAATCTGAGGAGAAATGACACTTTAACAAGATCAAGTTTCCAATCCATATGCACAGTATATATTTCTCCACTTATATAAGTCTTGACATTTCTCTCAGCAGTATTTTATCATTTTCAATGTTCAGATTATACACATACTTTGCTAAATTTAACACTAAATATTTCATATTTTATGCTGTTATAATTGGTGCTTTTTAGATTTCTAGTTCTCATTGTTTATAGCTATCATATAGAAATATAATTGATTTTTATCCAGTGACCTTGCTAAATACAATGCAAAATGATATAGTCACCTTGGAAATAGTTTGGCAATTTCTTATAGAGTTAAGCATACATTCACCATGTGACCTAAAAGTTTCACTTTCAGGAAGTGGAAATGTGCCCTCACAAAGACAAGTATGAAAATGTTCATATCACCAAAATTGAAAACAACCCAAATGTGTATCAACAGGTGAGTGGATAAGCAAATTGTGATGTAGCCCTATAAAGAACACTACTCAGCAACAAAAAAGAACTAACTAGTGGTACATGCAACAACATGGATGAGTCTCATGGATGAATTTCACACTGAGTGAAAGAAGCCAGAGAAAAGAGTGAATATTGTATGATTCCATTTATATAAAGCTCTAGAAACTACAAATTTAATATATAATGGCGGAAATCAGTGGTTGTCTAGAACAAGGGTTAAGGGAGGAATGACTGGGAAGGGGCACGAGGGAACACTTCAGAAAGATCTCAAAGTTCTGTGTCTTGATAATGATGGTGACTACACTGTTTTGTTTACATTGGTTGAAACTACTAAATTGTGCATCAAAATGAATGTATCTACTGTTTGTACATTTTGCTTCTTTATCAAGAAACTAAAACTGCTCAGGCTATCTTTTAGACAACAAGAAGCATGGATACACCAAGAAACAACTGAACTTCAAAAACAGCAAATAGGGCAGAAAAGATGTTTCCTTAAACATCCCTAGATTGTTAGCCTCCATACAGTGTCGCTTCTAGCCAACAGAAATTGCTGATCTGTCACCAGGCATATATGGCTATTGGCCACTTTAAATGTGCCTGGTGCAACTGAGGAACTGACTTTTACATTTTATTTAATTTTAATTAGTTAAAATTTAGCTAGTGGCATCATGTTAGACCAGTGATTATAGGAAATGTACCTCTTATGTCTCTATGTGTCTATTACCTCATCTTACGCTTCACAGTTCAATAAAGGTTGAAAAAGGAAAAAAATATAAAAAGATCTAAACAACACACTGTATACATTAGCGTCCTCAGGCCCTCCCTATGCTGTTGTGTCAAGTACTATAGTAGACAGAACACCAGACTTGGTCCTTTGGTTCCTTTTTTGTTAAAATGGGGCTTTTACTCTACAAGCTGTTGTTGTGAGGCTAAAGTGAGACGATGCAAGTAAGCTGGTTAACCTAACTGCAAAGTATTGTGCAAATGGGAGGGACTGGATGCAGTAGCGATGTGGTGGCCACATCTGGCACCACCTATGATTTTAAACTGAAGGATCAAGAGGGTCATGCTCAGGGCCACAGGAAGAGACTGCATCTATACCTTAGTTCCATTTTAGCTTTGACATGCTAATTCTGCAATCTCTGTGGACTATAAGCCACCTGCGCCTCATAAACCTTTCGATTTACATACACACGTGTGACCTTTCCTATCTCGGGGCCACTTTACCAGTATTGATCGCTGATTTGCAAGGGAGCGTGCTTTGCAACTGACAGGAAATGATGATGGCAGCGGTGGTGGCCTGCAAGGATAAAAAGAGAACCCCACGGTGAATCCAGGAACAGAACCTGGAGTCCTCGTTTGCACTCTCCTCGTTCAAAAGTTCCGCTGTCTGCAGTAACGGCTCGCTCCTCCCTCCTCGGCTGTCTTTTGTCTTTAAAAGCTGGAGACCGACAATGGATTATTATCTGTGCTTGCAGGTGTTGTTGAAGAGACCAATTTGCGAACAACGGCCCTTCCCACGTTGTCCAAACAGAATGATTGCTCCGCAGCTGTTATTTGCAGAACCCGTCACTATGCTCCTTGCTGCCGCTGAGCTGCCAGCTGTCCCGGAGCTGCTTCTCCGGGCACCGCCCACCACTGACAGCGTCCCCTGGCCCTCCCTGTGCTGCTGCCCAACGTGGCCAGCTCCTCGCTGCCTGCTCTGTTCACCAGGCAAAGCAGGCAGCCTCCCAGCCGTGATCTTGGCCTTCCCCCAGGGCTGATCCTCCCTTCCCGTTCCATATTCATTGGGGGCATGAACACAGAATCGATGGATGAAGTTGCTTAGCAAGCCTGCTAGGACACAAGTTTAAAGAACAAATATCCATTTGGACATGATTTTAAAGATGTGACCCAGATGTCAGGTGCAGATCTCTTTGTCCTGTAAGATCTGGGTGAAGTGGTCTTGAATTCACCAGTTCTACCGTCTAAGAAGGTTCAAAAACCTCCCCCAAGACTCCCAGGGGGTCTGATGTCCTGCTGCCACCTGAATCCGCAGGCCATTCTTGTTCATTCCCCCACCACCATAATGCAAAATGCAGCCCTTTCACTGTTCCCAAAATAAACCCGCTGGCATGAAGCAGTTCCTGAGAGATCTCACTGAAAACAAGGAGGGGGTTTCCACCAGCAGAAGGGACACATCCTGGCGGACACTCTCAGCTATTCTCCCCACCCCCTTCCCATCCCTACATCCCTTATGTTTCACCCTGGAGAGCTCCAAATTCCAACCCACCAATCTCCAAAGCTTCGCTACCCAATTCCCACCGATGGCCTTCCAGCACCAGGGTTCATTCTCTTTTAAGGAGGAAGCACTGTTTTCTTCCTGGTACAAAGACCTTCAGTTCCAGCTGGTTTCTTGCCTGTGTCAGCATGTCTGCTGGGCTGCCAATTTCTCAGAAAGCTCCCTGGCCTCCTTCACTCCATTTGTTTCATGTTGCGAGAATTCACACAGAATGGATGGGGTGCTACCCAAGTAGCAGTATTTCATAATAGCTTTCAACCCTGACCTTCCAACAGTGGTCTTAAAAACATCAACTGCTGAATCTTGCAGGATGAAGCAGCCATGTTTGCTGGGCAATAGATACCTAGATTAACATATTTACGCAGGCTGAATTCAATCTGCCTTATGCTTCTGCAAATCCCCAACAGGTGACGTCAGTCTTCCTCAAGGCTGCCCATGCAGTTGTGTGCCCATTACAGACATCAGCATATAGCATTGCTTAGGTTAGAGAACTATCAGTACCTTACAGTAAAGCATATGTCGAGTCTGAGCTGAAAACATTTCCTAAATTTATTCACACACCAATTTCTAAGATGTCTGCCATCGTCAAGTATGGAGCTATAAAATAAATTAAATAGTCCCAGACCTCCTCTTAACCCCGTTTTATGCTAATCATAATGTTATCTAAAATGACTAGTTATGGAGTAACCTTAGGCCTACTTTCCTAATTTGTAGTTAAATAAATAAAACGAATATTAGAAGCATAAAATACTCTGTAGTTTCTCCTTCCTTCACTTTTCACCAAGAAAGGAGACATGGATCAATAATTTTTTAAAAAGTTTTTAAATCCTGGTCTTAATTACATCTCCTAGTTTGTTTTGCAATGTTACTAAGGGTCTGAAGGAAAAAAATATTTTTTTAAAGTTCAAATCAGCTCCCCAGAAAGAACACTGAGAATTCAAGAGATTTCTCAGGACTCTTGAGAATTATGTCCTCTACAGCTGAATTCGCTAACACTTGGACAGCAATGCAGATTCACACAGAAGAGATGGGGCCTCCTGCACTCAAGGCAAAACTCATCCGGTCCAAGTTGGTCCACTCCTCAGCGGCATGTGGTTGCTTGGAATAGCAACAAGCTGGCGCCTGCACTGAAGTTCTAAGCTGGGGACGTGGCTGCTGCCCAAGCACTTGTCACGGAGGCAGGTTAGACCATCACTGCTGCCTGGACAGGAGAACAGCTCTGTGCACGTTAACAAGCTCAGTGAAGAAGTCAAACCACTCACCTCAGCACCACATTAGGCTGGGGAAATGCAAACTGGACCCCATGCAAATATTTATCTTTGGGGACCTCCGAGAGACCTCTAGGGGAAAGCAAGTAAATCTCTATACCTGTTTACTCATAATGATTTCTAACAGTCCAGCATTTCATTAAACAGACCTCTTCAATGGCCACAGAGCTGTGTAAATACAGTATAAATAATGGCACAGACCCCTTTGCAGTGGGGTTGAAGGTGTAACGTTTGAATACATGATCCCTGTCTCCCAAATTGATCCCTTCTCTGAGGGCCCAGGAAGCAAGGAGTTTGCTGAAGGATTTTATTTTCATTTTCAATAGAGTTGTTTGTGGAGGGACTTCCATTTTAAAGGAGTATATGCTCAGTATATGCACAGTTTCGGAAAAAAACAGAAATTTGAAGAAGGGGAAAAAGACCTGATTGAAGGATTTAGTGTACTTCATGCTCACCCTTGACCTACCCAAGGAAGGAGCTAGGATTAGTAAGCTGAAAACATTCCTTCAACATGATTTGAAAAATGACTTCCACAGGGTCTGTTTCCTTATCTGGCGGAACAACAAAGCTAATGTTGGACTCCAAGTTGACTCCAAGAAGGAAAAGAGCATGACCTCAGAGCACCCTCCCACAGCAAGGCCCCAGGTGATGCTGAGAAAGCACTTGCTTTTGGACAAGGCTCCAGCAGGCACACGCACGCACACACACTCCTTCTACACAATGACTTGGTATAAGGAAGGTAGGGAAATGGTTCTCCAGGCTAGCGATTCTCCCTTATTAGTCACCCTTCCCTCCTCCTCCCAGCTCTTACTGGCAGCTGGGCGGGGCAGTGACTCAGGAAGGCTGGCAGTGGGGAGAAGCTAGTTCACCATCACGGCTTAAAAAAATACTGAGGCCCTTTACAAGTATAATTAACTTGTAAGCTTATAGTCATCTGGGAAGAGAAGAAGGGGGCCAGTGAAGGGCTGCAGGTGTGTGTTTGGAGCAAGATTGGGAGGAGAGGCATTAGGACAATAGCAGGAAAATGGTAGCCCCTATCTTCATGAAGACAGTTCCTGTAAGCCAGGGAGTGACATTCTTGATAACCTCTGCACACTTCTCCTCCAGCTGTTCTGCGGTGGGAAACTCTTCAGTGCCCAACAAAGCCCCCTGTCACTGATGAAGCCAAGTCCCCTTAGCACCACACATCACCTCCTAGAGGAGGAAGTCAGCAGAGTCCTGGAATACACTCGACCTCTAGAAGAAAAGGACAGTTGGCAGCACTTGCATGAAACTCAGACCCAAGCCAGCAGTGAGAGCCCAGTGCCAGGACATACCAAGGTCAGGTGCGGGGGTGGGGGGGGAGCAACCGCCAAACCCCAGCATTTCTAGGACTAAAAGAATTCTTCCTTTGCATGGTGGGTCCTTTTGCTGAGTGTATCTCATGTGAACATCTTGAGGGATGACACAGGTCCAAGGGAAACCCCACTTAGAGCATCTGATTGTGTTTGGGGGTGGCACGTGTCACTGTTCTGCTCTTTTTTGTTTTTGTGCAAAAGGCAAAATACCTCTGCCCTCCATCTGCACTGCTTAGCAGGGCAACCATAATCACATCACAGAAAGGCCTCAGTGTCTGCCACCCTGACCCTTGCCTGTCCCTCCCTGTCCCAGCTGGCCTCTCACACCAGTCGTGATGACGTCATTGCACCACAACCGCTCCCAAAGCGAACCTTAGGGAGGCTAACACCCTAAGATTCTCAACACTCAATCACATGCTCCCCAGTCCTAACGTTCCAGACCATGAGCATCCAATCAGCATGATCTGTAACTGAATTCTTAATCCGTGGTTGGCAAACCGCCGCTCGAGAGCCACATGTGGTTCTTTGGCCCTTGAGTGTGGCTCTTCCACAAAATACCATGTGTGGGCATGTACAGTGTGATTGAAACTTCGTGGCCCACGCGCAGAAGTCGGTATTTTGTGGAAGAGCCACACTCAAGGGGCCAAAGAGCCGCTTGTGGCTCGAGAGCCACGGTTTGCTGAGCTGCAGTTTGCCGACCACTGTGAACCCCACTGCTTCTGGCTCTTACTCAGGCCCAAATACAAAGGAATGAGTAAAAGCCATTTTCTCCACAGCAGTATCTCGCCTCTTTGGTGGGTGGCTGGCATCTCCTCCTGCTCCCTGGAAAGGAATTCAGCACACACCACCTTACTCAGCCAACCCACCAGTCAGCTGACTCTGGGGGCAGCAGCAACAAGGCTGGCCCCAGCTGCCAGGTGGAGGGGAATAAGCCCGACGAGGCAGGGGGCTGCTGCATTGGCTCTGCCCGCTCCTGGAATCCAAATCTGTGGCCCATGGTCTAGGCTTCCGCCCCCAAAACAAGCCTCCCCCATCCTTAAATGTAATCAATTAAAACATCACTGGAACTTTCTTGTAACGTCCTTTCTAAAAGCCTATCAGGTCCATTAAAGCCCGGTGGCCTCTGCAGGGAGAGCCTGTCACACTTGGTGTCTCAGACACTTTTCATCATCTGGCCCCATTGTGACTCCCAAGGTTGTGTTTTGTTGTCTGTTGTTGTTTTGTCAATCCTCACCTGAGGACATTTTTTCCATTGTTTTTTTAGAGAGAGTGGAAGGGAGGGAGGGGAAGAGAGAGAGAGAGGACATAGAAACATCAGTGTGAGAGAGATACAGAGATTGGTTGCCTCCCACATGCAACCCAAGTATGTTCCCTTGTCTGGGAATCAAACCTGAGACCCTTTGGTGCACAGGCTGACACTCTAGTCTAACCACTGAGCAACACAGGCCAGGGTGATGACTCCCAAGGTTGAGAGGGGCCTGGGCTCAGTCTGACTGGGGAACAAGGACTTGTGTGAAGTTGGCTCTGCAGAGCACATACACACTGTGTTTACTTAGATTTAACACTGATGTGAAGAAGTTTAGATAGGAGCTCATAAAATCATGATAAGCCTCCACGCTGGAGTTGCAGCTGATCAGCCTGAGTGTAGCCACTGATTATGGAAACCCCAGAGTCTAGAAGGAGACTCAGAGGCTGGCCTGCCAGCTTTCTGCTTTCAAAAAGGAGGCATGTAACACATCCCATTTCCACGGCACAGGAAAGTTTTAAGTGAGATTGTACTGACACACACGGTGGCACGGGTGGGCTGAACGACGGTGTGGCACGTTCATCACGATCTGAATGCCTGACTATCCTATCTCCCTTAACCCTCACTACAGCCCGTGAGGTAAACATCACTATCATTTTAGAGATGAGGAAACTGAGCCCCAGCCCCACGACCCAGCAACTAGCAAGCAAGTGACAGACCCAGGCTTTGAACCCAGGGCTGTCTGGCTATAAAGTTTCCCCGTCACAATAGCCCGTCATATCTCCCAATGGCATAATCTTCACACTGGATTCCTGATTTCACTCCTGTTATCAGCCCTCAGCAGGAAGCATGAGGGCCATTTCCCAGATGAGGAATGTACAATAAACAGCTCCCTGCACCAATGAAGGACATTAAGCCAGGCCATCAGACAACTGGCCAAAGCTAGTAGCGCTGATCCTCTGAGAAGAAAAGGCTGGTTAGAGAAGGGGACATTTTCATTGCCCCCTGAGGAAGGAACGCAGGGGGACTCTTCATCAGGGATCAGCTTCTTTCTGCTTCCAAACACACTCCTTGGTGTCTTCACAAGCCGCCACACACACACACACACACACACACACACACACACACACACACAAGGGCCAGGAAATGAACCCTGCCATCTTCCTGGAATTTGCTACTTCATTCCAGTTCAAGTCACTGGGCCCCATGGAACTAGGGTTGCCAGATTTAGCAAAGAACAAACCAACAGAATAAAGCCCCAGTTAAATTCAAATTTCAGATAAACAAATCTTAGTGTATATCCCATGCAATATTTGTGAATAGTTAATTTAAAAAATTAAATTTGCTTATCTTGAATTCAAATTAAACCAGGGTCCTGTATTTTACCTGGCACTACTCTCTTAAAAAGTAAAAATAAGGATGTTAATAGAGGTCAGAAACTATCTCACAGAATGAAGACTGGGGTTTAACCAAGTCGTCTCGGCCCTGAATAAGACCCAGAGAATCCTTACTGCACCCTCACCTTGAGGCTTGGTGAGAGCATCTTCCCACCAGGAAAGGCTGAGCTAAGAAACCCGGATCCCTAAATACCCCAAGAGAGGTAAAGGAGTCGATGGTGCAGGGATCTCTTTGGTTGCAAGCGCACAGTTCCTGTCTCCTCGGTTCCTGTCCATGGGTAAGTGTCCCTGTAAAAGTCTCCCCTCTGGAGACAGGAAAGCCCTTCCCTCTCCTGCCCGGAGCCCATTTTTAACAAAGCAGCTAAGATCTCCCAGCTGGAACTCCTCTGCCACAAAGATTTGCTTGGGGGAGCAGATGGGAAGAATGGTGGTTACGTAGCCAAAAAAAATTACACTGGATGCCAGAGCAAGTTCACACTCGAAAACACCAGCTCTGTCCAATGTTTTCCTTTTTCAAGTGCAAGCATGTTGCTGAAATCTAGATGGCACTTCAAAACAAGATTCTGAAAGAGCAGCAAGTGGGTTTCACTGGCACCAATTTCTTTCCCTTCTTCCCTGCTCTACAGTGAAACAAACCTCACTGTTTCCACATCACCATTGATGGGAAGCCTGTTCCATCCCCCCTGAGAAAGCCAGGGCCCAACCTCCCAGAAGACCAGGCTCCCCAATGTAGTTCTGAAACCAAAATTCTGTATGGCCTCTCCTACCTGGTTCTTATCTCTACGTCATCTGGATCACACACCCACAGAAAGCGATAACTGGTTTTACAAGAATTTAGGACCAATAGCTTGAATTCAGCTTCCTCTGGACAAGCCAACCACGCCCCCACCTCAGGCCAGGCTACCCCACCAGTTTCCTAACAGCTTGGCTCAGTGTGTCTGAGCTCCATTCCTGGAGGAAGATCAGGGTGACCTGTGACCTTGGCTAACCTTGAGGCAATTATAGTTACTCTTCTCTGGGTCCAGGACCAATGATTCTCGGTAGGGTGGGGCTGGGGAGGGGGGGTTAGGAGGATTAGAGGGGCGAGTCTGCCCCCAAGAGGAGCTTAATGAGAATATCCAGGAGGCTGCTGGCCGGTGTAGTGGTTAGAGCAGCCGTGGGCAAACTACGGCCCGCGGGCCGGATCCGGCCCATTTGAAATGAATAAAACTAAAAAAAAAAAAAGACCGTACCCTTTTATGTAATGATGTTTACTTTGAATTTATATTAGTTCACACAAACACTCCATCCATGCTTTTGTTCCGGCCCTCCGGTCCAGTTTAAGAACCCATTGTGGCCCTCGAGTCAAAAATTTTGCCCACCCCTGGGTTAGAGTGTGAACCTGTGGGTTCAATTCCCGGTCAAGGGCATGTACCTGGGTTGCAGGTTCAATCCCCAGCTCCGGTGGAAGCACATGTGGGAGGCAGCGGGTTGATATGTCTCTCTCATATCGATGTTTCTCTTTCTCTCCTCCCTCCCTTCCACTCTCTCTAAAAATCAATGGAAAAAATATCCTCGGGTAAGGATTTTAAAAAGTGTAATTAGTATGCCATTTTATATTGAAAAACTATTATTTTTGCAATATAAACTACAGAGTCTGGGGAAAATGTTGCCTAATAAAATCAGTTTTTCCTAAGTGAACAACTATAGCAGAAGGAGGGTAAATTACCAACTTCTGGTAAATAATTATGTCCAGTCTCCATGTCTACAAAAAGAACATACACCCTAACACACTCTTGGCCTTGAATCTTCAGTTCTATCTGACAATCTAGATCTAATTGCTTGGAAATGAGCTTTGGTTCTTACATTTTTTATATATCAAAGACACTTTGGTTTAACTGATTTGGGTCATGTGTTCCATTATTTAGTGAGAATTTATGGGTAAAGATGCAAATAACTTGGGAAATTTTTGATACACCAAGTTTAAGAAAAAGAGTTATATATGTGCAATGGTGTTACACTGCAAATGTTATGAGTAACCAATAGGGTTTGATATACTATGTGCATTTCAAGTAAGGTTTGCTATATTATTCAAACTATGTAAAAATAGTGATGTGCAATTTGAAACAGGTGCCACGGTTTAGCAGAGTATGACAAGATCAAACAGCAATTTAGAAAGAGTGATGGTGAGAAATAGATTATTTTGATGGATTCTATTTTTAAAGTTATCTCATCAAAATCTAAGCCAGCTTTTTATAAAACCCTACCTAAGATAAGTTACAATGAAGAACTGGCCAGTGAGCCTCTAACATACCCTCGAGAAATATAGTATGATTCAGGAATATTAAATAAATGTACTACTCAGCAAGAATACCTTAGCTCTCCTATAGATTAGAAAATTGAGCATGTTCAAGGCCATTAAGGACAGCCCAGAGCAAAATAAAAGAAAGTAAATTCTGGTACTACTGGGCTCAGAGACATCCTACTCCTTTCAAACAAAAGGCAAATGGAAAAAGAGGAGTTTTCATTTGTACTTTAGCCCTGGAGCAAATACTGGTGAGGTTTGCTTTACCCCTCTCTCCCCACGTTGGGGTAGGTGGGTAGGAACAGCAGAGCTCCCCTGGAGGGGTGGCAGTGCTGAGTCCAGAGAGAGACTGAGGGGCAGGGAGGAACCACGGATGACAGGGCCCAGCGGAGCAGGAATGGAGTGACCGGCCATCCTGTGTGTCCAAGACTGAGGGATTTCCTGAAACCAGGAAGGTCCTGGGCACACTGGAATGATGGATCGCTCTCAGAGGCTGGAGGGACTGGCAGGAGTGGCTCTTGGGGGGAACTCAGCAGGTCAAGGGTTAACTACCCCAAACTGGGGGGAGAACCAGGACTGTGGAACTTGGATTGGTCCCCCAGGCATCTGTGACATAGTTTGGCTCCCCAAGGGAATTGACTCAACTCTACCTCTTACTTCCCTTGCAGTCCAATGGAAAAACACAACTTCACACCAACACACATAGAGACACACACACACAGACACACATACTGTATGTTTTAGTTATGTGCTAGAAAATAAAAGAGCAATCTAGGATATATACAAGTAAGGGAAAGTAAAAGGAATGAACATTTCATTTCTTAGCCACTGAATCAAATTTCTTTTGATTAAAAAGGATTTTAATTACAAAAGCAATAGCCTCAATATAGGAAAAAAGATTATAGAAAATTTTTTAAAAAAGAGCAGACTCCCATTCTATTCAAAGACAATCACTCAACACCCAGGTGAACTTCCTGCTCTGCTCCTGGCCCACATCCTTGGCAGCACATGAGAATAACCTGGGAAGCTTTTAAGGAGTGAAGCCTGGGACACACCCCCAGAGATTCTGATTTCATTGTTCTGCCATCAGTACTTTTTAAAGGTGCCTCCAGGGATTCTGAGATTCAGGGAAAGTTGGGAAGCCCTGCTCTGGGCCCTTTTCAATGTGCGAATCCTCTCCCTGAACACAGTCACATGCACACAACACAAACACGCCCAGGCACACATGTTTATATGATATCTGGCATACTATTATATTTCCTGCTTTTCTCACTCAACAATATATTGTGAATAGTTTCTATTGTTAATAAATCAGTTTTGGTTTTCCAATGTGTGATTTAATTCATTTAACAAATTCCTATTGTTGCAACATTTTCATTGTTTCCAAATTTTGCTCTCACCTCATAATGATTAAAAGTCAGGACTTGGGAGTTGGACTGCTTTGGTTTGAGTCCCAGACGCTCGTGACATTGCAAGTGACATCAGACAAGTCACTTAAGCTCAGGTTTCTCATCTGTTAAATGGGGCAATAGTGGTGCCTAACTTTTAAATGAGGTAATACATATAAAATACTAACCATGAGCTTAAACAGTATTCATTATTATATTACTATTCATCATTGCCCACTTCCCAAATTATTTTCTTAGGATAAATAATCATAATTTCAATTTTGAGTCTCTATGTCTTTTTATTGTTGAGGTGTAAGAGTTCTTTATATATTCTGCAAACAAATCAGATATATGATTTGAAAACATTTCCTTCCATTCTGTGGGGTGTCTTATTACTTTCTTGACAGCGTTCGAAGAAGCACCAATTTTTATGCAGCCCAGTTTATCTTTTTTCCTCTGGTTGCTTGTGATTTAGGTGTCATGCCCCAGAATCCGTTGTTGAGCAGCCTTAAAGACCACAGCAGTATGTAAGTGTTGTGGCAAAATGTACGCTCGCACCTGGAAGTTCCTTGTGTTATTGATGCTCACATTTCATTGGCCATGCATGTCACATAGCTTCGTCTAATTTAAGGGGGCAGAGAAGTGCAGTCTTACCATGTGTCTGAAAAATGTGGAAAATCAGAAATATTTGGTAAACAGCACTAATGACCACTATGATTTAACTTACACTTGAGAAACACCAAATTTGGGATTACCAAAAATACAGCCAGATTTTATGTCCTTGCCTTTTCTCATATGTGAGAAATGGTCACATGAAAAAGTTTTAACATCTTTAGCAAGTCTGGGCCAAACTATATTGTTGATTATGTTAATGGTGGCTTTTACATAAGGAAATGAATGTAATTCTTCTTACCTGGTAGACTTTAGTTAACAGGAAGACCTTTATTTATAGATAAACTAATGCACTTCCCTTTTATTTTGGAATAAGAAATGTTTCTATTTTTTCTTGTGTTGCTAGGAAGCTCAGAGCTGAAATTAATGACTGCCTCTTTTCCTCCCAGTATAACTAACACTCTTTTTCAAATAAGATATTTTTTCCAAATGTTTATTTTAGCCATCTTGTGTCATGTTCTTTTTTTTTTCCTGAACTACCTCACTTTTTCCAGGCAGTTAGGAGATAAATTATAAATAAATTACAGATTTTTTCCAAATATAGTACTCAGGGGAATATTATGCTTAATTTTCTAATTTTACAGATATTTCTGTCTTGTTTGTGCATCAAAACTACAATATCTAATATCATAATAAACTGATGATATCAAATTGGTGCAACATGAGTAAGGGTTTCAGAAAATGGATGAAGGTTCCTTTTTACTCTTAGAGTAGATACATTGGTAACTGCGTGATACCCTCCATTTACGCTATTGTGTGAGGGTAGTATGGATATTAAATCCCAAGGCTCAAAAACACCCAACATAAAACTATACAAAAGATTTAAAAAGACATTTCTCCAAAGAAGATACACATATGGCCAAAAGCCCATGAAAAGATGCCCAGCATCATTAGTCATGAGAGAAATGCAAATCAAAATCACTTCACAGACCTGGCCAGGTAGCTCAGTTGATTAGAATGTCATCCTGATACACCCAGGTTGCAGGTTCGATCCTTGCAGGGCACATACAGGACTCAACCAATGAATGCATAAGTAAGTGGAAAAGCAAATCGGTGTTTCTCTTTCAAAATAAACAACAACAACAAAACCCACTTCACACCCACTAGGATGGCTATAATTAAAAAGAGAGACAATAACAAGTATTGAAGAAGATGTGGAGAAATTGAAACCTTTGTGCACTGTTGTATATAAAATGGTGCAGCCACTGTGCCAAACAATTTGGCAGTTACTCAAAAGTTAAACATTAAGTTATCTTACAGCCTGGCAATTTTTCCCCTTAGGTATGTACCCCAAAAATGAAAAACATGTTCACACAAAACTTACACAAGAACGTTCATAGCAGCATTATGCACAATAGGCAAAAGGTGGAAAGAACCCAAATGTCCATCAACTGGTGAATGATAAACGAAATGTGGTATATCCACTTTCAAAGGAATATTATTCAGCAATAAAAAGGGAATGATAGGTGGAAAGAACCCAAATGTCCATCAACTGGTGAATGGATAAACGAAATGTGGTATATCCACATTCAAAGGAATATTATTCAGCAATAAAAAGGGAATGACGTTCTGATACATGCTACAACGTGGATGAACCTTGAAAACATGATGTCAGTTCAAAGAAGCCAAACACAATAGGCCACACGTTGTATGATTCCATTCACATGAATGTCCAGAATAGGTAAATCCACAGAGACAGAAAGCATGTTAGTGGTTAACGGAGGCAGAGGGGGTAGGGAAATAGAGAGTGACAGCCAATTAGCACACGGTTTGGGGTGATAAACATGTTCTCGAATTAGGCAATAGTGATGTTCGCACAACTGTGTAAAATACTAACAACCACTGAATTGCATACCTTTAAAAATATGTTTTTATTGATTTTAGAGGGAGATGTCGAATTAGGCAATAGTGATGTTCGCACAACTGTGTAAAATACTAATAACAACCACTGAATTGCATACCTTTAAAAAATATGTTTTTAATGATTTTAGAGAGAGATGAAAGGAGAAGAAGAGAGAGAAACATCAATCAGCTGCCTCCTGCACGACTCCCCTTCCTGTACACCCCCTACTGGGGATAAAGCCTGCAACCCCAACATTTGCCCTGACCAGAATCAAACTGGTGACCTTTTGATGGATGGAACAATGCTCAACCAACTGAGCCACACTGGCCAGGGCTGAATTGTATATTTTTAAGTGGCATAATGTGGTGGATGTGAACTATATCTCAATTAAAAAAAATCTTTTTAAAGAATACTAAAGTCAAAATGAAGCCTCACTCAGTTTAGGTCACTGAGCAATACCCCCTCAACTATTGTTGAGTTAAATAACTGAGATTTTAAAAATCTTGCTGTGTAAGTTCACCTATACTTACTTAAAAACAAATTGCTTTTAAAAGGAATAAGTTTGTATGGACTCCAAAGTTAATTTACATTATTTTCATTATTATGTTACGTAGATAGATGCAAATATAAATTTCAGTTACGGTCCTTGAGCTTATGTATACAAACAACAATAAAGTCAAAACAAGCTTACAGATTAAACACATACAAAATTCCAATTATCAACAATAAATCAATGTGGGAGATGATGCTGTTTGCTGAAACTGAATCACACTGAAATAGACATTGACGCCAGGGTGCAAGTCTCTCAAGTCTGACAAGCATACAGTGTCATACCATTTAACACTTCAGTTCTCCATCACTTAGCACAGATGCCTCTCATTAACCAGCAATTCTATATTACACCAACACAAAAGCAAATACCACACAAATTATGGGAAAAGAAATATTATGGCAATATTTATTTATAAACTGATAGTGTAGGTTACCTAGAATATAGCTATATTCGCTTTTTTGGATTTTCACCAAAATAAAACATTTCATTTTTTTATTCTCTTAGCAAAATCTCACATCTCCAAGAATGCATTTGCTGACCCATAGAGGCTTTATAACTGCTATAACCTAGGCCCGTGGTCGGCAAACTGTGGCTCGCGAGCCACATGCGGCTCTTTGGCCCCTTGAGTGTCGCTCTTCCTAAGCCTTAGGAGTACCCTAATTAAGTTAATAACAATGTACCTACCTATATAGTTTAAGTTTAAAAAATTTGGCTCTCAAAAGAAATTTCAATCGTTGTACTGTTGATATTTGGCTCTGTTGACTAATGAGTTTGCCGACCACTGATAGGCCACTGGTTTTCAAATTTGAGCATGCATCAGAATCACCTGGTTGGTGGGCCCCACCTTCAGAGTTTCTGATCCTGCAGGTCTGGGGTGGGGCCCAAGAATGTGCATTTCTAACTGTTCCCTAAGTGTAATTGATGCTGGTGCTCCAAGGACCACTCTTTGAAGTTCACTGTCCTCTATCTTTCAAGTATTAGATGGCTCTCTAATAACCATCAGTTCAAAACAGATTTCTATGGAAGGAACCAGACAGCAATCAATTCAGGGATACACTCTCCTTTGAGGCCTGAAAAAAAACATTCTGTAATAGTTAATTTTATGTGTCAACTTGACTGGGCCACAGGGTTCCCAGACATTTGGTCAAGAAGAGTGTGTCTGTGAGGGTGTCTTTGGATGTGATTAACATTTGAATCAGTAGACTGATTACAGCAGGTTGCCCTCCCTCATGTAGGTGGGCCTCATCTAATCAGTTGAAAGCCCGACTAGGACAAAAAGCCCTCCCCTTAGTAAGGAGGACTCCTGCCTTGAGCTGCCTTGTCCTGCCTCTGGACTCAAACTGCAAGTGTCACACTTTCTGGGTCTCAAGCTTGCTGTCATTCAGGCTGGAACACCATCCCTCTCCTAAGTCCCCAGATTGCTGACCTGTCCACCTCCATAGTCATGTGAACCAATTCCTTAAGAAAAAATCTCTTTATCTATATACATTCTATTGGTTCTGTTTCTCTGGAGAACTCTGACTAATACAAAAACTAATGGGCCTTGCTTGGATTTTCACTCAGACTGGGCCCAGAGGTAGAATGGGAAAATTCTCATTAATAAACCTTCATGATCCATTCACCTCCCATCAAAGGTTTCTATAGCAACCTGAGTTCCCAAGCAAGGCTCAGGCCACATTTTCACAAACTGCAGCTAGATGAGTGGAAATCAGTAATCCCTTATGATCAACCAAGAAAATGAGGATTAATAAAAGGCTAGCCACCAGTGCCTGAGTTGAATTAAATCACCAAGATTTAGGGCTATAGAACACAGGGCACACACCACATGACTACCTAATTTCTTGAGGTAAAACAATGACTTCACACCACTACCACTGTTTTATACATTAAAAATATTTCTCTTCTTCCTTTCTCTTAATTTTTCCAGTCTGAGTGGCCACATAGTGTCATTCTGAATATCAATTTCATCATTTGCTAGCTGTGATGACCTTGAACAGGTTACTTAACCTAGATAAGCCGTGGTTTACTCATCAGTTCACTAGGAATAAGAATTACAACCTGCCCGGTGAGGTCGAAACGGCCCTGGTGAGGTTGAATCAGACCCGGTGAGGCTGAATCGGCCCCGGTGAGGTTGAGATGGCCCCGGTGAAGTTTAAACGGCCCCTGTGAGGCTGAGGCGGCCCCTGTGAGGCGGGGACGGCCACTGGGAAGCTGAGAAAAATACCACATGAACTCACTCATTTATGGATAATAAGAAACATTATAGACTGATGAACAAAAATGGATACAGAGGCAGAGCAGCATTGAGCAGAATGTCAAACTACAGTGGGAACCCTGGGGAGTGGGGGGAGTGGGTAGGAGATCAACGACTTACATGCATGCATATGAGAATAACTAATGGACACAAGACACTGGGGGGTGGGGGAAGCCAGGGGAATGTCAAGGGGGAGAAAAAAGGAGACATGTGTAATACTCTTTGTAATACTTTTAAGAAATTAAAAAAAAAGAATTACAACCTGGATCTAACCCACACAAAAAAAACAACACAAAAACAGAAACCAATTTTAAGCATTCATCACAGAAAGAGCTTAATGCAGGGAATTATTTCCACAGATGAAGCAGGAGCTGAGAGGAAGGAAACCACAATGACCCTGGGGTGGCAGACCAAGAGAGGAGATGAAATGATGGAAGTTCAGGGTCACCTCAGGAAGCTGGGTCTCTGAGGGCTTGTCTGGCAGCTGCCGCCAGTGCAGCCACCTGAGGCAGAGGCGGAAGCGAGGGCCTCTCTGACTTCTCCCATCCCCTTATCTTTCAGTCCTACCAACGTCTTCCACTGGGCACACCATCCAGATATAGCCTGGGAAACACATCTATAAGCTGGCTTTTCTATGACACAGAGCAGGGGCTCCATCTGAGGACCAACAGGCACAGGGCCAGCAAAGCCTGCAAGGAGTAAGTGACAAAACACGTAAAGGCCCTGGTCTACTGTAGATGGCAGGGTCCTGTAAGTCATGGATTTTAAATTGGGGTTCTTATGTCTTACTTGCTTTTTCTTCACCCCCTTCCACAAATTTTCCATCCTCACGGATTCTTTGTCCTCCCACTCTCATCACCCAGTGCTCTCCTCCCACCTCCTCGCCCACACTCAGCAGCAGACAGCAAGTTGGCTGGCCTCCCAATGAGCCTACAGACTCCATGAAATCCTAGGGATGGAGGTTTCATGGTTTAGCTGCCAGATTCAATGATGTCCTCCTTTTCTCAGAGCCTGAATCCCCTGCCTCCACACACGAGGTCACAAAGGCATGACCACCACAAACAAGGCAATGGGATGCGTTGGCCCTTTATCCTGAAGTTCTCCCTCCACCTGGACCCATCACCAGTTGCCACATTGGACTGTGCAGTTTGCCACTGAGTCACCTCCTTCCAACACTCTGGCTGGGTCTAATTATCTGAAGAAGGGGCAGAATGAGAGAGATGACCTCTGGCCCAGGTGACGTGGCTCAGTGGTTAAGCATCAACCTATGAACCAGGAGGTCACGGCTCAATTCCCTGTCAGGGCACATAGAGCACATGCCCGGGTTGTGGGCTCCATCCCCAGTAGGGGGCGTGCAAGAGGCAGCCGATCAATGATTCTCTCTCATCATTGATGTTTCTATCTCTCTTTCTCTTCCTTCCTCTCTGAAATCAATTTAAAAAAACATTTTTTTAAAAGAAGATGACCTCTGAGTCCCCTTCCATCCCTATCATCCTATGATACTACTGATAAAGTTAAAAGGCAACCACAAAATGAAGGCCATCCCAGTGGCCCTGCCCATGCCCCAAATCGAAGCCTAGTCAGCATGCGCTTACCAGAAACACCTCAGTCAAGGAAATATAACACCAATTACAATCCTGCAACTCAGCTTTAGCTAGAAAATAGGACCTGCTGACCTTGGAGGAAAAATATCCGCCCTCCTAGCCAACCACGCTGTTTCCCCGTTGCATCTTCTAATTCACTATAACACTTACTCTTGTCCCAAATCCCTCAGGGAGAGTGCTCCACTGCTTGTGAGGCACTGTACTCCCCCAATCCATGGAATGGTTTCCCTTGAAGAAAGGACATCAAGCCTGCTATTTGGGGTTTGCATTTCTGTAAGGCTGGGCTGAAGCATATTCCCTGCCTGTCTGTTTCCCTTGAAGAAAGGACATCAAGCCTGCTATTTGGGTTTTGTCATTGGACACTACTCTGGTTTGCATTTCTGTAAGGCTGGGCTGAGGCATATTCCCTGCCTGTCTATGTGACAGCCAGAAGCAAAAGTGCCAAAATTCTTCGACCTGATGCAGTGATTTTCTGTTAACTGAAGAGGCATTTAAGAACAAAAGATCACTATGCTTATCCTAGGAGCAGCATAATATTCTCAAGTCCAACCCTCCTTATGAATAATCTAGAGGCCGGGTGCAGGAATTCATGCACCAGTGGGTTCCCTTGGCCTGGCCTGAGGGATGGGGCTGAAACCGCCTCTCTGACATCCTCCAAAGGGTCCCGAATTGGGAGAGGGTGCAGGCCAGGCTGAGGGACCCCACTGGTGCCGAGGAGGGACGCAGGGCGACTCCAGGGCATGTCCAGCTCATCTCACTCAGTCCCGATCTGCCGGACCCCAGCAGCAAGCTAACCTACCAGTTGGAGTGTCTGCCCCCTGGTGGTCAGTGTACATCATAGAGAGCAGTAGAGCAGCCTTAGCATATCATTAGCATATTACATTTTGATTGGTTGAATGGATGACCAGACGACCGGCTGACTGGACACTTAGCATATTAGGCTTTTATTATATAGGATTATTTGAAGATTCAAATAATTTAAAATTATGAAGGGAAAATTAAGGCAAGAAAAATTATTCCATTGCACAAGGCCTATAATGAAATTTTGTGCCAATTTCTATCTTTACGTTCTCAAAACCCTTGCACATTTTGCCTTCACATCTCCTCCCTGAGGTGTATAAAAGAATCATCCATCTGTCCTTATCTTTAACATTTGGAACCCAGATGTGAACTCATCAACTTGACCAACAAACACCAGTCGTAGTGTTAAGTCCAACGAGGAAATGGCTGGGCAAATACTCAATTTTTTGCTTTGTGCCAGATTTGATACAAATCAGGGCAGCTTTATAGACACCTAAACCAGCCCTGCTCCCCCTGTGGTTCTCCCAGTGTAGTCCCCGGACCAGCAGCATCAGCAGCACCTGAAACCCTGTCAGAAATGCAAATTCTCAGGCCCCATCCAGCTCTACTACAATAGAAACTGTGGAGGGTAGGGCTCTGCAATCTGTGTTTTTTTAAATATATTTTTATTGATTTCAGAGAGGAAGGGAGAGGGAGGGAGAGAGAAACATCAATGATGAGAGAGAATCATTGATCAGCTGCCTCCTGCACGCCCCACACTGGGGATCAAACCCACAACCTGGGCATGTGCCCCAACCAGGAATCCGAACCATGACCTCCTGGTTCATAGGTCAATGCTCAACCACTGAGCCATACAGGCTGGGCTACAATCTGTGTTTTAACTAGCCCTCCTGGTGATTCTGATGTATGTAAGGTCTGAGAAACACGGTTCTAGGGGGGAGAAAAATCAGACAGAAATAGACAGATTCAAGTGAAACATATTATTGGTTATTTTCTAATGACCTAAATTTGAATTTAAATCCCAGATCTACCCACAATCTGAAATCTACAGTCTTTCATATGCCTATTTTATTCAGTACTCATTGTACTGGGAAGGCTTTTATTATTAAGAGAGGTAATTTCAAGTAAGAATACAATGGGATTTAGAACACGGCTACTATTGTCCTGTCAAAAGGAACAAATCCCCCTCTCCCAAACTGCCATTTTATGTTTGGGAGGAGAGGAAGGTTGTATGCCTTTTCCAAGCGTGCCTCGCTTTTGCTGGTAAATGCCTCTCTCCTATAATTGGGTGAATGTGCACAAGAGCCCTCCTGTACCCACCGAGAAATTGCAGGTCCTGACGTGGAACGGAGCCATATTTCCTTGCTCT
>NW_005353838.1:5400926-5425868 GCF_000412655.1 Myotis brandtii | reverse complement strand
CTTGTAAAGCTCTTCATTCTTTCCAAGTAGAGAGGAGTTTGGGCAAAGGATTCTGCAGGCTGACAAAAAGCACTTTCTCTTCACTCTTTTGTTGTGCTGTTAGGTTTTAAGTCCTTTTGACCCCAGAACAATGCGCTGCAGAGTCACTTTGTTGCTGCTTTCCACTGTGCTTTCTCCGACCCTTAGAGTAACAGCCCGCATTTTAACCTCAGAGAACCCGCAGCTGCAGGGAATCTAAGTTTTAATGTAAGTCAGGCAGTAGGTACTGTTACTCCTCCTCTTAGCTAGCCTGCTCTAAGGGGGTTAATTTTGAAAAAAGCAATGTGGCACTCCAGTTAGAAGGCCAGTTGGCAGGAAATGGGCTCCCAAATCAATAGAATGCTAACCACCCTGGAGGGCATACAACCCAGAGGTAATTTGGGAAATTTAGGAAGTCAGAGAAGATGACTAAGAAAAAACAGCTAATTTCCTTTTTTCCTTTTTACGAAGACTATGATTGTAGACTGTAATCTTCTCATCACTAATGAAATGGAAAAAAGGGGAAGTTTAACATCTGTAGTAGTGTTAAATAACCATAACTGAATGTATGGGTAACATCAAAAATAAACATCTGGAATGAAAATATTTTTCCTATATACAACTCCCTAAAGAAAACTCTAAACAAACAAACAAATGAAAACACACACACACACACACACACACACACAAAACAAAAAAAACTCCTCTAGCACTAAACCAGAAATATACTATACGTTCCTAAGCATTTGCTCCCAGTGATATACAACCAGCTATAACTCATTATAGCCTCAAGTGAAATACAGATTTGCTGGTTAGCTTGACAATTAGATTATTCTAGACAGTCAATCTGGGGAAATCATGTCCCAAAGCTAATGTTTCTCCTTGTAATTATCTGTCTGTCTACAACCATCAAATTAACCAGATAAATGCAGAGTCTCCAACATGATGCGCAGACAAGCTACAGAGCCTCTGCTGGGGCTTCTCCTCCTTTCGTACCTTCTCCTTCCTCCGTGTATTACTATTTACTCTTCCTCCTTTTCCCTTCAAAAGTTACTTGGGCTAACTGACGGAAGGGCCACCTGGGCCTATAATTTATAGAAGAATTTATTTGCAATGTTCCAAACCTGGCTTTTGTTTTAGCCTCTAACAGCTCAAGCATTCCACCAAAAAAGGCTCATCTTTGAAAAAGTAACCAGAACACAGAGATTGAGACACACAGACCAGTGCTTCACAGTGTTCAGAGTGCTGTTTCATTGCCTGATGTGTCTCCTCCCACAGCCCTGAGGGGTGGCAGTCATCTTATGTGACTTACCCAAGGCTATTAAAGGCAAAGATGCCCTACAACTTAGATCTCCTTCTTCTGAATTATGAGACTGGGCTGGAATGTATTTATTTATAGGAGTCAAATACCAAGGAAGGCCTAATTCTGATTCCCTTAACATGAGGGCAGCATACAGAAAAATGCCTGCAGCAGGATGGAAATGGACGGGTGTGTCTGAGTTTGGCATCTGTATTTGTGACGTTGCTATCTCTAAACTAGAGTGTTCTAACCATGTCATTGACACCCCCCTGTCCATGCCTTCACAATGCCACTAAAAATCAGAAAATGAAGAATTTTAGTCCTCAGGTATGGCAAAAACACAATGGCAACTGAAAAATTTCTCAAAGCCTTAAACCAATATTTATTATAGGTTAGTAATTATAACATTTTTGGACATGAGATTTGTTTTATTTCAGAAAGCCCAGACCTACACTTATTTTAAGTTATAATGTTCCAGAACTGAGAAAACTTCCAGATTCTCCCTTCAAAATCCCTGGAGACAAGAAATCCAATAACTTAAAGAGGAAGCTTAGCCTAAATGAGACTAAGGTCTCAATGCGTACCATCTTTTTTCTTTTTTTTAATTTTAGAGAGAAAGGAAGGGAGAGGGAGAGAGAGAGAAAAACATGGATGTGAAAGAGAAACATTGTTTTGTTTCCTCCCATACACACCCCAACTGGGGATCCAATTCGAAACCTGGGTATCTGCTCTGACCAAGAATCTAACCTGAGGACCTTTTGGTATACGGGACAATCCTCCAACCAACTGAGCCACCTGGCCAGGGCTCATTTTCACAGATTAGGGGATTGTTCAGGACTACAAATTCAAAATCTCAAAAGTCAGCTAGCTTAACCATAGTAATTAAGCCCAAGGGAAACTGTTCATTCTAGCCAAACTCTGTCAACACTGTTTTTTATCTAAGAGCTAATTTATTTAATTAAACGGAGTAAAACCTTCCCTGTGACTAGAGACACTTCCATGTTCCAACCAGGACACCCCTCTTATATATAGTGGTTTTTTAGTGGCATTATTGAGAAAAGGTGGACATTTGAGAATGTTAGAACAAGTATTATATGGGAAACTTAAGTGTGGGATGGCTTTAATGCATAAAACAAATAGAAAGGAAGTTCTAAAATGAAAGGTAGTTGATAATTCAAGGAGAGAAATTTCTCAATATGCACAGAGAAAGGTCCAGGGGAGATAAATACTTTTATCTGGGATACTGTAGAGCAGTGATAGCAAACCTTTTGAGCTCGGCGTGTCAGCATTTTGAATAACCCTAACTTAACTCTGGTGCCATGTCACATATAGAAATTTTTTGATATTTGCAACCATAGTAAAACAAAGACTTATATTTTTGATATTTATTTTATATATTTAAATGCCATTTAACAAAGAAAAATCAACCAAAAAAAATGAGTTCGCGTGACACCTCTGACATGCGTGTCATAGGTTCGCCATCACTGCTGTAGAGTAACCTGAAGACCAGCCACCTAAAGCATCCCTTAAAGATTTAGAAGTAAGGAAGCCAGTCAAGAGGTATTGTCTCTGGTCACATAGTTAAGAGGTGAACTCAGCTAGTACTTATCCTGTGCTCCTTAGTATCGTTGAGAATGCATTTTATTGTAAGAAACAATAAACTCAAATTGGCTAAAAACAAAACTGACTTACTGGTTTTTAGACCTGGAGGTCCGAGTTGGGTTTGATTCAGTCACTGAATTACATTACCAACGGTCCAGGTTCTGTCGTTCCTTCTGCTCTGACACTGTGGAGGAGTTCCGTGGGGACTGTCCACTGGACACAGACACATGGCCTCTCCGTGTGCCTTGGATTTCTCAAAGGGTAGCTGGATTCCAAGAGGGAATATCCAAGGATTGAGTATTCAAAGGGATCCAGAGGAAGCTGCAAGGCTTCTTATGACTGGCCCTTAGAAGTCCCAGGATGTCATTTCTACAACATTCTGTTGGCCAAGCAAGTCACTAAGGCCAGCCCAGATGTACAGGGAAGGGGAGTAGTCACCACATATTGAGACAAAGAGCAATAGGTGTGTACAGGGAGAGAAGGAAACCTGGAAACTCTGTACCACAACATAAAATGACTGGGATCATACAGGCAGTCCCCTATTCAGAAACCTCTGATGAGCTGTCACTGCCGTGTGCTGAAGACCAAACTCCTGGCCTTTGAGACCCTCTGCTTGGCCCACTTTACTTTTCCAGGCTCATTTTCCACTGTTCTCAGTCACTTGTTATTGCCTAGATCAACTCTCTGTTTTTCCACCTCTGTGCTTCTGCTTATGACATTCCCTCTTCTGTAAAAGCCCTCTCCGTTCACGTTTGAACTAAATCTTATCCCACTAAGGCCTAACTCAAATCCCTTCTGCACCTGACCTGACTACCTCAGGCTTAGATTTCAAACCTTTCTGAACTCCTCCCACCACACCAACTAGACCTTCCCCATGGATCAGTTCATTTAGTAATATACCATATGATAGCATGGCCAGAAAAGGGTATGGATGAGTTTTGCCCATTATTTTCTTGGCTTAATCTTTCACAATAAGCATTTAGTTGTGTGTGTTTTAATATGTTTTTATTGATTTCAGAGAGAGGAAGGAAGAGGGAGAGAGAGATAGCAACATCAATGATGAGAATCATCAATAGGCTACCTCCTGCACACCCCGTACTGAGGATCAAGCCCAAAACCCAGGCCAGGAATCGAACTGTGACCTCTTGGTTCATGAGTCAACACTCAACCACTGAGCCACACCAGCCGAGCACAAGCATTTAATTTTATAATATGAAAACAAACTTAAAATTTTACACGAAGGATAATAGAAATACATTAGAACAATTGATAAGAGCTAGAATAATCTCCAAAGTTTCATAAAGAAAAATGGCTTACTCTGGAAATACTAAAAAACAAACAAACAAACAAAAAACTAAATGAAATTAGCTCATGGCTCTATCCACTATTAGTGTTCCACTACTCCTCTGTGTTTTCCTCTGGTTTATCATTTTCATATTCCAATGTTTTCTCTGAGACTGTTTAGCAAGAGTGAGGAATTGGGCGGATCAGGAAACTTTGAGAGCTGCTCGGCACTCCCTGTAACCTGCACAACATATTTGACAAGTGAGCCATCAACTCAGAAGTCAGCCTTAGCCTGACCCTGGGCTCACCATCCTTTATGAATGTGGAAAAAGGAGTCAGATATGAATCAGACCAAGGCCACTTCCCTTTAGGCTATTTCACAATGTATAGCCTGGAAAATTGCCATCCCAGAAGAGAAAATCTGCTCTTTCCCTGCGTCTGTTTTTCACAACATAAGCTCTATAAATAGATTTTTCTGCTACCTCAGCCTTTGCTCAATGTTAGCTTCCTTAAGTTAAAAAGAAGAAAAAAAGGACACAGGGGAGCAGCCTCCACAAGGAGGCCCTGCAAGCCTTCTCCCAGCTTTCAGACAGGAGTACACATTCCTCACTGATAGTAAGATCCTCTATTTGTCAAGGCCACAGAAAAAGACGTTTACAGCCTCCTCAGAATTAACAATCCTGAATGTGTCCCTCCTTCTAACCAGAAATCCCTCTTGGTGGGTCTGGGATTGGTCTGCCAACTCCTTCATGAGCTCCAATGAAGGGAAAGTGCTGTGATAACCCCTGTCCTTCTCACATGTACCTGGTGGAGAAAACAGATGGCAGATGAGCCTTCCTTGCCTTTCTAAAGTAGCTTGGAAGGTAACTATACACTGAGATGCCCTTGATATCTATAAAGGATGAAAGTGGGTGTTGCCCCTGGAAAGAAAATTGGGTAAAGAAATAAGGATGAAATGGGGTCCCTGAATTTTCCATGTGACTGTATCTTAAGGAGATATTCTTGAAGTGAATATTGTGAAAGATATCGTTTCTCCCTCTTACACAAATCCATCCCCATACAAGATGTCACCTGCTACATGAAACTACCAGGAAAAACCCCCATCAAGTTCCCAATGAGGGAACAGAGAGAGGGACAGGGTGAATAAGCAAGCTGACTGTAAGTCAGGGTTCCACCCTGTCTTCAACAGTCTAAATCCTTCCAGCTGGTGCAGAGAGGGAGCTACATGAAACTACCAGGAAAAACCCCCATCAAGTTCCCAATGAGGGAACAGAGAGAGGGACAGGGTGAATAAGCACAGCTGACTGTAAGTCAGGGTTCCAACCTGTCTTCAACAGTCTAAATCCTTCCAGCTGGTGTGGAGAGGGACATGGCAGAAAGCTACAGAACTTTCTGAAATAGAAATACTTTGCTGTCAAAATGCGTCAGAGCTGACTCTCAGAGCCTACAAGGCCACCCTGCCGTCATCCATTAACCTCCAAGGCCCAACCCTCCTGTGTGTTTACTGAGATGCGAAGCTCAGGGAGAGGGGTGTTATGATGACCCAAGCAGTTGCCAGCTGAGTGCACGGCCATTACATGGTTGTCTAGACTTTTACCACTTGAGTTATGATGAAACAGATGGATAAACCTCACAGAACTCCCTCAGCAGTAAATTCCTCTCAGAGAACTTTTTTTGCAAAAACACTTCACATGCCGGAAAGGTGCCTTAATTGAAGCTAGAAGAGCTAAGTGATTTATTCGCAAGCTACTGTATAAACAAAGTCACTACTTGTAACTCCAGACAAGTGCATGGCTTTCTAATGCCATTTAACCTAAGTGTCATTGAGGGAAAGCTTGAAGTGAAGGAGTGAGCTACAGGGGTATCAGGGTGAGGAGCTCTGCAGATAAAAGGAATGGTCAGGCTAAGGGATCACAAATAGATTTCCCCTTTCCACATTCTGGAACTTCACTCCTATGAGCAATGTCAAAGGCCAGGATGAACCAGAGGCAGGGAGACCAGAGCAGGCC
This sequence comes from Myotis brandtii, assembly GCF_000412655.1. NCBI lineage: Eukaryota > Metazoa > Chordata > Mammalia > Chiroptera > Vespertilionidae > Myotis > Myotis brandtii. The sequence continues at coordinate 5,419,655 of NW_005353838.1, read as the reverse complement.
AGCATCAGTGAGGGAGGCCCCGGGTTACCCTTTTAGGCCCTTGGGATGATGGAGAGAGGCCCTTGGTAGTCCCAGGGGCTTGGAATCCTTCCTTTCTCATCCCCACTTCTCCCCCGAGTAAGCCCATATTCTCCTCCAGCCCAGACCTTCCCCTGGTCCTTACTCAAAGATCCCATTTCTGCGGGACATCTCCAGATGGATATCCTACAAGCATTCCAAGTCCACATATCCCAAATGGACCGCAGCATCTTTCCCCAAAAGGCTGCCTTTCTCCTCCTAGATTCGGAAGTCCACCCTATTACCCAAGCAAGAAGCCTGCTTGCCTCTTCGCTCTCCCTCATGGCCTATAACCAATAGGATACATTGTCCTATTAATTATTTTTTATTGTCCATTAATTCTATCTGCATGTTATCTCCAGAATTCCTTCTCTTCTCTGTTTCCTCTGCTATTATCTTACTTCAGACTTTGATCATATCCTAACCAGTCATTAACCTGACCAAAATGATCTTTCCAAAACCAGATCTGACTGTGTCACTCCCTTGCCTAAAATTCTTCAATGGCTTCCCATAGTATAAAGCCCTGACTTCTCAGAATGACATATAAGGCCCCATGGCCTCAGCCTCATCTCTGACCATTCTCTTCTTGAACTCTGTGCCAGCCATCCCCACTGTACCACTAGGGATCCCACAAACCTGCCTTGCTCTCCATCATGTCCTGCCTTTGCATGTGCTAGCCCCCAGCTTATTCTCATTGATTCTCCATTACTCATCTGGGATGTCACTGCCTGTGAGGTTTGGGCGGGAGACCGGAGAGCTTCATCTTAGAGTAGGATACCTGGATTAAATGTATAAGAATGAGTGAGGTGGTTTTCATTAAAAGGTAGTGTGTCCGAGATAAAATAGGAAGTAGTAGAACTGTGTACAAGTCCTAAATAAATAGAGTGAGAAAAGGACCTCTAAAATGTTAGTTTGGCTATTAAAAATATCTTCATTTATGGGAAATGCTGTCTTCTGTGGAAGACAAAATCGTTTTTTATCATTGAGCATGTATCAGATTAATTGGGTTATAAATGTAATTACAGCAGCAAACTCGATATAGGCAGATAAGAGAGAGCATCACTGTTTACTGCACATGAGAGGTAAGAAGCAGAGGGAAGCTGACCCTTTGATTACACAGGGGCATGACCATGACAGTCCTCACAGAATGTCTCACTCATAAACCAACCATGGCTGAATTGTACATCGTTCCTTACATCTTATATTACCTCCTTTCCTTATAGCCTTACATGACCCAACCCACCTCCAGTCCCATCTCCCAATTACTATTTAAAAGTTAAACCAAACCAAACTATAACCTGAATCAAGATTCTGTAGTGTTTAGATAAACAAAGCAGAGAACCAGGTAGAAATGTTATAAAACTTAGTTACATTTCTATTTCAAAGAAAAAAAATTAAGACAAACCTTTCCCTTTGTGAAATAAATTTCTGAAACTCAAATAGTATTGCAGCAAGGCAAATACAGTGTCACATGCTAATCAATTTGAATCAATATTTCTTTTGGAAACACGTTCTAATAAGTCACCTTCACATAAAAAAAAACAGAAGGATTTCTTTTGGAGGCCTGTGGGGGATGGATGAAAGTATTTTTTATATAAATTTAATCTTAATTGGGTTCATCTTAATCTTCATAAATTTTCTAAATGGCCTTCGTTGCATATGAAGCATAGTAAATTCCATCTTGTATAAAACTGCTGTTTGAATTCTCTGCTATTGTTAGATAGTTCCTAGTCCTGTAAACTCTGTCATTGTAAACTCTGTCACTTTAAGACAGTCACTTATTCTATGAAATGACTTTGTTTTTAGTTCAAATAATAGAAAAAGATAAACTTAACTGTCTGACCTTGCAAGCTAGCCATCCAATGTAATAGACTAATACTGATAATAATTCCCACTTATGCTAAGTACTAACTCATTATGTACTCAAGGTTACAAACTGACTGTAACAATAACCTACGCAGAGGTCTTTGTGAAACCTGCAAAGAGGCTCGAAAAGTATAAATACAGGAAACTTCCTGTATGTGGGGCTCAGAGATTTGGAAGAGACACCTCCCTCTGGGCCGCGCGCAATAAAGGACTCCTAATTAATTGGCTCATTAAGGCGTCTTGTATCTCATTCACTGATTTACGATACAACCCATAGTTATGGTGGATTTTTCTATGTTAAAAATAAAGAATGTCTTCTGGACAGATGCCTGACTGGATGCAAACCTGATGAGTAGGGGGACATGCACGTATCTGCCACAGGATGCAGCATCCCTTGCTTTTCCTGGTAGTGAAGGTGGGTCTGCAGGGAGCCACTGCCACATTTAGGCTGCCTTTCTTGGGCTCAGGTGAGTTGTGAGGTTCAATTTATGACCTTGAAACAGAAACTTTTCCTAAGTGTGTAACTAACCAGATGATATAGGAATTAAATTCATGAGCTTCAATTTGTGGATACTAGAAAATCAATCCTATATTTAGCAGTATGCTATGGATTACATTAGCCTAGACAGTACAATTATCCCTAAACCAATGAACTAATCCACAACTATTTATTAATGACCATCTATCATGTTTCAGGTACTGTGTTTAGAATTCCAAACCTATAAGATCAATTATTGTTTATTGCACATGCTGAAGAGTTTTCTACTCAAAGTACATTAATTGATTTTATGTGCAAGTTGAACACTTTGAAGAACTTTAAAGTTCCGTTTAGACTTCTATCCTCTGGGAGACCATCCCTGACCCTCCCAAGTTGGGGGAGCTGTCCTTATTCTTAATTGCCCTATCTGCATATTTCTATAATATTTTATAGTTCTGACCTCATGTTTTATAGTTTTCTTGTGGGTCTGTCCCTAAACTCAAACATGACATCCATGAGGGCAAGAGACTCTGCTGGCAAAACCTCACAACTGCACCTAGCGCAGTGTTGCTATATGATAAGCAATCAGTACATTTTCATTAAAGATATGGGGGGGGCAGCAAATGAATAAATGAATGGAGAGAGGCCATGTCCATAACCTGGGACCCAACTCAAACTCCAAGGCTAAGGACTTTTCAAACTATGGTAGTGATTTTCAAATTAGTCCAGGTAGTACTGCCCCTACAATCTGCGATGCTCATTCCTTCCTTCCTCCATTTATTTAAGAACTACCTATGTCAAGAACTGTGCTAAGTATGCATAGATAAATAAAAGATGGAGTACCTGGCCCTGGGGAACCTGTGGTCTAGCAGTGCTCTTGGAACAACACCAAGCTATATCTGGCCTTTGGGAAATGCCATGTTTCATTGACCCATCTAATTCTATCATGTTCTAGAAAAATCATTCTAGAAAGTAGAACGGCAAAACCTCACAGCTACACCTAGCACAGTGCTGCTATAGGATAAGTAATCGGTATATTTTCAACATCCTGAAAGCATGTCCTGAAAAAAAAAATTAGTAAACTAAGCCTTATACACTGGTTCTGTGCTTTTCCATTAAGTTTAATTTACTAGATGTTCATATTTATTGTCAGATAAAGAGCAACAAAAACCAAGAATTAACAATCTTATGGATAGCAAGCTTTCATCTGAGAGAACTGAATGCATTTTCTGTGACCTGAGAATTGACCATCACAGTTTGATTTTAGTGGGGAAACACCACAGTGTTCTATACATAGCAGATTACTGTTGAGTGAAGTTAGAGATTAAGCAACATACTGGCACCTACTGGCAGGATATCACACTGCAACTCGGTTCTATTAAACATTACAGAATACACCAAAAGAATCACAATAGAAACAATAGTGTTAGTTTGGCACTTTTTTCTTCCTCAACCTGCAAACCCTCTATCTGGGTAGAAGACTGCAAAGTAAGAGGCCCCAACTTCTACTATATAAGCTAACTGGAGAGACCCTCCCTCCCTAATCTTGGCCTCAGACAGGATCACAAGTGATTTTGAAACTTAAATAAGAGACCCCAGGAAGAAGGAATGGGTGGCTTGGGGTTGCAGCAGTGGAAGAATCCAGCAGTGGTTTCTGGAACAAGCAACAGGAACAGAATGTTCTGATCAGAGTATTTCTGCTGCTTGACTTTCCTTAGTTCCTACCTATTTTCAGCATCTGCTTTTCCAAACTTCCTATCAATTTGGTGAACTATCCAACATCTTGCCAATAATTAGTTTTCTACTTAAAGTAGCCAGAATAAGTTTCTGTTGCTTAGAACCAAGAATCCAGGTGGATGTGCTATGTAACGTTTACTGGGTGCCTTCTCTGTGTCAGACATTGTGCTAACCCTCACACACCCATTATCTCATTTAGTCCTGCCCCAACAAAACCTATGAAGTAAGAATAGAGGGGGAAATGGGCAAAAAGACTAATTAACTTGCCCAAGTCATACAATTGGCAAATCCAGAAGACAAAATCAGGCAGTTTGATGCTAGAATTCATTCTCTTAATTATTTCACTACCTCATAAAAGAAAATATTCTGAGGCTTTTGAAAGTATGAAATTGGAAGACAAGACTTGAGACATGCGCCTAAGGTCTATGGGTATTGTGAGTTAATAAACTGCAGAGAGGAGTCCTGAAAAAGTATAAGGAAAATGAAATATTAAGGTAAGATTGGAGATAGTTTTACCATGAAGCAAATGAAGTTTCTGTGCTCTTCACTTGCAAGGGTGTCCTTCCAAAGCCCTAAATTTAATTTTGCATTTTTAAATTTGGACTCTTCTTCTTAAGGAAGGTTCCCAAAATGGTATAAGCTTCAGACTCCACAATACATGGATCCATTCCTGGATGAGACCATGAATTTATCAGATTAGAGACTCATTTTCTAGTCCCAGATTTGGAGATCAAGCAGAGGATTTTTACAAAGAGACATAGACCTACAGAATATGGATGAAAGAACAGGCAACCTTTGAGGCTCTCGTGCCCTCAGGAGAAAAAGAGAAAGTTAAGAGTTATTTCTCACCACTCCAGAGAGCATTCAGGGCACTCAGGAAGCCAGCTTTCCCCAGAAAGTTGGCTCTTCCCTCATCCAACAAGAGGAAAGACCCAGCAGGTTCAACAGTAGCAGCCAAGGATGGGTGAGTCCTCCTTTCTCAGGGCCAGTCATCAGGCCCTCCTTCTTACAGAACCAGCTGAATGTGGTCCTGACTCTCAGGAAGAGGGGACAGACAGCCCGGCTGTATTGGGGAGACTAGAGGATACTGTCTTTATTTAAAATGACATTTTGGAGTCCTCTAGCTAAGAATATATAGAAGAAAGAGGCCAAAAGAGACTGGTAGGAGGGTAAAGACGCAGAATGGGCTGGAACCACACCCATGTGTGGCAGTTAAAAATCAGGAGGGGCACTAACCGGTTTGGTTCAGTGGATAGAGCGTTGGCCTGTGGAATGAAAGGTCCCAGGTTCGATTCCGGTCAAGGGCATGTACCTTGGTTGCGGGCAACATCCCCAGTGGGGGTGTGCAGGAGGCAGCTGATCGATGTTTCCTCTCATCGATGTTTCTAACTCTCTATCCCTCTCCCTTCCTCTCTGTAAAAAAATCAACAAAATATATTTTTTTAAAAAATCAGGAGGGATACCTTGGCTGTAGAGGTGCCCCCTGAGGAGTGAGGAAGGTTCCTATGCTCTACACCGGGCCTCCCAGCCCAGGGGTCCAGTGCCAGGAAGGAAGTTCCTATAACTTCTGGCTGTGAAAACCAGCAGAGACTGAGGCAGAGTGAGATGAAGGGCTGCTGGAATCCCAGGCATTCATTCCTCTTAAAGGGCTCAAGCATGAACTTACTCGCTGACTGACTCACGTGTTCTGAGCTTCAGCGCTGAGACAGCAGCTCAAAAGGCACCAGGGACATACGGGGAGGAAGTGAATTATCTGGCTTTGGGACAAGGGCTGGAAGGGCAGCTTTCTCCCAGACAGAAGTGTTGGTAGAAGCCATTGTTCCTTTGTTGAGCCCTTCACCTGCAGGTGCAGGAGGTGTCATATCTGAGTCTCCATCAACCTGGCCAACACTGTTCACCCTGACCTGGTGATCCCCTGAGTGAGACTCTGCCCCACCCAAGTTGCTTTCAGTGGCTTTTCCATACAAACTGCCTGTCTTGGCTCATGCTATAGATTTTCCTAAAATCTCTCAAAGGTTCACAAACCCCAAATAAGCAATGTCTGGCCTCATCGTGTCCCATAGTTCTTGCTAAGCCTGTCATTAGTGCCAACCGATCTTAGTTCACAGCTTAGCTTCTCTCAAGCACCTCCAAGCCCAGCACAAGTAGCAACCATCTGCAAATCACTTTGGGTGGCTCACACGGCCCTACGGCAGGACATGGCACAGGCAGTGGGTGACTCTGGTCTGTACTTCCCAAGAGGCCTCAGAACCAACACACTTGGTGGCCAGCTTCAAACCACACCAGAGTATTACCCAGCCACCTCTACAAATGATACACTCAAAGGTCAGTCTCAGCAGGCATCAGAGCCCTGCTAATGTGAATCCTGCTCCACAGGGTCAGCCCCTGCACAACAGCTCCTCCACTGTAGTCACAGCCAGTCCTCATAACCAATTAGTGAGGGTCAGTCTCTCCCAATGACATGCCAACAGCAATCAGGGCTCAAAGAACAACAGGAGGGCACACACAACCCATACAAGGAACACACCTGGAGCACTCTGCTCAGGTGACCAGAAAGACATTGCCACTGGTTCCCACAGGATACCTAGTAGTAAGGCCACTCTACCAAGACCACAGGATGTAACAGCTCTACCTAATACATAGAACAAACACAGGAAGATAGCCACAATGAGGAGACAAAGAAATATGTCCTAAATGAAAGAACAGAACAAAACTCCAGAAAAAGAACTAAACAATGGAGACAAGCAATCTTCCAGATGCAGAGCTCAAACACTGGTTATAAGGGTGTTCAATAAATATAGGAGAAGAATAGATGATCTCACTGAGACGTTCAATAAAGAGATAGGAAACACAAAAAAGAACCAGTCAGAAATGAAGAGTGCAATAAATAAAATGAAGAATACATTAGAGGGAATCAACAATAGATTAGATGAAACAGAGGATTGAGTCAGCAATTTGGAAGACAAGGTAGCAGAAAACACCTAACCAGAACAGCAAAAAGAATTGAACTGTGATCTGATTTTTAATTGCATTAAAATAGTATTTATCTTGATTAGTGAGTTTTTTCACACCCTTTAAATTTTCACACCCAAGATGAGTGCCTTGCTCGCCTTACTCTCATCCTAGCCCTAAATAGGCATGTAGAGATTCACCCTACAAAGACTGGGCTTTCCCCCCAAAATATCAATAACTCATTTAGTCATTCACCTATACTCCCAATACAGCACTGCCACCTAAATTCAGATTGCTGTATTATAATCTGGATGCATCATCCATCTTCCTATATAAGCCTTAAGGGATGGGCAATTATACCAAATCTCATTACGAAATATTGTTTGAAAGATTCTTGGCCCTACGGCAGGATTATCCTACCAAGACAAATCAAGTTTATGCCAGTGGTTCTTTGCCCTGGCCGCACATTGAAATCAGTTGGGGCGCTTTTTAAAAATTCCAGTAACCAGTGTTCTAGTACCAGAAATTCTAATTTAGTTGGTCTGAAATGACACCCAGGCAGGCTTTTTAAAAAGAGCTTTTCTGAGGAATAATTTACATTCCATAAAATTCATCCACTGGTAAGTTCAATGATTTTCTTTTTTTAGTAAATATATATGATGGTGCAACTACCACTACAATCCAGTGTGGAATATTCCTTTTACCCCAAAAGCTCCCCAGTGCCAGTTCATTGTCAGTCCCTGTTCTACCCCAACCCAGACACCACTGGGGTTTCAAGCACTGGTATTTTTTTAAAAGCTTCCCCAGTGACTCTAGTGTGCAAACATGGTGAAGAACTATCATTTTAGACACCAGATTGTTAAACTCTCTCCTTAGTCCTGCCTCACAAAATTTGAAGATTTTCTATTAGAAATTGTCCCTATGAAGAAATAAATCTGATTTCATATCAAAAAGTCTTGGGAAACTAGCCCTGCCCCATATGGCTCAGTTGGTTGGAGCATTGTCCCATACACCAAAAGGTGGTGGGTTCAGTTCCCGGTCAGACCATATACCCAGGTTGTGGGTTCGATCCCTGGTCAGGGTGCTTGCGGGAAACAACTGATCAATGTTTCTCTCTCTCTCTCTCTCTCTCTCTCTCTCTCTCTCCTTCCCTTCCTCTATCTAAGATAAATTTAAAAATAATTTAAAAAATTTTTATGTCTTGGGAAACTAGAATAACTTTTGTGACAAATAGTCTAGTAAACTTCACTGAAATACCATTAAGTGAAAGATACCTGTATGTATATCTCCGCCCCCAATAAGTATGAAACGCCACATTTGTACTCAGGCCTAGAATACAAGGTTCTTCTGTTCTGTGGTAAAATTAAAGCCCACTGTGCTATCTTCAAAGTCATATTCATTGCCTGAAAAATTAACAAAGAAACATTTACCTCAGACGAAAAATTATGAAGATTACAAAACTTTTTCTTTAGATGTTAAAAATTCCTCATGGGAAATGTTCTAGACAAGTACAAAGTATCTTTTTTATTATTTTTCACAAACATGGAAATGATAACACACTAATGCAGGAAAACCCTAGAGAAAATACACTGACAAGTTATCATGGGGAGTTGATGTCCTTCTGTCATTGTAGGCATGCAGGGCAAGCAAACACTTGTAAAGGGGTGAGCCTGTGGAACAGGAATGAACTTGAAAGAATTCACAGAAATGCCAGCCCCAGAGGTCTATAAATGCATGAGTCTGCTGCGTGAGTCAATGCTTTTTCAATGCAAGCAATTCTTTTGCCTTCATTGGCCAGAACAGTGAACCGCAGACAGCACCAGCTATCAACATGGCCAGTTCATGGGAAATGTTATGGGGTGCGGCTGGAACGTGACCCACCCAGACCACTCCCTGAAGTTGCAAAGCTTCAAAACAGTGTCCTCAGCCAAGGAGGTACTGTCTCCTTTTAGGCCACCGAAGTTCTCCAACAACAAGGTTGCCAGGAGTCAACAGAGCAGCTTCTGAGGGAAAGTGACCCTTAACTATGGATAAGGGAAGTTTGGATTTTAGTCAAGTGGATGGTTCAAAACTATGCTTTCTCTGTATTTAGGTTTTAAATTCCCAACATCTATTACGATATTGGGAGGCAAACATTAAGCTATTTCCTCCTCGATTATCAATTCTGAATTCTTAGTCCACAAGAAAAACCTCAAATTACTTCAAAAAACAATCAGCTGAGAAGACGGGATAAAGAAGGCTGACATGCTCCAGCCAACCTTCCTCACTCCAAATCATTAGAAATGACTGAAAATAATTTTAAAAAACGAATCCAAACAATGAAGGTAAGCAAAGAAGGACAGCCTCTGTGGCCAGTAATAATGAGTCACCTCTGAAAGACACATGGAATCAGATTAATGAACCTAAAACACACAGGAGAGGACAGTGGCGGGATGGCTCCATGGGGCCCTAAATCAGAGGGAGAAGTCTGTGTGGACAAGGGAGTTCTGGGTCATCTCAGTAGGAGCGACCTTTCAGGTGCCCCCACCCCATATCCACCCAAAGCTTGTAGGAGCAGCAAGCCTAAGAGACATATTTTGGGCCAACATTTGGGCCAGAGAATCAAGGTGATGCTTCCAGTAGCTGGCCTCACCCAGGAGGAGTGGAAGCATCTTGGCTAGAAGACTACTGACTCACGCTGCCCAGCCCCACATCCTGCTCCTGCCCTACCGCCAGAGGATAGTACATTCTCAGACATACCATCCAAACTCTCAAATTAGAAATGAACACACAATTACAAACCAGCAAACACTTGAAGAAAACCCTTACTGTGACAGAGAGACACCAAATACCACTAAGAGAAGAGCTCGTTCTCAAAAAAAAAAAAAGTAGTCTTTAAAACTCCAGTAATTAGGCTGACTAGCAGAATGGACACAGTAAAAGACAGATGTAGAAAGCTGACAGGTGGAATAGAGAAATTCTCCCAGAAACAATAACAGGATAAAGAAATGAAGAATATGACAGAGGCATAGAGGGTACTTCAAGAATCTAAAAGAGAAATCTCCCAAAGAAATGTTAGAAGAAAATTTGCCAGACCTGCAAGATTATCTTGAAGATAAATTTAGGACTGCTTTTATTTTCTTTAAACTTTTTGTGTTTTTCTAATTTTCTTCAATGAGCATACATTTTTATTCAAAGGGAAATTTTTTTAATTATAAGGTCTGAAAATAATAAATAAAAAGAAAATCCCTTAACTACATGATGGGTTTTCTAAGGGAAATGAAGAAGGGGAAGTCAATTAGAACTTCACTAAGGGGAGAGCTAGCATAAATAAAAATTAGTTACCAAACAGATGTCACAGAGATTTTGCCAGACATCTTTGAAAATAGAAATGTTGATCTCCATTTAGGAATAGGAAATGGATTTTTCTGCAGCTTCTAGACTTACCATCCTAACCTATATTGGAGCCAGAGTCAGGGCTGGCCTTGCGGGGCCTTGAAAACCCACATATAGAAGTTGAACTGTCTTCAGAAGATGATAAAAAAGGCAAAGACAGGTTGTGTGACATGTTTTAGGCAGAACTGCCATCATCCAGGGAGGAGAAGGAGGTGATATTCCAGGACAGAAAATCAAAGGAGTAAATGTCTGCTTAACAAAGCCTCAAAGGCTGCTATTTACATCTGAGTCAAGAAACCAAACAAACAGAATCTTCTTTTCAGAGCACATTCCTGTACCCCAAACTGATGTGAGCCTCTCTGAGTTCTTTGTACTCCAGGCCACCCTAGAGAGGTAAAATAGTGCCATTGTACTTGTAATTGCAGGTTCTTCCTTATTTTGGAGAGATATGCTCCGGAGAGTTTCTGGGGTCCAAAAATATATCGTGGCAATACAGAGAGTGTGCCCAACCCTTTGCATGACAAGACGCTATTTTCTGAGGTCTTTTTATATTTATTTTTTTTCTTTTTCCTCTGACGTTAGAATTTACAAAACAATTTACACTTACATACAACCTGTCCCTATGCAATTACTTCTCCTAGGATCTGACAGTTTTAAGGTCTACTAGGAGACTAAGAAGGGGAGAGTTTCCTTTTAAAAATATAAATATGTCTTTTTTTAATGTTAAATCATCACCAGAACTCAAACACTAACAAAGGGAACAAATACCTTAAAAAATGCTATTAGTGATTTAATTGTAAAACTAGGTCCAAGTTCTTGCAGCAGATCTTGACCTAGACAGATTCATATTTCCAACAAGCATATTAAGCACTGTTAACATAAAAACATTCAAACCTGTAAAGAATTTGTGTGAGTTTATTTGAGCCAAACTGGTCAACAACGCCAGGAAGCAGAATCTCAACGGATTGGGGTAATGCTTCCAAGAGTGGCGGTTTTTCACCTTGTTTTATATATTACATCAAAGGAGGAGATGTACTAGTAAGTGGATTACATGAAATCCATTGGTGATAGATTTGGGAGGCAGGAGAAAGCAAAGTCGGGGTGGGGGGAGGACTCTGGAATTGGATAAAAAGTAAAATGATAGACACATACTTCTTTTACTTAGGTGGGTACAGAAAAATTAACAGTCAACAATTAACATAACAATAACAATGAAGGAATTTATGGTCTCTGTCCTGGTACCAGGCGCATTTGGTTGTGCCCCAAGGAGTCCAGAAAAAGGGAAGTTACAAGTTACTCTGACTTTTCATAGGTATGTTATCTTAGATGCAAAATGACAATAGGCTCAGTTAAGGTAAAGATTGACCTTGTCAGAGAAGATACTGGCCTAGGACATGACTACCCACCATAACTGCTTTTAGTTAAAGTTTTAAGTTCAGACCATCCTTTGTGGTACTTTAGGTCTTTGAGTTTACAAGACTGCCATGCAGGCCTTCCCTGAGCTTGTCAGGTTAGCATTTGACTCCCTTTGTCAACAGTACCTACTATGGACCAGGTGTCATGATAGTTGCTAAGAATACAGTGCCTTCTGAGCCGTGAGGCGGGAGTGGAACAGTCTGGTATGGAAAAAACAAAGCTTACCTATCCCAGCACGTCAAAGCAAAGGTCTTCAAGAATGTCCAGGTCCAGTAAGAGATACAGTGGGCAGGTGGCACATGCAGCAGAGGTGAGGGACCCTTCCCACTGGGATTACCAGAGATCCTCATGGTGGTCTTAGAGCTGCGTCTAGAAGTATAAAAATTGCAATAAGCAAAGCCATACCAGGGGGGTGGGGCAGTAAAACGCAGAGAGAGAAGTCTGAGAAAAACAAGAAGGAAGATACATTCTGGTCTCATATTGTAGTTCCTATGTCGTTACAACTCTGTTGCCATTCATCTGGCCAGAAGATGCCAGGAGCTGGGGCAGTGTTAAAATATTACAGCAGCCTTTCCTTTGACATGGAAGCTAAGGGAGTGAAGCAGGAAGGAGTACAGGGGAGAAATACCAGGAAGAAGAGGCTGGGAAGGAGGAGAACCAAAGGCTTTTTCTCAGAGAGTTAAGGATGTCTCCTTAGCTCATTTGCCTTTAGGTTGTCCTCTCAACCTATCCCAGTCACTGGCCCTCCAACCCAGCCTGTCTTTCATGACAGCCATGATAACTCAGCAGCAAGAAACAGACAAACACTGGAGGGAATTACATCTGATATGAGCATTTCCAAATCAGACGTAAATTAATTGGCTGTGATTGACCATAGCCCAGGAATATGTGCTGATGTTTGCAAACCGATAAAGGACACCAAGGAGCCTATTCAGGGGGCCAGAGAACAGAGGCTACCCAGGAATCCTGTGAAAATAGTGTCAGTCCCCTTGGTGGCTGTAAATTAAAAGAGGAAGTCATTACACCCTTGCAATTTCTCAACTACCTGCCAAGCCACTCAACAATGGGCATCCCTCCTGGCTAACCACAGGGAGGGGAGGGTGGGGCAGTAACAGGACCAGAGTCTGGCTCTAATTTAGCCCTGAGGGAATCTTGCTCCCTCGGGGAAATCCTTGATGGCATCATTGCTTCTGCTGCATCCACATTAGTGGGCAAGGCCTGGCCCACCTCTGAGCCACAGGTGCTCCAGCCACAGCATGTTTCTTGCAGGCAGGAGAGACCTAAGAGTAATGGTTTGTAAAGGACCTTAAGATCCTCTGGTGACAGAGCGGACGGGTTACACATGGATACTATGGGCGATTGTGCAGCTGTTAAGAGGAGAAGGAGTTTTATCTGTACTGACAAATGACGATCTCCAATACACAGCACTTGGTGAAGCAAGAAAGTTGCAGAGCAGACATACGGAATCATCCTACCTGTTTATATAAAATAGATGTATATTCTTGCAAACACATAGGAAGGTTCTAGAATGAAACAAAAGAAACCATTTTTTCACTTTTATATCCTTGTGTGCCTTTATAATTTAAAAAATACTTTGAAGACCTTTCTACGTTATATGATTAAAGAGGCCAAGGAAAACTATTATAAATACAATGACTCTGTGCTAAAGCTAAAAAAAAAAAAAAGTTCACTTATCACTTTGATCTCTCTAACTGATATACATTTCATTTCTGTATTAATACCTCATCTTTGCTAGCCTGACAATAGTGCTGCTTCAGTTCAATGGAGCTTAAGCTTTATAGTGAAATCAAATAAAATGTGAGCATATGTAGAAGTTATATTTACCGAGAGAGACAAACATGTCTGAATACTGAACAGATCTATAGCTAGTACACTCATACTTCATCCAAAGGCTTTGTAGTGTTAGTTTGGCCTGTTTTGCTCCCTTTGCTCTTTGGAACACAACTATCCTAATCTGACTTCATTGGATCCTCGTAGGGTCGCCTATCATGGTGTCCCAATCCGCCCCTGCCAAAGAGGTATGCTCAGGAGCTTCGCTGGCCCATCAGAGCACCCCATGCTCTAGCCACATTATTTATTCAGGGATAACTAAGTGTCCCAACCGGACCAATCAGGGTCTTCCCTAAGACTTGACATGTGGGCATTAAAAGAGAAATGTTGTCTCTCTTACACTAGGACTGTGAGCTGTAAAGACCATGAAGCCCCGGAGAGGTAAACAATTGAAAAAATAGAGAGGGAAATACAGAGCTGACAGAATCACTTCAATTTCTGGATTCAGCCATGTTTGAAGCCACAACTACCCCACCACCACCACTTTGGACTTCCCATATGTATGAATCAAAAAATTCCCCCTTGTGGCTTCAGCTGGATTTTGTTGGTTTTCTCCCTCGAAACCTAAGGGTCCTAGATAATTAACATCACCATTTTCTCACTGGAGGTTTAACAACCCTTTCTCCATGATTGTGACAATCAGCCACATTCAAGATCCAAAATTAAAGTCTATAATCTAATATTCTGAATGTCATTGTTAAATAGGATACTCTATTTATTCTCCAGAGGGGGGGAAAGGCACACAGAACTTTCTATATAAAATTTCTGCCAAGGTCATACAATTAATCAGAAACCAAGTCCAAAGCAAAAATAACTTCTCGGAACTTTTCTTAAAAAAAAATATATAGGACATGACTACCCATGCTTCTATGTCAAAAGCAAAGAGAGAACTATCTGCCAAATCTATGAGGAAAAGGAAAAGAGAGATAGATTCTGTCCTGATGATGTCTTAGTCCAAGGGACAGCAAGGACCAAAGCAAACCAACTTCAAATTCCCAGCCAGGTGAGCTTTATCAGACTAACCTTGCTGACTTCTTGTCCAAAAAGATTCTCAAGAACTGATGCCTGTAGCAGGTGTGCAGAAGCAAAGTGTTTTTAACTATACTTAACCTCAAGCCAATTAGGTAATAGACTCCAAAGCTTTCATAATGTTTGTCTAAAGCATTGTTTCATAGTGTAAGTGAAAGCCCTTATGAAGAAAGTTCACAATAAGTTCTGCTTTCTCAATGAGAAGTAAAATAAAAACCTGATGTGTATCCAAGGCAAACACCTAGCGTAAAATAGGTTAAACTCTTCAGGAAAATGATAGACAAGGAAGGAAATTCATAAAGGAACCTTTTCAGTACAGATGTAAACACAGAGAAGGTAAGAACCTGTATGTGGAGTTGAGATTTCCTCCTCAGCCAGGCATTTGGCACAGTCAGGGTTCTATACAAGTGTGCCCCATTCAGAAATTCTGTAATCACAGCTAGGAAAGGCCAATTCACCTAAAAATTGGCATTAAAAAATGTACAATTCAGATAATGGGCAACAACAAAAAAACCTAATATGAATCCTGTGCCACCTCATGCAGCTGAGCTGTGTCTTGGGCAGGGCACATAAGATCTCTGAGCCTCAACTTCCCCACCTGGGACAGGAAAGGACTAGATTAGATGGCCTCTCATCTTCTTTCCAGACATACAAATAATAATGCTTATAGTTTCCTACTCTGGTCCTTAGAGATTCCATACATATATTTGAAAAAGGAAAACTGCAATTTTTAGTCTGTCAGGTAAGTAATGCAATATGAAAACTCTAAAGAACTGGATTGTTGACATGCTTCTTCCTTTATGTGCAAAAAAGCATGAATACTTCCCAAAAAGATATTAAAGGAAGGTACAGACACTGTGGGGTCTTGGCATACTATAACTAGAGATTAACTTGGTCATGTGCAAAAAGATACTTAGGAACAGGCAGGCTCCATCTGGAAGCTAAATCCATGTTCTCCTTTCTTTGTAGTACATTGTATACTTATAGAATTGGCTAAATTAGAAGACAAGAAAAAGAGAGACATGCATATTAACACTACTTCCTTACAACAATGAAAAATTAGATACTGCCTAGCCCTACCTGGTTTGGCTAGATGGGTAGAGCTAGGTGGGCTTACGGACTGAAGGGTCCCAGGTTCAATTCCAGTCAAGGATGGGCTCGATCCCCAGTGGGGGGTGTGCGGGAGGCAGCCAATCAATGATTCTCTCCCATCATTGATGTTTCTATCCCTCTCTCCCTCTCTCTTCCTCTCTGAAATCAATAAAAATGTATTTTAAAAAATTAGATACTACCTAAACATCCTACAACTAGTGTTGGTTAAACACTTTTGTTACTTACTAGTATATAACAAATAAGTATTCAGTGATTAAAATCATGTTTAGAAAAATATTTGATATCCTGAGAAAATTCTCATAAAATATTGCTATATTTTCAAAAGTAGGTTACAAAATATAAACAGTATAAATATATGTATATAACATATAAATGTCATTGTTTATCTCTGGTAGAATTGTAGGTGAATTTTATTTCCTTCTTTGTATCATTACACATTTCCAAATTTCCTACAATAAAAATACATAATCTTTGTAAACGGGGGGAAATGTTAATTTTTAATATATATCTATTTATTGATTTCAGAGAAAAAGGGGGAAAGAGATAGAAACATCAATGATGAGAGAGAATCATTGATCAGCTGCCTCCTGCACGCCCCCTACTGGGGATCGAGCCCGCAACCCAGGCATGTGCCCTTGACCGGAATCAAACCCGGACACTTCAGTCCCCAGGCCGATGCTCTATCCACTGAGCAAAACCGGCTAGGGTGGGAAAAATGTTAATTTTTTATAAGACAAACTACTTGCTTAACTTCAAATCGTATATTTTCCCCATGGAAAAAATAATATTCCCTCCCTTTTATTCAATCATACAGTAAGCTCGTCCTGTTACCTGGGTCTCTTTGGAGAGATTGCCAGACTAAAACCTGGGGGCATCTGAATACAATATTTGTGTCAGTAAGTTCTCTCTCAATAAATAGAAAACCCAGCAGCTATAAAGTAAAAGACTGATACGTTTTACTCTATAAATATTAAAATTTATGAATGATAAACACTGCAAAAGAAGCCAAAGACTGATTAGATATTATAGCCAAAGATCAAATTTCTTTAATATATCAAAAGCATTGCAGTACCTAAGAAAAAGCCCAAAATTCCAATAGAAGTAGGCAAAGGACATGAACCATCCGCTCATAGATTATTTCAAATAATTTTATTCATGTGAAAAAGAATAAACCTCATTCAAAATTTAAAAGATGCAAATTAAAACAATGACATGCTACTTTTATTATTTTTTTAGTAAGGACAAGTGTCATGTTTAGATTTTGTTTTGTTTATGGGGTTTTTAAATTGATTTCAGAGAGAGGAAGGGAGAGAGAGATAGAAACATCAATGATGAAAAAGAATCATTGATCGGCTGCCTCCTGCAGGCCCCTTACTGGGTATATATGTTTCTCAATCCATATGTATGTGTCTCTCTCATCCTCTCCCTTTCTCTCTAGAACAGTGGTTCTCAACCTTGGCTGCACATTAGAATCACCTGAGAATCTTTTTAAAATCCTGATTTCTGGGCCTCATCCGCCAGAAATTCGGAAATTCTGTTTCTTTGTTACTAATGTTGTGGCCCCACCCCATAACAAAGAAACAGAATTTCCGGAGGATGCGGCCCAGAAACCAGGATTTTAAAAAGATTCCCAGGTGATTCTAATGTGCAGCCAAGGTTGAGAACCACTGCTCTAGAATCAATAAAAAACATGTCCTTCAGTGAGGATTAAAAAAATAAAAAGTAATAAATCTTTCACACTGGCAAATACTTTAAAAGTTCAATAAATCTAGTGTTAACAAGATGGGGAGTGGAAAGCAGTCATTGATGAGAGTATGATATGGTAGTACTTTTAACTGGCAAGATCTATAAAATTAAAAATGCAAATATTCTCCACTGAGACAATTCCACTTCTAGGAATGTATCCTACAGACAAAGTTGCACATATAGTCCAAGTCACATACCCACACAGATTTTCACTGCAGAACTGTTTGTAATAGCAAGAGACTGGAAACAACCTCAATATCCTTTAATAGAGGGCTGAGTGAAGAATTCTGGTGTGCAGCACAACAGAACTCCATGCAGCCGTTCTGAAAGAATGCAGGGATCACATGGACCTATGTGAGGCCATCTGCAAGATGTATTCTAAGGGGAAGGGGTCACAGATGACCTAATTTTTTAGGCAGGGAGGGCATTTCAAATGAGCTATCTGTATACTGTGTTCTGGAAGAAATTAAAAGAAAGTATTAGCAGTGGCTGCCTCCGAGAAGGAGGCTTGGTGCCATGTAAAAGGGAGCGAGGCTTCTGTACTGCTTAAATTTCCTATCACAGGCATTTATTATTTTTCCGTTTTAAAAACTAGCTCATTGTTGTAAGTAAACATTAAATGAATATTTAAGCAGGGCGGGGGTGGGGGGTGGGCATCCATGGTGCTTTGAGCTCTGTTGTCTGGAGGAAGGAGATTCCACATTCCACCCAAGCAATGGGCACCCATGAAAACTCAAATGCTTAAGGAAGAAGCAAGGCAGACAATCTTTTAATAAAATTTAAAAAGTAAAACATCGTGTAGTAGATAGAAAGAAAATTAAAGCATTGGAGTCGTTTCCCCCAGCATACTGCGCGTCAGAACGAGTGTGGCCTTGCCCGAGGACACCGGCTTCTCTGACCGCAATTGGATCCCGCCTGGCCCGCTCCCCTCGGAGCCACTCGTTAGTGTCACGGCACCGGGCGACAGCAAGTGGAGGCAGCAAACTCCCCGGAGACCAGGACACCGGGTCGCCCGGAACCGGCGCCCTTCCCCCGAGGGTGGGTGGCCTGTGTGGCTCCGCGGGCTGGCGCGGTCCAACCCCTGGGATCTGCGGTCAAGCAAACTCCGC
>NW_005353838.1:5385064-5400761 GCF_000412655.1 Myotis brandtii | reverse complement strand
CCGCCCGACGGCCACCCAGCGACCAGCGGGGCGCAGACCCGGAGGGTCACCGCCTCCCACCTGCTGGTTTTCCAGGAAAGGCTGACAGGGAAGCGGTCTCCTTCCTCCCTGGAGAATGGAGGGAGTCCATCTGTTTGCCAAGACAAGTGGCTGAACTTGGTGAGTCTTTCTTCCTCCGGCATGTCACTCACCGTGTGGGTGAAAACAGACTTGCTGGAAAGTTCTGGTTTGAGAGACTTGGGTTTTTTATTCAGAATTCCACACAACTGGTTAATTGATGAAGTCCAAGGAAGGAACTATTCCTTCCTGTCTGAAGGATGACTCTAAGGATCTAGTAAAATCTAGGACAGTAGGTCTGGCTCACCTGAAACGCCACCTCCTCCTGAAATCACCGCTGCCCAAGTACAAGTGTCCCCTTACTTGCCGGCATTGCCTGTGGACTGCCTCTGGGCTGTGAATTCGGATTTGCACATCGTCCATCCCCTTACTGGGCCCTCACAAGCTCCCTGAGGCAGAGGGAGTGCTACTCATTCTGTGTTAGGAGTGGGGGGAAAGACAGAATAGGAACGGGAACAAAAACAGGAAAGAAGCCCCCTGCAGCAACAAGACTTGCCAGTTTCATGTGTCATTTGAATAGCTTACTGAACACCAAACTGCTACTGATTATGCTGATCCTTGATCCAGCAGGCCGGCATTTCTCAACGGCCACCTTTTGCACATTCGTTTCAGACCACATTAACACCATATAACTTGAGTATCAGGGAACTCTGAATACAGGGTGTCCCCAAAAATGTATGTGCACTTTAATAGCTGATAGCTCAATTCTGAAAATGAAATGTATTTTAATAAGCACTGCCTGTATCATTATTCAAAGTGTGTTATACATTTTTGGGGGCACTCTATATATGGCGCTGTCACTGGGCATTTTTAATACCAAGCCATAATTATATAAATTCAGGTGTTTTTTTCAAGTTTGTGCTATAGGTTTAGATTTGTGATCTCTCTGACATATCCACTAACATAGTGCTTTTTAATCATTGCTTATTTACATACACATCCAATACTTGCATAGGGAGGCCATACCCTGCATCAGTAAGGGCCTAGCTGCAGAGAATCTGTTCTGGCTACTTTAAGCAAGAGGAGATTTGTTGCAGGGTATCATATAGCTTCCAGAATCATTCAAGTGGGGGGTAGGGAGATGGTTTGACAAGAAACAGACTTGTAGGCTGAGCTTCTAGGAAAAATTCCAAAGCCACAGAAGAGGACTGGCCAGAGAACAATGCATCACAAGCCGAATCTGGTTCTGCCACTGCACCATTAACACTGTGCTATAATCAGGAAGTGGCCAGCCGAGCTGAGATGCTGCTGCTGCTGCATATCACCTCTGCTCCCACCCACAAACCATCCTGCTACCCATATGTGGAACTACTTGACCAGCAAATAGAAGAATCAATAATGGATTCTAATATAATGAGTTGTTTTTAAGAAATAACCCATGGTACATGGGGATACTCAAAAGAGAGGGAGAAAGAGAGAGATTTTCCTTATGAAGGATGTCAACAAATAAATATAGAAAAATAATAAAGTTTTAAAATGACCATTTTGCAACCTTTGGTGTAATGATCAATTCAGGCAATATATACTAAAACTATAGGGGGAACAGTATTTTCACATGGACTCAAAGTATCACTACACAGAGAACTTAACACTTATAAAGGGGAAATGGAGGGATAGGGAGACACCTACTAGCTGGTGATGGCTAACCGAGTGACCACAATGAGCAGCACATTATATGCCTCATGGTGTGATGCAAAAAGAGACACACAATCTTACCTACATAATAGTTTTACCCAAAATGTTTCTCTAAAAGAAATCACTGCTCAATTAATATTTGACAAAGGAGGCAAGAACATACAATGGAGTCAAGATAGTCTCTTCAATAAATGGTGTTGGGAAAATTGGACAGATACATGCAAGAAAATGAAACTAGACCACCAACTTACACCATACACAAGAATAAACTCAAAATGGATAAAGGACTTAAATGTACGACAGGAAACCATAAAAATTCTAGAAGAATCCAAAGGCAACAAAATCTCAGACATATGCCAAAGCAATTTCTTCACTGATACAGCTCCTAGGGCAGTTGAAACTAAAGAGAAAATGAACAAATGGGACTACATCAAAATAAAAAGCTTCTGCACAGCAAAAGAAACCATCAACAAAACAACAAGAAAACCCACTGCGTGGGAAAACATATTTGCCAATGTCATATCTGATAAGGGCCTAATCTCCAAAATTTATAGGGAACTCATACAACTTAACAAAAGGAAGATAAACAATCCAATCAAAAAATGGGCAAAGGATCTAAATAGACACCTTTTAAAAGAGGACATTCAGAAAGCCAAGAGACATATGAAAACATGCTCAAAGTCACTAATCATCCGAGAGATGCAAATCAAAACAACAATGAGGTACCATCTCACACCTGTCAGGCTGGCTATCATCAACAAATCAACAAACGACAAGTGCTGGAGAGGATGTGGAGAAAAAGGAACACTTGTGCACTGCTGGTGGGAATGCAGACTGGTGCAGCCACTATGGAAGACAGTATGGAGTTTCCTCAAAAAACAAAACATGGAACTCCCATTTGACCCTGTGATCCCACTTCTAGGAATATATCCCAAGAAACCAGAAACACCAATCAGAAAGGATCTATGCACCCCTATGTTCATAGCAGCACAATTCACCATAGCTAAGATTTGGAAACAGCCTAAGTGCCCATCAGTAGATGAATGGATTAGAAAACTGTGGTACATCTACACGATGGAATACTATGCTGCTGTAAAAAAGAAGGAACTCTTACCATTTGCAACAGCATGGATGGAACTGGAGAGCATTATGCTAAGTGAAATAAGCCAGTCAATGAAGGAAAAATACCACATGATCTCACTCATTCATGGATAATAAAGACCATTATAAACTTATGAACAAAAATAGATACAGAGGCAGAGCAGCCTCAAACAGACTGTCAAACTGCAGCGGGAAGGCCAGGGAGGGTAGGGGGGCAGAAGGGGTGGGTAAGAGATCAACTGAAGGACTTATATGCATGCATATAAGCATAACCAATGGACATAAGACACTGGGGGGTAGGGGAAGCCAGGGGATTGTCAAGGGTGGGGGAAAAAAGGAGACATATGTAATACCCTTTGTAATACTTTAAGCAATAAAAAAAAAAAAGAAATCACGAGAAAACAGGCAATGCAGAATATAATACATTCTACAAGCCAACTGGCCTGGTCTCTTTTAAAATCCAGTGTCATGAGGAAAAAAGGGAGGGGCAACTATTCTATACTGAATGATACTAAAGACATAACTCAATATAATCATGACTCTTGTTTGGATCCCAGATTGAAAAAAAAAAACAGCTACAAAAAGATGGAGGAAATTGAATACAAATTATACATCAGAATATTGCTACTTTCTTAGGTGTGATCATGGCATTGTGGTTATGTAGAGGAAATGTCATTATTCTCAAGAGATGCATGCTAAAATGTCAAAAATGTTAGCAATTAGTAAGTCTAAGTGAAGGGCGTATAGGTGTTAATGTCATTGTCCTTTCAACTTTCCTAGAGACATTTCTCAACTAAAATGTAGCAGGTAAAGACTTGAATATGGTCTCCATATTTTATTGTTGTTTTTCCCCCCTTCGTGATCCTAGATGGTATAGCATTCCCTATGTCTTTGTAGATTATCTTTGGTCTCAAATGCCTTCTACTCTGACCCTCCTGAAACACACAAACCTAAACACACACCTTTGCCAAGCAAGCGTTGTTTCCACTGCCAGAAAGTGTGCAGGGTGTTCCTCTTCACAGCTATATTGTTGGGAGCTTTTTTCTGCATCAGCATCTCCCCTTTGTCATTTTCTCATGAATGTGTGCAGCTTTAGGTATCTGTCACAGTCTCTTTGTGACTTATCATTCTCCCATTCTTTAGAGAAAAAGATCCCATATGACTTCCTCAGTGTTATGTAGCAAGAGGGGGGCCACAGCCAGAGTCTTCTGCTCAGATCACCACCGGAAGGTTGTAACAGACGCCCAGGTGTGTTGGGAACACTAATGGGCAAAAATTTGGTCTCTCCTTGGAAAAGTCATTTCACCTCTCAGGGCTTCAGTTTCTTCCTTATTAAAAAGAAGTGATTAAGCCGAAACCGGTTTGGCTCAGTGGATAGAGCGTCAGCCTGCGGACTGAAAGGTCCCAGGTTCGATTCCGGTCAGGGGCATGTACCTTGGTTGCGGGCACATCCCCAGTAGGGGGTGTGCAGGAGGCAGCTGGTCGATGTTTCTCTCTCATCGATGTTTCTAACTCTCTATTCCTCTCCCTTCCTCTCTGTAAAAAAATCAATAAAATATATTTTAAAAAAATAAAAATAAATAAAATAAAAGAAGTGATTAAAAGGAATGTCTTTAAAGTTCCCTTCAAGCCCTAACCGTTTATTCTTCAAGTCTCTGCTTCCTGAGACATATCTATCACCATGGCCCAGAAGGCAAAGCTAGGGGTAAGTCCTCCTCCTTGGGAACAGTCCTCAAATTCCTGACGTTTCCATGGTGACTAGCACCCTCAGCTTTTCTCCTAGCAAAACGGAAACAATTTTAAGACTTAACCCATCTCCACACCTGGCCAATACTTACCTTCCTTCTGGAAACAAACGTGTCAGTTGGCAACTTGTAAAGCCTCAGAAGGAAAATTAATTTCATATGTTCTCAGAACACTTTATAAAGAGAGCATCAAAGGAGGGCACTCTTCGAAATATGGTTATCCACTCCCTTTATTCTCCAAAGCTGAACACTGTCTGTTAGCTATAGGACCCCTTGGAAAATTCTGACAGGGCAAAAAGAAAGAAAATGATGGAAGATTTGGGCAGAAATTATAAATGAAATTATCAAAGTTTCATCCAGGGTGTAACTAGAGCAAACAAAGAGATGGGTAATAAATAGAGAAGAAAACACATGTTAGAAAATAACATACCGGAGCTTGGCGGGTGTGGCTCAGTGGTTGAGCATCAACCTATGAACCAGGAGGTCATGGTTCAATTCCCAATCAGGGTACATGCCTGGGTTGTGGGCTCGATCCTCAGAAGGGGGTGTGCAGGAGGCAGCCAATCAATGATTCACTCTCATCATTGAGGTTTCTATCTCTCTCCCTTTCCCTTACTCTCTGAGATCAATAAAAATATTTTTAAAAAGAAAGAAAGAAGCCCTGACCGGCTTGGCTCAGTGGATAGAGCGTCGTCCTGCGGACTGAAGGGTCCCAGGTTAGATTCCGGTCAAAGGCATGTACCTTGTTTGCGGGCACATCCCCAGTAGGGGGTGTGCAAGAGGCAGCTGATCAATGTTTCTCTCTCATCGATGTTTCTAACTTTCACAAAACTGTGATAATCAGTGTCTAGAGTCAAGAACCAACTGCATTCTTATGATTAGCTAGTAGAGTTAATGGCTAGCATGAAACCCAGAAGTAGGCCTGCCCTACCTCTAGGGGACACAGGCCAAATCAAACCTTGGGTGACATATGCAAGAGTTCATTGAGACAAAGTAAAAAGAAAAGAAAGAAGATTTCTTAAAAAGATTTCTTTTAAAGGAAAGAACCTAATACTTGGGGAACCCATAGCTGAGAGCTAAGGTGATTTATGGTGCCTCTGTTTGCATATTTTCCAAGTTAATTTAGATTGATCATTCATAGCTTATTCAACAAATTTGCTATTGTCAATGCATTTGTAGTCAACAAATGTCTGAGTGGTTCAGTGAGCTAAATAGGGCTCTGTTAGGGACATCTCTCACAGAAGTCAAAAGGCCATTTCTCTTGGCCATCTATGAGCTGTATTTATGTAAATAATTGTTTTGCTTATTCTTTTATCATTCATCTCTTCCACTCAACTGTAAATTCATAAGGGGACCATGTCTGTGTTTTTCACCATTGAATTCTGAGTGGAGCCCATAGCACAGTGAAAATGTGGTAAATAGTTAATAAAGGAAGATATAAAAAACATTGGTAATCAGAGAAAAAAAGCACGGTATGGTTCTATATGAATCACATCTTTATAAATTTCAGCAGATTTTTTGGTTTTCTTTACATCGATCCCACAGCACATTTCTCATTAAGGTTATTCCTGGGTAGTTTGTGAGTTTTGTTTTTAAACATGAAATCTCTCTCTCTCGCCCCCTCTCTTACTATATTTTAAAACCCATCAATGTTGGCAAGTAGGAAAGCTTTTGATTTAAGTTTATCTATCCCTCTTGCAGCCAACACACTAAACTCTCTTATTAAATCCCATGGTTGGGGGTTCAATTTGCTTGATTCTCTTAGTAAGCTAGGTATGAAATCCTATCATCTGCAAATAATAAAATTTTGTCTTTTCCTTTCCAATGATCTAAATCTTATTTCTGTTTCATCTTTAATTGCACTAGCTACAAACTGGGAAAGACATCAAATGATAATGGTAATGGTGGGTGTTCTGTAATCCATTCATGGTTCTAATGAGAAGGCCTCTGGTGTTTCCTCATTCTGATTTTCACAACTGGAGCCCAGCAACCTCTTATGTGCTCACTTCCTTTCACTTTATTCTTATTACAGACGACTTAAAATGATCCTAATGTAATAATGTAAGTCTTAATAACACCAGGGTGGTTAGGTCTCAGAAAAGTTTCTTTTCTGTTCTTAAACCACAATGTTAGAGCACTCTTTTGCCTGTTACACACACACACACACACACACACACACACACACACACACACAAACACACATTTAATCTTTAGAGCATTCCTCTGAGGCAGATACTACTATTATCCCCTTTTTATAGAAAAAAAAACAAACTGGTACACCAGGAGACTAGGTGACTTGCCCAAGGGCACATAGTTTATAAACAGCAAAGCTGAGATTTGAATCCTGGACCTGCAGTCCTAACCTCTGAGTTTGTACCAACACTGAGAGTTTTCACCCCCTCTCCGCAATCCAGCCTCAACCTCACCCCCAAATTCTCCAGATCTGACGGCAGTCTGAGCTCTTTGATAATGCAGCTGGGCCCACAGCCTGCCACCCAGAGTCAGAAGGCAGAGTCTGCGTATCCTGCCCCCATCAGAGGCTCTCCTGACATATCCTTTCCTGCCCCACAGACACCAGCAGAGCCTAATTCATTTCTATACTCATTTCACCACCCTATGTTTCCATGGCATATTCTATCCTGTAAACTTTTGTAATAAATAATGATGCAAAAAAATACAGGGTGGGATAAAAGTAAGTTGACAGTTGTTCGTATGTATGGAAAATAATGCAATAAATAATAATACAAAAGAATAAATAAACTGTGTTTCTCGAACTCACAATGAGAAGTTAATACTGAGCCAGGCCAAGGTGGTCCACTCATGAAAGCCCTAGGGAGACTGGACATCAAAGCATCCCAGCTGCTGATTAAAATGAGCTCCAGAAACTAAGGACACAGCTATGGCACCCCAGGCCCACCTTTCAGGGCTGCAAAGGATGCTGCCCCAACAAAGGCATTCCTGTGTCTGGAAATGCTTGTAAAATCCAAGGAGTGGGCAGTGGAAGGAGCCAGGCGTGGGAAGCACAGAAGGCCTGGAGGGAAGAGCATCCACAGGAAGGAGGCCTGGACAGCGGCTTTCACTTCCCCTGCAAGAAGCAACAGTAAAAACCACACACTGCCATTCCAGCGAAACCCTGGGCATTGAGTTCTCTGAGCCAGGTGCCAGCGATTCCAGATGCTGGTCCACAACCTTCTGGACCAGATTCTGCTCTCCCACTTTATGTGGCTTTCCCTAACAGACCTGCTTTTATTCTCAAATTGACTTAGTATCTCTCAGCTCCATCCTGTTTCTACCCCCACATGTCTAGCACTTCCTAAGGCATCCATCACTGTCCTTTATTAATAGTCAGATGTACAATTTGTTTAGAGTTTACAGGAATCAAGCTAACTCATTTAGTTCTTTGAGGTGGGTATTACACTCATTTTACAAATGGAGAAGCTAAATCCTAAAGTGCATTGCCTCAGGGCAAGCCACTGACCTAACTGCATTAAGGGGGTCAGTATAGAACAAGCAATTGTACAATGCTTTTATGGAGATCGAGGTAACTTTGCTGAGCAGACAAAACAAAACTTACACCTAGGCTAGACCATGTCTCTATATTTCCTTTATTCTTTGTTAATCCACCAGACCTCAATTGAGTTGTATGGGAAAGGAGACAAAGAACCAATATTGAAGAATCCCCAATATGACTCAGAGAAAAATTCCCACCAACCTCCACCACAGTCCAAACAACTCAGATATAAGACAGAACCTAATAGTCCCAAATTTATGCATGGTGTTGGGGGAAGAACCCTACCTAATTCTTTAAATTCCAATATGGGACATCTCCAAAGAGTAACCAAATTTGCTTTAAAAATAAGAAAAGCCAAAGATGCCATCAGAGTCATTTTATGTCTGTGTCATTATCTCATTAAGACAACGCTTTCCTGCCCCAGTCAGGGACAGGCAGAAGGAAAACAACAACAGAAAAGAACAAACATGAGACATGATCTAGGGAAGTGGGCTCTAACCTGAGGCCATGGAATCTTCAGTCAGTTTCAAGAGGTCCATGAACATCTTGGAAGCTCATTCAAAATGTTGTGCGTATGTAAATTTTTCTGGGGGGAAAAAGGTTCCTAGCTATCATCAAGAGGACCCCCAGTCCCCCCAAAACACTAACTTATTACAGAAATAATTATCTTCCATAATCCAACAGTGTTCTCTCAAACCCAACTGTCCCGCTCTCCTGAAAAGAGCACCCTGGCACCATGGAGGAGCTGGTGGACCCAGACACTTGGAGACATCAGGCCTGGCAGCCCACCTATAGTTCCTGTCATTTCCGTGCCTGCCTAGGGAGGCTGGAACCCTCTGCAATGGAAGGCCAACTATAAACCCATAGCACCCTAATTAAGCCAAACTTGGAATATTCAAAAGAGACAGAGCACGGAAAATAAACATCCCAGTTCGAGCAGCCTTTGGAATCACTCAGGGAAGACTGGAAGGGCTGGAAAGGCTGGAAGCACTCAGGGAAGCAGATGCGATTTCTGAAGACTAGGGAGGAAGAACATATTACATGGGTTGGGTTTGCAGGTGTAACAAGCACAGATCAGAGGCAGGAACAGATTAAAGCGACAGAGATGCTGGGGAGGAACAGATGGACTGGTCCAGGGCCAGGGAGGAAATGAAAGGCAAGATGAAGGACATCTCATTAAGGATCACGGAGAGATGAGGTTTGAACTTCTATATGGAAGATGTCAGAGATTAGGCAGATTTCAATGAGGAAAGAGACCACGTGACTAAGCTCTAAAAGATAAGAAGACTCACTAGTGGGGTTTAAACGAATAGAAAATAAAAGATATGATTACTGAGAAGAGAAATTTACCAGCACACGGAGTGTCCGGGATTAATTTTGAAGGCACATGGTAGATGAATGGACCAGTCAGCAAGTGTATCACATAAGAGCACATACAGTTGTGGATAAATGGGCTGACCTGAGTCAAAGAAGATAAGGGGATCCTCCCCACAGGCCTGTAGCTGCCTCTGCAGAGGTCTACTACCCTCAGCTCTATGACCCGACTATTAATGTAGAATTACCGTAAGTAAATGTGATCGTCCCAACATCCATCTCTGCCCATACCTCACCTGAGCAACCTTATTCTACTTGAGTAGCCAGGATTAAAGAAAAATATAAATGACAGCACAAGAAAGTCAGAAAATGACCAATCGTCTCCTAGTCAGTTCTGGAACAAGTTCTTCTCCCTGAACCTGGTGTGCATTCTATTCCTTGATTTGTTTTTCTGGGAAATTGTGAATTTCTCAACATCCTAATGGCCATCAGTAAATGACTGGTTAGGTAGATTAAGGTTTATCTACACTCTGGATAACTATGCTGCTGCTTAAAAGATGGAACTGCCTCCAGATATACTAACATGAACAATATCCAAGATGCCTCTCTGGGGGAAAACAAAAAACAAGGAGATTGCACATATAACATGATCCCAGTTGGTAAGATATAAAAATAAATAGGTACTGTATAACTATGCTTAATATTCATCCATTCATTCAAGAAATATTTACTGAGCATCTTCTGTGTATCAGGCACTGCATGAAAATCCCTGCCTACACAAAACTTAACTAATTCCAGTAGGGGAGACAGATAATAAACTAGATAAATAAGCAAAAGAAATGTAAAAAAGAAATCAGGGAAGGGAAATAGAATCCTGGGGTCGGTACAATTTTCAATACCACCTCTTGGAGGTATATTTGAGTGAAGAACAAAGGAAAGTGCTGGGACAGTCAGGTTGCTATCCGAAGGAAGAGTCTGGGAAATAGAAGCAAAGGCTCTGAGGCAGGAGTGTGCCTAGGGGATTCCAGCTGGTGGGGAGAAGAGATGGAGCGAGCAGGAGTTAAAGTAGAGGCGGGTAAGAGGGCCTGCTGCCCATATGAGAACACTGCTTTTACTCCGAGCAAGACGGATACACGTGCAAAGCCTCTAGGACAGTGATGGCGAACCTTTAGAGCTTGGCGTGTCAGCATTTTGAAAAACCCTAACTTAACTCTGGTGCCGTGTCACATATAGAAATTTTTTTGATATTTGCAACCATAGTAAAACAAAGACTTATATTTTTGATATTTATTTTATATATTTAAATGCCATTTAACAATGAAAACTCAACCAAAAAAAATGAGTTCGAGTGTCACCTCTGACACGCGTGTCATAGGTTCGCCATCACTGCTCAAGGAAGATGTTAATTGTGGTTAATTAAGGCCTGGCCCAGGTGGCTCAGTTGGTTGGTGACGTCCCATGCACCAAAAGATTGCTGTTTTGATGTTTCATTGTCACATTGATGTTGTTTCTCTCCCCCTCTCCCTTCCTCTTTGTGGTTAATTTAAAAATGGGATTAAGGGCCCTGGCTGGGTAGCTCAGTTGGCTAGAGGGTCATCCTGAAATGCCAAGGTTATGGGTTCAATCCCTGGTCAGGGCACATACAAGAAGCAACTAATTGGATCAATGTTTCTCTCTCTCTTTCTAAAATCAATCAATAAATAAAGACTTTTTTAAAAGAGATAGGATTAAGAACAGTAGTGAAAAATTTTTTTTAATTTTCACATTATAAACTTTTGTACAGGTTTAAAATTTTATTTTGACTATCTATGCCTCTTATTAATTTTTAAACTCATTTCCAAATTTCTACTTTGTTAATGTTAAAAATCATAATTCCAATAAATGCATAAGTGTGTTTTGTTAGATTCTGTATTTATTTGGTACCCATTCATTACAAGGCCAATTATATTAACTATATTTTCTGTATTTTTTTTAAGAATAGTTTTAGAGAGAGGGGAAAGGAGAAAAGAGAAACATCAATGTGAAAGCACAACATCGATCTGTTGCCTCCCACACGCTCTGTATTCTTTTTTTTTAAATCTTTAATTTCTTTATTGGTTAAGGTATTACAAATGCATTCTTGATACTCTGGCATTTGGGGCCCTTACAGTCCCAGAGAGAAACTACCCCTCCCAAATCTGCTAATCCCTAGAGTTAATAACATCGGCCTAAAAGCATGCCTTTCATATGCAAACCAACCAGTGCCCCAGCCTATACCCCCAACTAGTTCCTTATCTAACTCTCCCACAACCAAATCAAACCCAGAACCAGGTTTGGAACTCGGGACAGTTCCTATGCCCTCCGAGGCCAAATAGAATTATTCAAACTAGCTAATTCTAAACTGTTTACTCTGCCCTGCCTTCCATTCGAGAAATCCCAATAAAGGCTCTGGTCCAATGATTTTCCCTCCCTTCTGTCTTCTGCCTCCTAATTATCCTGTGTTTCCCAGGAGTGACTAGTGTAAATCTTCAGTCAATGGCATTGACCTCTCCATGTCCTCACTTACTCATACCTCTATAAATTAAATCCTGTGTAAAATAAGTAGCTACACACACATGTAGCTATGTCTTTAAAAGTTCCAAGATTTCTATGCAGAAAGGAAGTGTCGATATTTTCTTTTGTTTTGTTATTCATTTTAACTGTTGAATTAATTCATTCTCCAGCTCATTCAGACCTCAGCCTAAATTCTTGAAAAGTCTAAATGAAGACCACTGAAAACCATGAAGTGACAAAACTGCAAATGTAAAGTTGTTCTAATGACTTAGCTGAGCAGACTATGCCCTGGTTTTTAAAAGGGGGGGAGAAAATCACATCTTTCTCCTGCCACTGTCAACAACTGCTATTGGTAAGAAGGCCTTGGAAATAGAAGTCCAAGAGTGCAGGTGGTTTTGAATTTGAGGAAGTCTATAGTATAGGAGAAGCCAGGCTGGGGCTTTCCGCTAGACATGAAGAGGGATGGGCGGATCACAGAGAAGCACCTGTTACAGCCTTCAAACTTTCACAGGAGATTGAGATGCCTAATTAAAGGTGTCAGAGTAGAGACCTCTGTTTGATATAAAAGAAAGGTTTGAAGCAGAAGTCATTAGAACCTAAAACAAACCTAAAAGTTGAACCAAAAATTGAGTCAGAGAAGATATATAAATGGGTGGTTTAGGATTATTTGTTGACTACCTTAGAAAGCACAGCCATAAAATGCAAATTGTAGGTTTATATTAGGACAGGGGTCTGCAAACTTCTGTAAAGAGCCAGATAGTAAATATTTGCAAGCCATACTGTGTCTGACATGTTAACTTAATTCTGCCTTGGTACCATAAAAGCAGCCATGGATACTCCATAAAGAATGTGTCTGTGTTCCAATAAAACTTTACTGATGAGCACTGAAATTTGAATTTCAAGTAATTTTCATGTACCACAAAATATTATTCATCTTTTGTGTGTTTTTTTCCAACCATTTGAAAATGTAAAAATAGAAGCAAGGGCTTTATTCTTAGTTCACAGGCTACAGTTTGCCAACCCTGCCTTAGTGAATGGAGTTTAGAAGGTTATAAAGATCTTAGGAGAAAAAAAATGTTGGGCTTTGGTTCTTGTTCTGAACATACTTGCTGGTGTGAAAAATCTTCGCAAAACCTCTTGACAAGGGGCTACGACACATACTTCATTACTCTTCAATCCTCAGTCTGCTGTGGTGTATCCAATCCTTACTCTCCCTCTGACTAACCAAAAAGGGTCCTAATCCATGTTTCCACATTTCCATTCCACTACTTCATTTGCACTCTCAGGAAAAAGTTATGGAGTTTGCTAAGATATTTGGAAGGGAAGGTGTTCTTTAAACACTTTTTAAATTTTTTTTAATTTCAGAGAGGGAGAGGGAAGGAGAGAATCATCAGTGATGAGAGAGAATCATTGATCGGCTGCCTCCTGCACATCCCCCACTCGGGATCGAGCCCGCAACCTGGGCATGTGCCCTGACTGGGAATCGAACTGTGACCTCCTGGTTCATAGGTCAACGATCAACCACTGAGCCATGCCAGCCGGACCTTTAAACACTTTTTCAAAAGAACATAGAATGCCACTACCACATCCACAGAATATTTTTGTACTGCCAGTCCCAAATGGGATAAGAAGGGAGAAATTGTGGAGCTCAGAGAGAGAGGGGAAGTTGAGAATTATTTGCAAGAGATCCTCAAATACACTCCTTTTCACTAAGCATTGTCTACACACTAATAGTAATTATATCTTTCCACACATAAATAGTCTACAGCAGTAGTTCTCAAAGTCTGGTCCAGGAACCCACAGGGGTCCCAAGACCCTTTCAGATGCTCCTGGAGGTGAAAACTATTTTCATACGAACACTAAGACGTTCTTGTGTGTGCCTTTTTCACTCTCAATTTCTCAAAAATGTATGGCAAAGTTTCCAGAAGCTATATCAGTGGTTCTCAACCTTCCTAATGCTGCGACCCTTTAATACAGTTCCTCATGTTGTGGTGACCCCCAACCATAAAATTATTTTTGTTGCTACTTCATAACTGTAATTTTGCTACTGTTATGAATCGTAATGTAAATATCTGATATGCAGGATGTATTTTCATTGTTACAAATTGAACATAATTAAAGCATAGTGATTAATCACAAAAACAATATGTAACTACATAATTCAATATGTGTTTTCCGATGGTCTTAGGCAACCCCTGTGAAAGGGTCATTCAACCCCCAAAGGGGTCTCGACCCACAGGTTGAGAACCGCTGACCTATATGGTAAGTAATATTGTACCAGATTAAATACCAAAATATATAAAAGA
Organism: Myotis brandtii; assembly: GCF_000412655.1. Lineage (NCBI taxonomy): Eukaryota > Metazoa > Chordata > Mammalia > Chiroptera > Vespertilionidae > Myotis > Myotis brandtii. Next base: position 5,386,500 of record NW_005353838.1, on the reverse strand, counting down.
ATTCAGTTGGCTTCTATCAAGCAAGATATTATGGAGATTTGCAAAGATGTAAAACAATATCACTCTTCCTACTAATTTTTTTTTTGTTTTGAAAAAAAAATTTTTTCTGACAAGTATATTATTTGTGTTAACATCTAATGGATTTATTGTCTTAAAATGAATTAAATATTTTTAATTGTTTGCTTTAATGTCTGATACAGTAAATATCAATAAACAAGTGGCTTTTAGAGTACTGTGGCTCCTCAAGAATATTAAGAGTATAAAGGAGTCCTGACCAAAAAGTTTCAGAACCTGCTGATCTACAATTTTGCAGCTGTTTTGCCCCCAAACACAGGCACACACACACATGCACACACAAAGTAATTTGAAAGTGTTACTGCATTTATAGTAATCCTTTGTCATTGTGTATTTTCTTTTCTTTTTTTAAAATATATTTTTATTGACTTCAGAGAGGAAGGGAGAGGGAGAGAATGAGAAACACCAATGATGAGAAACAATCATTGATCAGCTACCTCCTGCACACCACACACTGGGGATCAAGCCCGAAATCCAGGCATGTGCCCAGACCAGGAATCCAACCAGGACCTTCTGGTTCATAGGCCGACACTCAACCACTGAGCCACGCTGGCTGGCAGGGTCATTTTCTTAATCAAAGGTTGCTAAAAGTACTACTAATATCACAATGGCCTTTATTACCACAAAACTAAAATTAGCATCAACACAGGAATAACAAAATAAAATACCTAAGATAAGAAAACTTTACTGGAAATAATCCTGTTTATTCAACAAATCAATGGCAAGAAAATAAAGATGAGAAAAACAGAGAATAAGAGACAGATGTAGAAACCAAATGCAAGGTGTCAACCTCATGAGACCCTGACTACAAAGCACTTATGAGACAACTGGGGACACGTGGAGACTGAGAAGATATTCGATGACATTAAACAATTATTGTTCATTTTATTTAAGTGTGATAATGGTATTGCGGTTGTGTGTTTTGTTTTGTTTTAATCCTCACCCACGGATATTTTTTCCATCGATTTTGAGAGTGGAATAGAGAGGGAAAGACAGAGAGAAACATCCCTGTGAAAGCCTCGGCCGGACCAGGGCCGGGAGCCTGCAACCCCGGCACATGCCCTGACCGGAACCGAACCGGGCCCCACACTGGAGGCCAATGCTCTATCCATTGGGCCAAACTGGCTAGGGCTGTGGTTGTGTTTTTAAAAAGAATACTTACCTTTTAGGACTTGTGGATGAAATCATTTGCTGTCGGTGATTGCCTTCAAACTAATCCCAGAGGCCAGAAAGCCAGGCGGGCACCGGAAGCGGAAGTGGAGGGCCTGGGGGCGGGGCCTTAGCAGGTGGGCGGGTGAGGACCTGCTCCAGGAGGGTGAGGGCAGAGCGCGCGTTGGCAGGGCAGCCCTGGGCCGCCCGAG
>NW_005353838.1:5378282-5384931 GCF_000412655.1 Myotis brandtii | reverse complement strand
CCCCGCGTGAACTGTGGCCGCCGGCAGGCACATGCAGCCCCGACGCCCGGTGCCCTTTTGGGGACCACAGCGCCTGCTCTCGAGAAGGACTGGAAGACAGGACCGGGATCCCTGAGCAGCTGGTGAAGTGCCTCCGTGGGCCCACCCAGGCAGGCAGGCGCTTCCAGCTGCACCCCAAGACCTTGACCTGCTCCAGCAGAGGAGCGGTGGCCGCTGGGTGTGCCTGCGAGCGGAGCACGTGCCCTATCACTCTCTCGTCCCGGGGATGGGGGTGCAGAGACGTGTATGTCGGGGGGCTAGTAGGGAGGTGTTTACCTCATTTCATTTCTATTGAAGACCTTGGCTACAAAAAAAAAATAAATTAAATTAAATAAGTACCTAGTGGGAAGGGTGTAAACAAGTGAGAGAGGTGTAAACAAGATTGGCCATTTGTTGCTCCGAGATGGATTCATGAAATACTATTCTTTCGACTTTTGTGTACATTTCGAAAAGTCCATAATAATAATAAAAAAAATTGTTTTTAATTGGTTGTTGTCCTGCTTAAAAAGTGGGAAACTACTTCTCTAACTCATTCTTGATGTAGCCATTTGCAAGTCAACAAGCCATATAATTTGGGGGCAGGCCCTCCCTGTAACCAGAACATCAGATGAGAAGAAAAGAACATGCTCCCAGCAAAACTCCCCCAGGAGTGATTACAGCTTTGAGGAAAGCAGGTGTAAACAAACAAACAAAAAACCCTCAAAGGAAACTCTCACTTTGCAAAGAAGGCCTGGGCTGCGAAAGGAGCCTTTAGATCTTGCCCTGCCTCCTCCGAGACATCCACCTGGGAATCCACCAGCTTTACCATCTGTACACTAGCCTCCCGGGGAGAGCCACCATGTTAAGCCCGAAGCACCTGTAATGGGAACAGCAATGAAGGTGGACGGAGGACTAACTTGAGCCTGAGCCCACTTACATTGATCTCATAAAGCAGATAGTTTTTAAGGATAAAAATGAAGAATGGCTTATTTTACCTTTTATTTCTCTACATTGGGCACATTTTTAAAAATCTGTTGCACAAATGTACACCATAGCAACTTTGAAAAACAGTTTGGAATTATTTACTAAAGTATAAGATACATATGTCCTATGATCCTGGAATTCCATTCCTAGGTACATATCCAACAGAAATGCATGTATATGTTACCAGGAGACATGTACAAAAATAGTCTTAACAGCAATTAAGACAATCCAATGTCTATCAACAATAGAATGGATAAATTAGGATGCACAGATTTACATACTGGAATATTATACAGCAGCACACATGAGCAAACTACAACTGCACATACAACGTGAATGAAACTTACAGAGTTGAGCAGAAAAAGACATATACAAAAGAATACGTTCTGTATTGTTAAAGAAAAATGATAATTTAATCCCTTGGTATTTTAAGACCAAAGATTGAGTGCTGAGTGGGAAAAAATTACTGCTAGGCTAGGAAACCTAATCCAGCACAGAGTCTAAACTCTGGGAGATGAAACTAAGGAGACAAGAAATGGATTGGATCATTTAAAGCCAAAAACACCAAGACCTTCTCAGACTATTAGGAAAACAAACCTATAGTATTGCTGACTGGCTGTGGATATGCAGGATTGTCATTTAAGTGAAAGGCCTGGGCTGACTGGGGGAGGTCACTGTACACGTAGGATCATAGCTCCAGCTTTAGGATTATGGTTCAGTTGCCTCTTCTGCATATATGATGTGCCCCCGTGGGGACTGTGCTACCCAGCCAGGTTTGCACTGATGTCAGCAGGCTAGCCAAGTCAGTGTTTGTTAGTATTATTCCATCTGTATATAAAGTTCAAAAACTGAAAAGCAAGGGAGTGATTACCATAAAAGTCAAGATAGTGATTACGTAGGTGTAAGAAGAAGATTGAAAAGAAGGTGACTAGGATGGGACACATAGGGAGGGGTTCCAGGGGTAATGGCAATCTTCTATTTCTTGATCTGGGTGGTGTTTTCATGGTTTTTTATAATTATACTAGAGGCCCAATGCATGAAATTCGTGCAAGAGTAGGACTTCCTGACCGGTTTGGCTCAGTGGATAGAGCATCGGCCTGCAGACTCAAGGGTCCCAGGTTCGATTCCGGTCAAGGGCATGTACCTTGGTTGCGGGCACATCCCCAGTGGGGAGTGTGCAGGAGGCAGCTGATCGATGTTTCTCTCTCATCGATGTTTCTAACTCTCTATCCCTCTCCCTTCCTCTCTGTAAAAAAATCAATAAAATATTAAAAAAAAAAAGAGTAGGTCTTCCTTCCCACAGCTGCCAGCACCAGCTTCCCTCCAGCACCCGGGGCCTGGGCTTCCCTTGCAGCCCCGGCTTTGTCCAGAAGGTTGTCTAGAAGGACGCCTGGTCTAATTAGCATATTATGCTTTTATTATTATGGATTTACAATTATTCATCATACATTACTTTGTGTCTTATGCACTTTTCTCCATGTGTTATCTTTTACAACTAATAAAGATTTAAAATAAATCAACTTCATTTTATATAATTACAGAAGTCCCTCTGAAATTTTTATACTTGCCCTAGCCAGTTTGGCTCAGTGGATAGAGCACTGGCCTGCAGACTGAAGGGTCCCAGGTTCAATTCTGGTCAAAGGTACATGCCTCAGTTTCGTGCAAGAGGCAGCCGATCAATAATTCTCTCTCATCATTGAAGTTTCTATCTCTCCCTCTCCCTTCCTCTCTGAAATCAATAAAAATATATTTTTAAAAGCTTATACTTTTAATAAGTTATACTTGTATACTTGTAATAAGTGTATAATACAGCCTGATTCTGCATGAAGGTATCAATAGAAAATGGATACCTTCTGGCTTGGCAAATTCTCACATGTTAACTTCTCATGCCTATTGATTTAAATACAGATGAACTGCAGAATAAGTATGTTTAACACAGTATTCCAAAATAGTGACATTTGGGTTCTAAAGTATCCCAAGAACATTCTAAAAATGACTTGGAAAAGTATTATTAATTTGTATCCTCTCCACTTTGCTAAGCCTTATGTCAATTGAGCTAAGGTTTATAGGTTATGAAAAGCAACTCAAACGAATTGTTACATTCTCAGAACACCAGAAAACCTGTGCTCTGTAGATCATACTCTAAAAGTTGGCTCACATAAACTTCAATATGCAAATGTATGATTTGAAATTAAGCCTCATTAAAATGCACTTACCGGTTTAAGTAAAGGCTGATTTTGTAACCCGATTTGAAATTTAGATTCTTACTACTTTAAAACAAATGCTATGTAAACATGAAAATTAAGTAAGCAAATGATTCTTTGCCCTCCTACAACACTTTTTACTTAAAATGCTTGAAGTACTTCAAAACATAAATCCTCAAACTATCCCAGTGAGGAAATAGAGTCCCCTGGCTTTGGATATACGCTGTAACCATGTTAAAAGCAGACTGCCCTGATCTCATGAGTGCAGGGAAACCTTACAAAGGCCCTCCAAAGCTCATCCCAGAAGCCCTTCCCAGGCCCAAACAGGCCCTCTGAGTTCTCCTGTCCTTGCCTGCTAACCCCAGGAGACTGGCCTTTCTTCTCAGAGCTGGCCTCCATTCCATCCAGCCCTTGAGGCCCTCTCTCCCCTAGTTTGGCTGCAAAAGGGCCTGTGGTCTCCCCAACAATCCCGTCATTACTACTTTCATTTGAAAAAAAGGGCAGAGTGTAATAAAAGGACAGAACACAAAGACTCATCCAACCTGTTACCCAGTCCATACCCCTCAAGACACCCTCATTTTACAGAGAACAAAATCAAAGCCCAGAGAACTTGTGAAACGGGCCTGAAATCACACAGGTAACAGAGGGGAGCCCAGCCAAGCCATTGCTTGGTGTAATGGACTTTCCTGTCTCTGCAAACTTGGTACCTTAGGCCCTGCTCCACTCAGTGGTTCAGAGTTAGGGCTTAGTTTAGGGCCCAGATAATCCTAGTTGAAACCTTCAAAAGTGTCATGAAGATATAGATGCACGAATGATCCTGAACTCGATCCTTTTGCCAAAAGGACTTGTTTGGAGCAACTGGCAACACTCACATGGGGTCTGAGGGTTAGATGGCAGTGATATAACAGTGGGTTTCCGGTCACTTCCAATCTGACGGATTACTTACCTCTCTGGCTTCAGTCAAAGCTCAGTGAATGGTAGTCATTATTATCATGCAAATCTCGAGGCCAATGTTCTCAAACTTTTCTTTGCCTAAGGATCACCTTGGGGAACTTGTTAAGAGCAGATTTCTCCTGCTCTGCCCTGAGGTCCTCTGAGCCAAGAAGCACCATTTTAATGTCTTAGCAAGAGTCCTACAGATTCTGCTGCAGAGAACTTGTGCTTTTAGCAAGTGCTTTTATCCTCTCTTTTCACTCCTCTGGGGGGAAAAAGCTCCCCAGAAACATTTGTTTCTCTCAGGGAAACTCCTCTGAGAATTTGAAGTCTTCCGGAACAGATCTTACTTCCTATCTGTCTTTCAGCTGGTGGCTTTCAAACACTTTTTACCATAATCACAATAAGAAATACATTTTACATCGCAACTATGAACACGTATGTGTTTACATATTTTCCCTTTGCCACCAGGTACAACATTAAGCTTTATTAGTGGCAAGCCCTGCAGAAACATTGCAGGAAGAAAGCATTTTCCTTCCTGGCTTCTGAGTGCTCTTTCAGAAGACACATGCAGCACTGTCAGCTTCTCCGGTGCACAGTGGTCAGTGGCACCCAGCAACCAGCACCCTCTGGGGAGTTTCAGAGCAAAACCACCACTGCTGAGACGCCCTCTGCATGAATAACTCTCCTCCTCTCCCCCTAGGTGGCAAGTTTCTGGCCAGTTCCAGAGGGTGATTTCCAACAAATTCTGTCAGTGCAGCACCACAGTGACTTCTCTGCCTTCTGCATGCCATGGATTCACCCACTCCAACAAGGTCTAGCTCTCAGCTTTGGTAAGAAAGGGGTTGGGCCCTAGCCAGTTTGCTCAGTGGATAGAGCATCAGCCTGGGGACCAAAGGGTCCTGGGTTTGATTCCAGTCCAGGGCATGTACTGTGTTTGCAGGCTCCTCCCCTGTCCCAGCCTTGGTCAGGCTCATGCAAGAGGCAACCAATTGATGTTTCTCTCACATCGATGTTTCTCACTGTCTCTCCCTCTCTCTTCCATTCTCTAAAAATTAATGGAAAAATATCCTTGAGTGAGGATTTTAAAAAAAGGGGGGGGGGGGGTTGGGAGCATTAGGGACAGGAGAAACTCTTCCTTGGGCACCCTATCTCTGCCTTAGGGATAGTGGCTACTCCTTATATCTGCTATTCTTATGGTCTTTAGAATTTTCTTCACTTCTTAAATGTTAGGTAATACACACATTATATGCCAAACCTATCTCCACACCAGACCTCTCTTTCAAAGAGCCAAATGATGCCTCCCCTTATCTATCTCATAGGTTTTTGTGGTAGACTGCTTGCAAAATGTCCCAATTCTTTTTTTTAAATACATTTTTATTGATTTCAGAGAGGAGGGAGAGATAGAAACATCAATGATGAGAGAGAATCATTGATTGGCTGCCTTCTGCATGCCCCCTACTGGAGATCAAATCCACAACCCAGGCATGTGCTTTTGACTGGGACCCTTCGTCTGCAGGCCAACGCTCTATCCACTGAGCCAAACCAGCTAGGGCTGTCCCAATTCTTTATCCTGCCCTATAACTGGGCTCTTTGCAATGTGACTTTGTAGTTCTTCATACCAAGAAGTAGAGTCTACTTAGGGTAGCCATTCCAATTTTCCCAGGACTGAGGGGTTTCCGGGAACAAGAGACTTAGAGTGCTAAAACCAGAGAAGCCATGGCCAAATCAAGATGAATTGGTCATCCTAAATCCACTTCCCCTTTTGAATCTGGCCTGGCCTGGTGACTTGCTTTGGCCAATAGAATGCAGTGGAAGTGACAGTTTGTAAATTCCAAGATTAGATCTCAAGAGGAATATGCATTTTTCCCCTTTCCCAGAACCCTGCCACTGCCATGTGAACAAGCATAGGTCAGCCTGCTAGATGATGAGAGACATGTGGCCCAATCACCCTCGTTGTCTCAGCTGCCAGCCGGCCGGCCGACTAACTACCGGCCATGTGACTGAGACCATTCCTGACAAGCCAGCTTTCAACTGACCACTCAGCCCACCACAGACACATGAGCAAGCTATGCAAGATCAGCTGAACCTGGCCCTGATCAGCTGATTCATTGATTTATGAACAATAATAAATGCTTGCTGTTTGAAGCTACCAAGTTTTGGTGTAGTTTTTGACATAGCAATAGCTAAATGATAAAGATACCTCTAATCAGTATGTTTAAAATTAAACTCAGAGTTGATAACTATGTGACAAAGGTGCTAACTATAACTACAGTGGCAATTTTATTAGAATATATGTCAAATCAACATTTTATATGCCATAAATTTACATAATGTTATATCAAATATATTTAAATTAAAATGAGTATGGTTATATTCTAATAAAACTTTGTTTTTAAAAAAATTAAATTCGGCCGAAACCGGTTTGGCTCAGTGGATAGAGCGTCGGCCTGTGGACTGAAAGGTCCCAGGTTCGATTCCGGTCAAGGGCATGTACCTGGGTTGTGGGC
>NW_005353838.1:5376980-5378247 GCF_000412655.1 Myotis brandtii | reverse complement strand
CATCCCCAGTGGGAAATGTGCAGGAGGCAGCTGATCGATGTTTCTCTCTCATCGATGTTTCTGGCTCTCTATCTCTCTCCCTTCCTCTCTGTAAAAAATCAATAAAATATATTTAAAAAATAAAAATAAATAAATAAAAATAAAAAAATTAAATTCGGAGATTGAGAAAGATGGTGGCGTAGGTAAATGCTTGTACTCACTGCCTGCCACAACCTCATCAAAATTACAACTAAAATACAGAACAACCATCATTCAGAACCACTGGAAAGCTAGCTGAATGGAAGCCCTACAACTAGAGAAGTGAAGAAGAAAGCACACTGAGACTGGTAGGAGGTGCAGAGGTGAATGGGCTGGTCTGGCACCTACGTATGTAGCTTTTTTAATTGGGGGGAGGGGAGATCATCTCTGCGGAGGCCGCCTGGAGAAGCAAGGGGTCCCAGCCCAGGGTCCCAGACCTGGGAAAAGAAGTCCCTACCGGCAGTAAGAACTACAGGCTGTAAAAATCAGTGCAGATTGGGGCTCAGTGACACAGAGGCTGCTGGAGACCCAGTTGTTCCTCTTAAAAGGCCAGCACCGTGAACTGAACTTATAAGGTCCTGCTTCCTCTGAGCTCCAGCACCAGGGAGAGGCTCTGGGGAACACAGACACATACAAGGAGGAACTGGATTGTCTGGCATTGGGGCAGGAACTCGGGGGCTGCTTTCTCCCAGACAAATGTGCTCACAGGGATCATTGTTCCTATGGCTTGCAGGGGTCATTGTTCCTATGCTGGGACCTCCCCAGTCACAGGGCTGACTGGCAGCCATTTCTGTTTGCTCCACCCTGGTGATTCCCTAAGACCCCACCTCATCCAATTTACAACCCCACCCAAGCTGTGTGCAGCAGCTTTTGCATATGAATGGCCTGTCCTTGCTCAGGCTAAAATCTCTCAAGCAAGCTGAAGCTGGGGCTGGGAGCCCCAAACCTATCAATAAAAGGCCCAAGACCTGGCACCAGCACCAGCCTGCCTTGATTCACAGCTGGTCCTCATCTGGGTACTTCCAAACCCAATACAAAGAGGAGGAATCTGCAGATCTCTCTGTAGCTCCTGCTGGGTGGCCCAAGGCAGTGGCTGACTTTACACCTCCCTGGAGACCCAAGAACCAGTGTACGCAATGGTCAGTATCAGACCATACCAGATTACAACTCTACATATCCATAAGCGACACACTCAAGGGGCAGACTCAGCGAGCACCAAAGCCCCACTGAAGCAAGTCCTGCTCCATAG
>NW_005353838.1:5370793-5376957 GCF_000412655.1 Myotis brandtii | reverse complement strand
CCTATAGAACACCTACTACACAAGGCCACTCTACCAACTCAAGGAGACATAGCAGCTCTACCCAATACATAGAAACAAACACAGGGAAGCAGCCAAAATGTGGAGACAAAGAAACATGTCACAAATGAAAGAAATGGAAGAAAGCAAACTACTGAATATAGAATTCAAAGCCACAGCTATAAGGTTACTCAAGAATCTTCTAGAAACCTCCAAAAATATGAAAAAAGACCAGTCAGAAATTAAGCATACCTTGCCAGCCCCGTCTTATAACCTCTTCTCACTCACTGTGGTCCAACCCAGTTGGCCTTCTTTTGGATCTTCAAATGTCCTTTTTAGACTCTGAACTCTGCATATACTATTCCTTCTTCCTATAATGTTCTTCTCTCAACTGCTTACTTAGCTAACTCTAATTTATCCTTTAAGTCTCTTATATGTTACTTTTTTTCATTCAGTCGCTCACTAGGTGATGGGGATTCAGCATACAAGATACAGGTGGTCCATACCAACAAAGAGTTCATGACATTTCATCATCTGCATCCAGGTTACTTTTGATATTTCCCTTTTGCTATCCCAAGACTTTGGTAAAACCTTGTTTAGACATCTCAGGATTTCCTCAGCTGTTCTTTGGATTATGATGATTAAGAGGCCAGATGGTCAGAGTATCAAAGGTGTAATGGAAATAAAAAAAAGAGTGCAATGGGACCTTCCATTGAGCTCAACTGGGGCAAGTAATTACCCCAGTAGTGAGAAATGTCCAAGGTGAAACTATTACGGTACAAGAGTCCAGGCTGCAAAGTTTCGCTGCCACTTCCTTCACAGGATGTCTCTCTGTGGAGAGTCTGAGGGTTTAGTTATTATGTTAGGATAAAGTTTTGTTTTGTTTTTTCAAGCAAACAGCACTTCTCTTATACTAATATGTAAAATGTGTTGGCTCTACTATGAATTGGGCTGTTGTAGATGAAAACCCTAGATAACCAGTGGATGTCATCTTATACAAGGCACCATTAGGCAAGGCTCATTAGCAGTCTACCTTTTCTGGAGAATAAAGATAAATTGATCTCCGACCCATGGCCCGGCAACCTGTGTCTCTGGGACTCTAGGTGAGAGAGTGCAGAGTGGGGGCAGTCCAGCCAAAGCGTGCTGATTTGGCTGGAACAGACAAGTGAGAATGGGCCTATCACTCTGAGCAAAGGGCACCCCTGCCAGGCAAGGGGCAACCCCTCCCCCGCCACACCCCTTAGGGTCTGCTTTCTGAGTAAGGAAGGACGCCCAATGGTCAAGCAGAGTCAGTGCACTGGGCTGGGCCAAGTCCTGAAACCCTGACCCTGGCCAGCCATGGGGCAAGTGGCTGAAAGCAAGGCGCAGTGACCTTTCTCCAGGCCCCTCGGGGTCTGCTGGAGACTCAGAACTGTTCAAAGAAGGCTCACAGTAAGCGCCCTGTGACCTGCACTATGGCAACAGAGAAAGGAGGGGTACCTAACTCAGAGGAAGTGATGCCTACTCTAGAGCCTCAGTGTCCATCCACACAATGGGAACGATGACACACACACACACACACACACACGTTCTATCACTGCCTGACAAGGGTTGCTGGGAGGCTTCCACAGAGGAGACAGTGTGACTTGATAAACTCGGGGACAACCTGGTGGGCACGGGACCCAAAGCGAGAAGGTCTCAGAGCAGAGACACTGAGCTCCCCTCCTTCCCCATCCTTCTCTAAGTTCCTGAAGATTAAAAGAATGCTCGGGCTGAGAGAGAAAACAGAAAGCAGAAAAGAGGAAGGAAGTTGCCCTGAGGCAGAGGAGGTAGTTTGGCAGAAAGGAGGCGCCTCTATTCCCCCAAACTCGCTCTGAGTTTCCCCTTAACTCCTCTCAGAGCACTATAAAGAGTGCCATCAGTCTGCTCTGAACGGTGGACAAAATGTCAATTTCTATGATACTGTTTCCCTGACTTGAGACCAAAGTGAGGAAATCGCTTGGATATTGTGATGTGGTAATCAGATAATTTGGTCAAACCCAGATTTGTGTCTGCATTATCAGAATCAATACCTCAAGTCTTTTTTTTTATTTTTTATTTGTTTTTTTTGCTAAAAGTATTACAAAGGGTATTACATATGTGTCCTTTTTTCCCACCCGCCCTTGAATACCTCAAGTCTTTACTTGATTCTCCAAACGCAGTAACGTCTGCTTTCCTTTCTCTGTCTCTCCTTTTCTCTTACATCACACACAGTCTCTTGTTTTCTAGTTAGAAGAGAACAAGAGAACCAGGATGAGACCTTCAGAGATGATTTCAGAGAGGACGGGAGAGATAGAAACATCAATGATGAGAGAGGATCATTGATTGGCTGCCTCCTGTAGGCCCCTCACAGGGAATTGAGCCGGCAACCCAGGCATGTGCCCTGACCAGGAATCACAGGTTGCTGTCCAACCACTGGCCAGGCTGGTATCTATTTTTTTTTTAATATAGCAACTTAGCTGCTGTAACTAATATGAGCTTGGAATCAGAGTGTGATGACTTTGTCAGCAAATTGCAGAAAAAGTCAGAACATCTTTTATCTGTGAAAACCAGAGATTAAATTGGGAGCCGAACATAGAAGTCAAACCATTTGATTTCTAGGTGCATTCAGTCCACGGATAGAAATAGGTTAACACAGCTGGTTGTTATTGTTGGGAACATAAGTTTTAAAATGATCGTTAGTGAGGTTCAGGCAGGTCTAAGCCAAATCATATGTGTTTCCTTTTAAAGGTTCTGGGTTGCAGAGATTTTGTCACCCTGCCACGTGGGCCCTCCCCTGCATGTCAGTGTTCCTCTTGCCTTGGGCACGTGCTTATTGTGCTTAGGAGCTGTCATGAGATGACCAGCCCACTCCCTACTACAGTCTCTTTCGGATCCACGGTACTTAAGCTAGCGGGATGAGCCAAGGTAAAGACAGTACAAAGGCAAGAAGTACTATCTGTAATAATAAAAGTGCAATATGCTAATTAGACCGGATGTCCAAAGCCGGGGCTGTGAGGGAAGCCGGGATCCCGGGTGCCAGAGGGAAGCCAGTGCCAGCAGCCTACTCTTGCATGAATTTCGTGCATCGGGCCTCTAGTTAATGAAATAACTTAAAAGAGGAAAACAGAATAAAACAGGAAACTTCCCACTAAAAGGGTTCAAATGGCTTTCCTTTGAGGAGAGTATACAAGCTTAAGAGGACTTTGAGATGTTGTTTTGGACCATTTCAAGACATTCTTTTTTTTTTTAAGACATTCTTTTTGCTTATTTCTCAGTCCTCAGCTGTGTTCTTCTTGCCCATGTTATTACATAGCTAAGTTGTAGATTGATATTATTGGTTCCATTTGAACTGACAACCCAATGCCCTGACCCAACCGCTGAAGGGTCCTGGCTGTGACTGTTGAGTGTGTGCCCATTTTCCCAAAGCCCTTTGGGTTTAGTTCACACTCCAGCAGGCAGCACAGCTAATCTGCAGCAGGTGCAAAACATCCCTTTCAAACTCGGGTTCGCCTGCGGGCCCAGGGGTGCCTGCCTCCCCACCACTCCATGACCCTCAAGACTGTTCTGCATCTTCCCAGGGTCGGTCTGGGGATCCCTCCTGCGACGGGCCCCTGCGGGTCTGCTGGTCTCCAGGAGGAGAAATATCTCCTCTAGTCCACTTTTGGGGCCAGAGGGGTGCACTAGACTTCAGACTGTAAGTGTCCCTTTGCACTTGACCCCTGTGCTCACCACACCCAGTCCTCCCTTCCCTCCCTCCATACACACAACTAATCAGGTAAAGGTGGGTGTGGAGTGGCTTCTACAGCAATTCCCCAGGCCAAAAACCCAGCCTGGATCCGCAGTGGCCTTGCTTCTGTGGCCCAGACCCGAGTTCCAGTCCTGTCTCTGTCCTCAAAGCAAGTGATTTGGTCTCGCTAAGCCTTGGTTGCCTCAATGTGAATAATTTTGTACCCACCACAAAGGACCCAGGGGTCAGTGAGATAAGGAAGGCAAAGGGCTTGACAGAACTCCTGGTGCTCAGTAAACTCTCAATAACTAAATGCTACCCATTATTATTCATTTATGGCAATATATCTGCTTTTTCCACTTGACTGTAAGCTACTGGAGGACAGAATTTAGCAGCACCTGGCACAGTGCCTGGCACAGTGGGTGGGAGGGAAGTGGCTGACTGAGACCCTCAAGTTCATGGGGGAGATGATGGAGAGATAGGTAGAGCAAGGGACCCATAAAGACGGTAAATCTGAGACAGTCTTTGAGCTGAAGGCAAAGGAGACATGAGGGTGTGGCTGGGGGATGCCAGGGCAGCAGAGGGCAGAGCCTTGAGAGTCATCCACTCTCTGTACAGCTGGTTCCTGCTGTGTCAGCATGAGAGCAGGACCGGTCTGGTCCTGGAAAGGTGGAAATGGGAGGCTCCCATACAACAAACCCCCGCCCTCTCCCAGTGTCTTTGAGTTTTAGAAGGAACCCACAGAGATTCAGAACATGCAGGTTCCCAGAGCTACTATCTCGAGGCAGGAAAGAATGCCTCTCAGAGCAGGAAGATGCCATTTTCTGGATTTCAGCTGGCCTGCACTTTAGGCTGTTAATGGAGGTTCACATAGATAATAAAATGCAACAAATTTACATCGCGGAAAAGTCTGGAGGACATGCTTGGGTGAGAACAAAGGAGCACCGAGAAGGCGAGAGAATTGCAAACGGATCTTTCATATTTCATTTTCTGGGTAGTTTCTATATTTGGTCAAAGCAACTTCCACTATGGGGACAAAAAGACTTGGAATTTGGAGCCCAGACACCAAAAGGCAATCTGACTCAATATCTAGAGCTTAATTTTGTTTCTGGGGCCCGCAGAGCAGCAGGCTGTGTGCAGCGCTGAGGCAGTGTGGTCCTGTGGTGGTAAGTAAGCCCCACCTCCCAACGCCTTTCTAAGCAGCTCACCCTTCTCCATTAACCAGAAGGAAGGCTGGGAACGAAATCCAGGCAGATTTGAAGGCGGATTACCTTCCTCATTATTCCGCGGAGGCTGAGCTGTGTGGCTGCTGTAGTTTTAATTACACATTTGCTTTTTCTGGGGAAGACGAGCAAAGATCATATTTTTCAAAGTATCAACTTGTTTTCCATTAGACAGTTGTTGTAACAAGTTCTTTCAGCTACACGTTATGTCTTTAGGAAGGGGGTGCTTCAGATGGCGCGCACTAGCACAATTTTGTGGCTTTTAATTACTGTTTTGTTCTTTTGTGGGGTTTCAGAGACTGGCGCCTCGGCACGATTAGACCGTCTCCTGGGCCCGCCGCAACCACGCACAGCCCAGAAGGTGGCGCCACAAGGCAGGTAGTGCCAAAGGAACCGCGGGCTTGGGAGTCCAGGAAAGGCTGGCGTCCCCCAACTTCGGACCACGGTTCCCAGCCACCCGGAAATAGAGAGAGAGAGCAAGTCGCCACTTCCGACTTAAAAGAAGAAATTTCAACCATAGGGTGGAACAGGGTCCTGCAGTGCAAAACTGTAAAGCAGGGTTACGTGCATGAGATAAAACTTTTCTATTTGTTTCTGTAAGTTTACCAAAACTTGTAATATGGAGATGACTCTCTCACCTAAGTATCATTCCATTTCCTCTTTCGTAAAAACATAGAATTTAGAGTTAACATGCACTTTGAAGACCATCTGGTCAGTCTAGCTTTCCAACCCAGAGAGGAAATCCCCATGATGACTTTTCGGGTGTCTAACAACACACTCTCCACGTGTCGGGAAAGTACGAGGGAAAATGATGTCAAATAGTACATCAATAGCAAGAACACCTTTGAGTTTATATAGCTTTTCTCTCAAGCAACAAGCTCTATCGTTTAAATACCATCTAATTAATTGTCCTAATATCCCTGCGGGTTGGTTAGGAAGCAGGTATTATTATACAGTACGTGGTTTATGGATAATTTAAATCAATTGACTAGTCAAGTGCCCAGTGGCTGACAAGAAAAGGAAGTGCCAGACACTTCGAGGAAAAGCGATGCTAGAACCGGCCCGGCTCTGATTAATGTTTGAAAGCTGACCTCACTGGAATTGGTTGGTACTTGTACACAGAAGGGGAAATGCCAGTCTCCGTCTTCACGCCTTCTGTCCCCCAGCCACCGGCCACGCTCACGCCCCGCCCCACTTCCAGCCCTCGCCTCGCTGCT
>NW_005353838.1:5369195-5370454 GCF_000412655.1 Myotis brandtii | reverse complement strand
ACGTCGGGCAAGAAGCCGAACGGGCCGAGAGGCGGAGAGAGGATGAGGCCGACGGCGGCTGTCCCGAGCTGTGCACGGTGATCGCCTCCCCCGGAGGAGGAGTTGCCTAGGCTAGACCATTGCCACATTTCTTGTTTTCCTTCCTACCCACCCACCCCGGTATTACATTGGCTGCTGGAGGGGACCGGGAGAGACGGAGGAGGCGCCTCGCTTCCCCCCTCGCGCCCGCCACCCCTGCTCTTCCCCGTCCCGGGCCAGGATGACTGGAGTCTTTGACAGTTTGGTGGCTGATATGCACTCGACCCAGATCACGGCCTCCAGCACGTTCCACCAGCAGGAGTCGCCGACCCTCCCGGTGTCCACGGCTACCGACAGCAGCTACTACACCAACCAGCAGCACCCGGCGGGCGGCGGCGGCGGCGGGGGCTCGCCCTACCCGAACATGGGTTCCTACCAGTACCACGCCAGCGGCCTCAGCAACGTCCCTTATTCCACCAAGAGTGGCTACGACCTAGGATACACCGCCTACACCTCTTACGCGCCCTATGGGACAAGTTCGTCCCCGGCCAACAACGAACCTGGTGAGCATAACGCTGGCGTCAAGGGTGCCAAGTCGGCCTAGCTACTGCCATGGGTGGGATAAAAATATTTGGGGCGGGGATCTCTCCGGAGCCGGGCCTCTTACCCTACCTGCTCCCGGCCCGCCCTGCGCCCTCACCATTCTCAACCTCCAATCTGCCGAGGGTCACTGGGTACGTCCCTCGGTGCTCAGCGGGTCCTACCGGGTGGCCTGGGGGAGGGGGGGCGTGGTGCATGCCTCTTGGTAACCTCATTTCCTCGCCACCTGCTTCTTTCTCTCCCGTATGCGCTAGTCTTCCCCTTCGCTGGTGGGCCCAGCTCCAGGGTTTGGGGGCGGCAGGGGTCCGCGCCTGAGCATCCCCCTCCCGGCTCCGGCCAAGTCCCACGCCGCCGGGCCTTGCTGCGGGCGGGAACTCTTGGGCTCCCGGGTTGCGCGATTCTCAGGATTCCGGATCGTTGCAGAGAAAGAGGACCTGGAGCCCGAAATTCGGATCGTGAACGGGAAGCCAAAGAAAGTCCGGAAACCCCGCACCATCTACTCCAGCTTCCAGCTGGCGGCTCTTCAGCGGCGTTTCCAAAAGACTCAGTACCTGGCGCTGCCCGAGCGAGCTGAGCTGGCCGCGTCCCTGGGCCTCACCCAGACTCAGGTGAGCGCTCGCGGCTGGGCGTGGGGGCAGGAA
>NW_005353838.1:5368705-5369159 GCF_000412655.1 Myotis brandtii | reverse complement strand
AGAAGACAGATTCAAAACAAAGTTTCTTTAAATATATTTTAAAAATAATTTTAAGGATTTCGAGGCCCACCTCTTGAGCGGCCTAAACTTCTGCACTCGAAGCTGAGTCCCGGTGCTCCGTAGTCTTACTCCGCACTACCGATTAAGCGGGTAAATTTATTGGCCCCTCTGACCCCTCCCGCTGTCACAGCAGCACCGTGCACACCAGCTGTCCGGGCTTGTGGCGATGGCTAACCAGAGGGGCAGGGGCCATCGCCGCCTCCCTGGCCAGGTGCTCGGTGCCCACCTCTCGCTGTTGGGCTTTCTACGCTTTCTCCCCTCCCCTGCCCGGTGCCGGGTTTCCTCCACTAATGCTCCGGTCCCTTCTCCACAAAGGTCAAAATCTGGTTCCAGAACCGCCGGTCCAAGTTCAAGAAGATGTGGAAAAGAGGTGAGAGCCCCTGGGAGCAGCACC
>NW_005353838.1:5367104-5367942 GCF_000412655.1 Myotis brandtii | reverse complement strand
TTCTGCTCTGCCGTTTCCAGCGCGCGGAGCCTCCTCCTGGCCCCGCAGTAGCTCTCTCCCAGCCGCGAACTCTCCCCTGAGCTCTCTCCTCATCCATCACCAGTGGAGTTTTTATTTTTATTTTTTAAAAGTTTAGGTGCCTTTGCGGATGACCTCATTTTGATGTTGGGGGAAAAATGATTTTTTAATATGTGGACACTGCAAAAAAAATGTGTTTAAATTATCTTTTTTAAAACCTATTCAGGGTTATTAACCTTGACTTCGACATAGAGTTTGTAAATAAAGGTGTCTGTGCAGGTTTTCCCACTGATGTATTTGTATAAAATACTCATCTTTTCAGACTGTTTTGTAAACCCTCACTTGTGAACTCTCTGGTTTAGCAGTGACCTCAGCAACCCCTCCGTTTTATTTGTCCCTTAAAAATGTTCTCAGTTAAGCTAAGCTACTGATTTGGATTTGTTATATCTTATCCTAAAGTCTTTGTTCTTGAAATGAAAGGTATTTGGGGGTTATTTATTATGAAAACAACATGCTCTTCATGTTGACTTTACACTATGAATATATTATTTAAATAAATTATTGTTTTCATTGGACGTGTGCGTTTTCACCTTGGTGGCACGGCCTGGAGCCTCCAGCCCCTTCCCAGGCGGGGATCCTGGTCAACCAAGGGTGACCTGTACATCTTCCTGCGGCTGTGGGAGCAGCGAGTTGCGGTGAGACCAGGACAGGCTCACTCCTCAGGCCCGGTGGAATGTTCGCGCTCTGCCCCCATCCGCGTCTGGACGCGGGGTTGGTCTGCTGCAGGCGCAGTGAGTCACTCAGCGCCCGGCGGCTCCGG
>NW_005353838.1:5365157-5367022 GCF_000412655.1 Myotis brandtii | reverse complement strand
GCCTGGGAGGTCTCTGCCGCCTCCGCGTCCAAGGTGCTGGCCCAGCGGTGCTTCCGAGCCGCCGCGGGGAACCTGCAGTGGAAGCCGGGGGTCAAACCCCTACATTGGCCCCTCCCCTCTGTTTGCCCCGCAGCCCTTCTGGGGTTGGCTGAGTGGAGAACTCGGTGAGTCACCCAGGCCCTCGGGAGACGCGGTTGGCTGCTCTGGAATGCAGGGCGACCTCAGGCACAGGGCTTCCCCAGCGCACATCCATCCCACACCGTAACCCTCCCAGACACATCGATACTGCCACGCGCTCTCAGACACACAGTCACACGCTCACGCTGAACCATACCCCGCGACACAGATGCACACACAGTGATATACACACTCACTATGCACACTCGTGCACACAGGCACACTCACATGGAGACGGATGCTCAGTGCGTAGGCAGTGGCCTCTTCCCACCTCACATTCTCTGAGGAGAAGGGTTCACACATCATTCAGCTCTGCTTTCCACCTTGGGTCCCACCCAACTAGCTTCCAGCTTATGGAAGTGACCCTACTTTCTGGCATTCTCTGCAAAAGCCAGGGGTAGGTGAGTAACGCAGGCCTGAACTTAAAGTTCCTTTTTCTTGAAAGCCCTGGGGCCTACGGTTGGAAGCTTCCTGGCTTCACTCACGGACTTTGGGCTACCCACTTCACCTCTCTGTGTTGTGGGGTGCATACCTCTAAGATAGGAGAAATAAAAACAGCTACCTCAGAGTCGTGAGCATTTAATGAGGCCATGATGTAACACAGTGTCTGGCACATAGTAAGCACTCAATACATTTTTGCTATGAGTAGCTATAATGCTTGAGCCCAGTGCCCCCAAACAAGAGGGCTTTACTTTTGCTTGCAATTAGGAGGCCCAGAGTTAGCCAGAGGCCTTTCCAACCTCATCTTGTGTGGAAGAGCAGCACGCTAAGGCTGGGAGACCTCTGGCCCTTTCCGACATGAAAGGCTTAACCGTGGCATCCTTTCCACGGGGGCTGGACTCTCCTGGAGAGGAGGTTGGCAAGCCAGACAACCCTGCTTGCGGGACCCAGGCCTCCTCTTCTCTAGGATGGTGACTCCGTTCATCCTTGTTGTGTGTCTTAACTCACCTCTGCCAAAAAGACAGACATCAGACAGAAGCGAGTGTCTAGGCTCAGTGGCATCATCCTGAGCAGAATTCCAATTTTTCTTGCCAGATTGTTTTGGGGCCTGCACCGAGCCTGCTTTACTACCGAGTGTGGTCCAGGGAGTTGGGGCTCTGCAGAAGGCAGGGAGGTTACACAACCCTGTGTCCGCTTGCATTCCTGCGTGTTTTCCCAGGCTGAGGAGGCCTGGGCTGAATCCCATTGACCCCGCGATTCTGGCTTCTCTAAGCAGCCGCCGCCTCGCAGACCCCATCCCAGCCCTCCCTCCCCCCAGCTCCAAATTCCGTGGTTTTCTTTGAGTGCCAATAGCTGGTGCCAGGCTTCACCCTGCGGTTTACTGTGCCCTCCCCTCCTTTGCGCGCACTCCCTCCCCACCCCCCCTGAAACCAGCAAGGAGAAGCGGGGCCGTAAATTGGCTGGTGTAGAGGATCTGCAGCAGACAAGATGATTAAGAGGCCTACGCCGGAGCGCCCGGGGCAGGGAATGTCAGCCCAAGTTGGAATCACGCAACAGGCCTTGGCATGAGCGAGCCTGACTTGCCGGAGTCACCAAACCTGGCACCCGGCGGCGGAGGGGTCGGGTCGGGCCACTGCGCGCCTTTCCCTGGGAAGCCCGCTGGAAGCAGAGGGCAGAAGGGTGCAGGGGCCAGAGGAAGGGGGCGTTTCCGCAGACAAGGAGAAGGGCAAAGAGAGGGGAAGCGAGGA
>NW_005353838.1:5362982-5364407 GCF_000412655.1 Myotis brandtii | reverse complement strand
GAGCGTGGACACACACCCCTCCCGCTGCGCCGAATTCCTGCGGCTGGCGGGCAGGGGAGTGCAGAGAAGAAAGGGAGCGAATCCTGGGCCTAATCAGAGCGGCTGCAATGTGGGACCGTTTAGGAAGTTTCCCCTCAGCCTCCTTTCAGGATTACTTGTGAAAATTGTGAATATCCGTCCTGTGTAAGGATTTCCGAGACGGGTGGGGCGAGTTTGGGAGACGTATCAAGTTTGATGGGGGCGGAGGGAGCCCCATCAGACGGCAGCTTTGTTTACAAACAGTTGTGTAGTGGAAGGGGGAGGAGGAAAAGGGATAAAGTGAGGAGTGTTGGGAGTGGATGAATAGTCCCTTCCACTGTTAGAACACCCCCCCCTCCCCGCGAAGGGGGACGGGGAGCAGAAGCCCCTTTGCCTTAAAAAAAAAAAAAGTCATCCTTACTGACTGTAAAACCCAGGAGCATTCCGACACCGCCTCCTGCCTCCTTCTACCCCGTCCGAGTCCAGAGCACTCGCTCCAAGGACACCAGCCCGCTCCTTTCCCGCCAAGGAACAACGACCACCAGTCCCTTAAGTCTGTTGTAAGGTCAGAAACCTCTGAGAATTAAGCTCTCTCTTCCTCCTAAAACACCGGTCCCTTTGTACTCCACTTTGGGGTCCCATGTCCGGCAAGCGGGTGCGGGGCGCGCCCCTGGCCCCGTCAGACTGGGCTCTGCGGAGACTGCCGGGTTCTGGCGGGGTCAAGCCACCCACAACAGCCCCAGGAAAGCCTCCCCCGGGTCAGATCCTCCCTCCCTACCTGGGATCTGACCCGCCAGCGTTACCCGCTGCCCCGCCCCTTCCCCTAAATACAAACCGGCGCGGGGGTGGGGGGATGCGGAGGCCCCGCGCCCCTCTGAGGCCTCCCTGGCGGGAGCTCCCCTCCCGGGTACTGGTTTGTCAGTGATTGCCACATTACAAGATGTTACATTCCTCCCTGGGGCCCGGGGCCGGGCGGGGCGAGGGAGACACTATGTTTCAAGAAAAGAAAGAGCAGGCGGGTCTTGCAGGAGCAGTTCCTGGGCGCCTCCACGAGAGAACGCAGGCACAGTCTCTACATAGACGTTTCTTCCCGGGACCGGCTCCGGCTCCGGCTCCTCGCTCGTCCTCTGGGTTGGGCCAGACCGCAAGCACTGCGGTGTCTTAGCAGTTTGTGGGCTGCGTGGGAGCGCTCCTGGGAATCTCCCGAGGCCCGTTTGGGGGGGTCCTCAGGAGTTCCTGGCGCACTGGCTGCGTCCCGGATCGGTTCCGGTCAGCAGTGCTAGGAGCGAGGGGGGCAAGAGAGTTGGCGAGGGTTGGGCGGGGACAGGGATGGCTCCAGGAGGCGGGTTGTAGCTGTGAGGCAGAGGGTTAGAACCTCGGGGAAGGAACAGGGCAAGAGGGGCCGGG
>NW_005353838.1:5361929-5362335 GCF_000412655.1 Myotis brandtii | reverse complement strand
GTGCTCCAGGAGTCTCAGGCACCCTAGAGATAAAATAGTCGCTTTCGGGACAATGGTGACTTCTGGCCCTGGAACCTGACCGAATCTAAGCTGGTCTGAGCTGTGGCCCCACTCCTGGCGGCTTCTTTCGCCCAAAGCCTTCGCGTTGCCCCCTCCTCCGGGGCAGCCTCCGCCCCGCCCCATACCTCGGCGTCCCTGGCCTCGGCTTCTTAAAGTCGCAGGGTGTCTCAGTGCCCCAGAGAAGCGCCGCCCCAGTAGGGAGTGTTTCTGGGGGGCGCTATCTGGGGCGATGGAGGGCTGGCCCCAAGGACCTAATTGAGCTTATTCTCTCCTGTCCCAAAGCCTCCAAGTAGCAGGCTCATATTCGCCGGCACTAAGAAACAGCTAGCGCTCTGTCTTGGGTGCT